>NC_139143.1:52080646-52680646 GCF_964270905.1 Leucopleurus acutus
GTTAGGCATATGTACATTCACCCATACATTTATCAAAAGTTCATCAATCCTACTATATGCTGTGCTGAGTGCAGGAGATATATTTATTAAAAAAGGCATTAGTATGCACTTACAAGAATTGTGTAAACAGATAATTACCGTATAGTATCATTAGGGACTGAATTATGTCCCCTCATATTCATTTATCAAAGTCCTAACCCCCAATACCTCAGAGTGTGACTGTACTTGGAGAGAGGGCCTTTATTTTTTTATTTGATGTTTTAAATTAATTAATTTATTTATTTTTGGCTGCGTTGGGTGTTCACTGCTGCATGCTGGCTTTCTTAGTTGTGGTGAGCGGGGGCTACTCTTCATTGTGTTGTACAGGCTTCTAACAGCGGTGGCTTCTCTTGTTGTGAAGCACTGGCTCAAGGCACACGGGCTTCAGTAGTTGTGGCACGTGGGCTCAGTAGTTGTGGCTTTCAGGCTCTAGAGTGTAGGCTCAGTAGTTGTGGCGCATGGGTTTAATTGCTCCGCAGCATGTGGGATCTTCCCAGACCAGGGCTCGAACCCCTGTCCCCTGCATTGTCAGGCGGATTCTTAACCACTGTGCCACCAGGGGAGTCCTGAGAGGGCCTTTAAAAAGGTGATTGAGTTAAAATGAGGCCAATAGAGCAGACCTTAATCCAGTCTGACTGGTGTCCTTATAAGACGCATTTTGAACACACAGAAACACCAGGGCATGTGTGCACAGAACAATAACCACGTGAAGAAGCCAGGATGTCAATGACTTTTTTCACATTTATAAATGTATACTATAAGAAATATAAAGTATATAAACAATTAGGTAAACGCGTGGAGAAGCTGACCAAGATACATGAATTAAGAGATACAAGTGGCCATCCAAATTTTCTGTATTTCTTTTTTTTTCTTTTACAGAATATTTGTTAAACTTGCTTCATGTACAATTTCTCATTTATCACTTTGGAAGTACTTTATTGTAAAGACAATTCTTTTGTCTGATGACAAAAAACAGCCACCTTGTCAGTGATTATGCTGGACCTCCATGGTGGAGTTAAGGAGTGACACATTTAATGAAAGGAACAGAAGGGTTAAAAGCTTGGGCTTCTATTTGGTGTGTTCTCTTTCTTTCTTTCAACTTTCTCCCTTGGGATTCACAATCTCTCTTGAATTCTATAGTCTATCTCCCATGCATCTATGGGAGCTACCCCTTTCCTAGAAATGCCCAGGAAAAAGAAGCCCAAAATATCCCTCAGTCTGATTTTGGTGAGGTCCTTGGACCTACTCATAGTGTAAACAAGTGTTCCAGTTCAAGAAGGGCCTATAGTGTGATCTTAACTTTGTATATCTCTCCATGTAAACTGACTGTAATTGGGTGGCAAATGGTTGAGAATCCTGCTTGTTGGCTTAATACCAACTCTACATCACGAGCAAGTATTACTGCAGGTTCCAAGGTGGGAGACAAATCCTAGTAGAGGTGATTCTGCTACTGAGTGCAGACTGATGTGAAAGGAGGGAGAACCTACAAAGATGGAAGTAAGCTGATGCAACTAAGAGGTCTCATGGCCAGCATGAGGCTTGAGGTGGTAGAAATGAGGAGGGAGGAGCTCGTCCAGAAACTTCTGTGAAGAACTTCCAAATTCCCAGGCTGTTCCTCTGAGAATAGAGAATTTGAAACAGAATCTTGGCAGAAGACTGTGATTGGGAAACTGCATTTGTTCTGACCAGTTACATGTTCTACTGCTGCTCCAGCTTGGCAGTGAGCTTTCTGACTCAGTGGAGAGGTGAATACACACTGAAAACTTGGCTTCAGCTTCTCCCCTCCAAGGACCCCTGGGACGCTGTGGTTAATCAGCAGACTGGTCATCAAGGGTCACTTGACATTTTGCAAATGTGTTTTAGATACCTGGGCAAGCCTGTTGATACATTCTTTCAGTGTCCCTACAGAGTTGGAACAACCTGCAGCCAACGGGGCATGTCAGGCATTGTCTCCACACATGGAACCGCTTTACTGGGTAGCCTGGGCCAGAGCACAATGAGCTCCATCCTGCTGTCTGTCTCGGAGGTGGAGGAAACGGGGAACATCAGCACAGTGTGGATTACAAGCTTGAAATCAGGCCGTCTGGGAGCTGAAAATGAATAGGATAGGACGAAGTGGCTCAGGGTGCAGGGTAGCCTCCTAGCACCAGAAAATCATGTAGACTTGGTCCCATTGGATCAAAGTCCATTATTATCATTGGGAACATTCTTAGAGTGGCAAAAACACAGGGCTTCTCCTTGGGTTTGAGCCAAATAACACCCCTCCTCTAACACAAACACATCCACCTATTGGCACATTATTACTCTATGAAATCGAGTAAGAATGGTCATTAGTCTTGATAAGAAAAACAAGTCTCAACAGGAGAGGGAGATAAAACAAAATGCCTTCTTGGCCATTTTTCCCATGAGAATAGTGAGTAGGTAGTTTGGGTGTTGGTTGAATGAATGTAAAATCATGGGAAGTCTTACTTTTTAAAGGCAGCTGGTGGAGTCAATACTTCTTCCTTTTCACAGTCTTCCTACTAGGCTTCATCCTCCCTGTTCCCCATCAACACCCATGCTACCTTATTATCTACCACCTCAAAGCAACAAAAGCAGAGGATCCCAGGCAATCTCATTCTCTTGCAGAAAGACGTCTTCAACCTGGAACTCATTTTATCTTTAGTTGCCTACATAGTTCCGGGCATAGAATAATAAGTGCCAATATGACAATCATAGCTAAAAAGAAACACTGTGCTATAGGCTTAATAGGAAATGTATCTTTGGATCTGAAAAAGTAGAAGCAGGTATTATTATTATTAGTTTAAGTTTTGAATTTTATTTTTTATACAGCAGGTTCTTATTAGTCATCAATTTTATACACATCAGTGTATATATGTCAATCCCAATCGTCCAGTTAAGCACACCACCATCTCCACCCCACCCCGTGATTTTCCCCCCTTGGTGTCCATACTTTTGTTATCTACATCTGTGTCTCAACTTCTGCCCTGGAAACCAGTTCATCTGTACCATTTTTCTAGGTTCCACATACATGCGTTAATATATGATATTTGTTTTTCTCTTTCTGACTTATTTCACTCTGTATGACAGTCTCTAGATCCATCCACGTCTCAACAAATGACTCAGTTTCGTTCCTTTTCATGGCTGAGTAATATTCCATTGTATATATGTACCACTTCTTCTTTATCCATTCATCTGTCGATGGGCATTTAAGTTACTTCCATGACTGGCTATTGTAAACAGTGCTGCAGGAATATTGGGGTGCATGTGTATTTTTGAATTATGGTTTTCTCTGGGTATATGCCCAGTAGTGGGATTGCTGGATCATATGGTAATTCTATTTTCAGTTTTTTAAGGAACCTTCATACTGTTCTCCATAGTGGCTGTATCAATTTACATTCCCACCAAGAGTGCAAGAGGATTCCCTTTTCTCCACACCCTCTCCAGCATTTGTTGTTTGTAGATTTTCTGATGATGCCCATTCTAACTGGTGTGAGGTGATCCCTCATTGTAGTTTTGATTTGCATTTCTCTAATAATTAGTGATGTTGAGAAGCTTTTCATCTGCTTCTAGGCCATCTGTATGTCTTCTTTGGAGAAATGTCTGTTTAGATTTTCTGCACATTTTTGGATTGGGTTGTTTGTTTCTTTAATATTGAGCTGCATGAGATGTTTATATATTTTGGAGATTAATCCTTTGTCCGTTGATTCATTTGCAAATATTTTCTCCCATTCTGAGGGTTGTCTTTTCATCTTGTTTATGGTTTCCTTTGCTGTGCAAAAGCTTTGAAGTTTCATTAGGTCCCATTTGTTTATTTTTGTTTTTATTTCCATTACTCTAGGAGGTGGATCAAAAAAGATCTTGCTGTGATTCATGTCAAAGAGTGCTCTTCCTATGTTTTCCTCTAAGAGTTTATAGTGTCCAGTCTTACATTTAGTTTTCGAATCCATTTTGAGTTTATTTTTGTGTATGGTTTTAGGGAGTGTTCTAATTTCATTCTTCTACATGTAGCTGTCCAGTTTTCCCAGCACCACTTATTGAAGAGACTGTCTTTTCTCCATTGGATATCCTTGCCTCCTTTGTCATAGATTAGTTGACCATAGGTGCGTGGGTTTATCTCTGGGCTTTCTGTCTTGTTCCATTGACCTATGTTTCTGTTTTTGTGACAGTACCATATTGTCTTGATTACTGTAGCTTTGTAGTATAGTCTGAAGTCAGGAAGTCTGATTCATCCACCTCCATTTTTTTCCCTCAAGACTGCTTTGGCTCTTCGGGGTCTTTTGTGTCTCCATACAAATTTAAAAATTTTTTTGTTCTAGTTCCTTAAAAAATGCCATTGGAAATTTGATAGGGATTTCATTGAATCTGTAGATTGCTTTGGGAAGTATAATCATTTTCAAAAAGTTGATTCTTCCAATCCAAGAATATGGTATATCTCTCCATCTGTTGGTATCATCTTTAATTTCTTACATCAGTGTCTTATAGTTTTCTGCATACAGGTCTTTTGTCTCCCTAGGTAGGTTTATTCCTAGGTATTTTATTCTTTTTAGTGCAATGGTAAATGGGAGTGTTTCTTTAATTTCTCTTTCAGATTTTTCATCGTTAGTGTATAGGAGTGCAAGAGATTTCTGTGCATTAATTTTGTATCCTGCAACTTGACCAAATTCATTGATTAGCTCTAGTAGTTTTCCAGTGACATTTTTAGGATTCACTCTATATAGTATCATGTCATCTGCAAATGGTGACAGTTTTCCATCTTCTTTTCCATTTTGTATTCCTTTTATTTCTTTTTCTTCTCTGATTGAGTGGCTAGGACTTCCAAAACTATGTTGAATAATAGTGATGAGAGTGGACATTGTTGTTTTGTTCCTGATCTTTGAGGAAATGCTTTCAGTTTTTCACCATTGAGGACGATGTTGGCTGTGGGTTTGTCATATATGGCCTTTATTATGTTGAGGAAAGTTCCCTCTATGCCTACTTTCTGCAGGGTTTTTATCATAAATGGGTGTTAAATTTTGTCAAAAGCTTTTTCTGCATCTATTGAGATGATCATATGGTTTTTATTCTTCAATTTAATACGGTGTATCACATTGATTGATTTGCGTATATTGAAAAATCCTTGCATCACTGTGATAAATCCCGCTTGATCAGGGTGTATGATCCTTTTAATGTGTTGTTGGATTCTGGTTGCTAGTATTTTATTGAGGATTTTTGCATCTATATTCGTGAGTGATATTGGTCTGTAGTTTTCTTTTTTTGTAGTATCTTTGTCTGGTTTTGGTATCAGGGTGATGGTGGCCTCATAGAATAAGTTTGGGAGTGTTCCTTCCTCTGAAATTTTTGGGAAGAGTTTGAGAAGGATGGGTGTTATCTCTTCTCTAAGTGTTTGATAGAAATCACCTGTGAAGCCATCTGGTCCTGAACATTTGTTTGTTGGAACATTTTTTTTTTTTTTTTTTTTTTGCGGTACGTGGGCCTCTCACTGTTGTGGCCTCTCCCATTGCGGAGCAACAGGCTCCAGACGCGCAGGCTCAGCGGCCATGGCTCACGGGCCCAGCCGCTCCGCGGCATGTGGGATCCTCCCGGACCGGGGCACGAGCCCGTGTCCCCTGCATCGGCAGGCAGACTCCCAACCACTGCGCCACCAGGGGAGCCCCTGTTGGAACATTTTTAATCACAGTTTCAATTTCATTACTTGTGATTGGTCTGTTCATATTTTCTGTTTCTTCCTGGTGCAGTCTTGGAAGGTTATATCTATCTAAGAATTTGTCTATTTCTTCCACGTTGTCCATTTTATTGGCATAGTGTTGCAGTAGTCTCTTAGGATGCTTTGTGTTTCTACGGTGTCTGTTGTAACTTCTCCTTTTTCCTTTCTAATTTTATTGATCTGAGTCCTCTTTTTCTTGATGAGTCTGGCTAATGGTTTATCAATTTTGTTTATCTTTTCAAAGAACCAGTTTTTAGTTTTATTGATCTCTGCTATTGTTTTTTTTTGTTTCTATTTCATTTATTTCTGCTCTGATCCTTATGATTTCTTTCCTTCTGCTAACTTTGTGTTTTCTTTGTTCCTCTTTCTCTAGTTCCTTTAGGTGTAAGGTTAGATTGTTTACCTGAGATTTTTCTTGTTTCTTGAGGTAGGCTTGTATAGCTGTAAACTTCCCTCTTAGAACTGTTGCTTTTTCTGCATCCCATAGGTTTTTGATTGTCGTGTTTTCATTGTCATTTGTCTCTAGGTATTTTTTGATTTCCTCTTTGATTTCTTCAGTGATCTCTTGGTTATTTAGTGATGTATTGTTTAGCCTCCATGTGTTTGTGTTTTTTACGTTTTTTTCCCTGTAATTCATTTCTAATCTCATAGTGCTGTGGTCAGAAAAGATGCTTGATATGATTTCAATATTCTTAAATTTACTGAGGCTTGATTTGTGACCCAAGATGTGATCTATCCTGGAGAATGTTCCATGCACACTTGAGAAGAAAGTGTAATCTGCTGTTTTTGGATGGAATGTCTTATAAATATGAATTAAATCTATGTGGTCTGTTGTGTCATTTAAAGCTTCTGTTTCCTTATTTATTTTCATTTTGGATGATGTGTCCATTGGTGTTAAAATCCCCGACTATTACTGTGTTACTGTCAATTTCCTCTTTTATAGCTGTTAGCAGTTGCCTTATGTATTGAGGTGCTCCTGTGTTGGGTGCATATATATTTATAACTCTTATATCTTCCTCTAGGATTGATCCCTTGATCATTATGTAGTGTCCTTCCTTGTTTCTTATAACATTGTTTATTTTAAAGTCTATTTTATCTGATATGAGTATAGCTACTCCAACTTTCTTTTGATTTGCATTTGCATGGAATATCTTTTTCCATCCCCTCAATTTCAGTCTGTATGTGTCCCTAGGTCTGAAGTGGGTCTCTTGTAGACAGCATATATATGGGTCTTGTTTTTGCATCCATTCAGCAAGTCTGTGTCTTTTGGTTGGAGTATTTAATCCATTCACATTTAAGGTAATTATCGATATGTATGTTCCTATGACCATTTTCTTAATGTTTTGGGTTTGTTTTTGTAGGTCCTTTTCTTCTCTTGTGTTTCCCACTTAGAGAAGTTCCTTTAGCATTTGTTGTAGAGCTGGTTTGGTGGTGCTGAATTCTCTTAGCTTTTGCTTTTCTGTAAATCTTTGGATTTCTCCTTTGAATCTGAATGAAATCCTTGCCGGGTAGAGTAATCTTGTTGTAGGTTCTTCCCTTTCATCACTTTAAGTATATCATGCCAGTCCCTTCTGGCTTGTAGAGTTTCTGCTGAGAAATCAGCTGTTACCCTTATGAGAGTTCCCTTGTATATTATTTGTCATTTTTCCCTTGCTGCTTTCAATCAGTTTTCTTTGTCTTTAATTTTTGCCAATTTGATTACTATGTGTCTCAGCATGTTTCTCCTTGGGTTTATCCTGTATGGGACTCTCTGCACTTCCTGGACTTGGGTGGCTATTTCCTTTCCCATATTAGGGAAGTTTTCAACTATAATCTCTTCAAATATTTTCTCTGGTCCTTTCTCTCTTTTCCTTCTGGGACCCCTGTAATGCGAATGTTGTTGCATTTAACGTTGTCCCAGAGGTCTCTTAGGCTGTCTTCATTTCTTTTCATTCTTTTTTCTTTATTCTGTTTAGCGGCAGTGAATTCCACCATTCTGTCTTACAGGTCACTTATCCGTTCTTCTGCCTCAGTTATTCTGCTATTGATTCCTTCTAGTGTAGTTTTCATTTCAGTTTTTGTGTTGTTCTTCTCTGTTTTTTGTTCTTTAATTCTTTTAGGTCTTTGTTAAACATTTCTTGCATCTTCTCAATCTTTGCCTTCATTGTTTTTCCGAGGTCCTGGATCATCTTCACTATCAGTATTCTAAATTCTTTTTCGGGAAGATTGCCTATCTCCACTTCATTTAGTTGTTTTTCTGGGGTTTTATCTTGTTCCTTCATCTGGTACATAGCCCTCTGCATTTCATCTTGTGTATCTTTCTGTGAATGTGGTTTTTGTTCCACAGGCTGCAGGATTGTAGTTCTTCTTGCTTCTGATCTCTGCCCTCTGGTTATGAGGCTATTTTGAAGCAGGTATTATTAATACCCCCATTCTAAAGATGAGGAAATTGAAGTTTAGAGACATAAACTTGTCCAAGATTATACTGTGAGAAATAGAACTAGAGGTGAATTCAGGTCATCTGACTCCAGTATCTATTTTGCAACCATTTTTCTATGATTCAGGAATAGTTTTAATCTCCCAAATTTATCTATAGCTTTAATATAATCTCTACCAAAATCTCACAGGCTCTTTTGCAGAAATTGACAAGCTAATCCTAAAATTTATGTGCAAATGCAAGGGACCCAATATAGCTAAAATATTCTTGAAAAGGAACAAAATATTAGAGGACTTGCACTTCATGTTTACAAAACTTACTATAAAGTGACAGTAATCAATTTTTGGTCAATTGATTTTTGACAGTAATACCAGGGCAATTCAATGGGAAAGAGTAGCTTATTAAAAAATGGTGCTGGTACAACTGGATATCCTTAGACAACAAGATGAATTTAGATCTTTACCTCATAGCATACACAAAATTAAATCACTGTATCCTAAACATACATGTAAAATCTAAAAATCTAAAGTTTCAGAAGAAAACATAGGAGAAAATTTTTGAGACCTTAGTTTAGAAAAAGATTTCTCAGCTACAGCAGTAAATGCATGATCCATTATGAAAACAATTAATAATATGGACTTCACAAAAAATAACATTTTTGAACTTCAAAAGACACTATTTAAAAAATGAAAAGGTAAGCGACAGACTGGGAAAAATATTTCCAAATCAGATATCTAACATATATAAAGAACTCCTACAATACAGTAATTAGACAACCCAATTTAAAATGGGCAAAATATTTGAATAGATATCTTGCCAAAGAAGATATCCAAGTAACCAATAAGCACATGACAAAAAATGCTCATAATTCGTAGGGAAAGGCAAATTAAAATGAGATACTACAAAAGGATTTCTGGACCCATTTCCAAGATATGTTCATGGAGGCACCCCTACACCAGCAAGCAATACTTGGACTCCAGCAGGGTGTCTGAGAATTCAATTCAATTCTATATACCTGGGATATTGGTTCAAGATGGTGGAGTAGAAGGACGTGTGCTCACTCCCTCTTGTGACAGCAACAGAATCACAACTAACTGCTGAACAATTATTGACAGGAAGACACTGGAACTCACCAAAAAAGAAATCCAACATCCAAAGACAAAGGAGAAGCCACATTGAAACAGTAGGAGGGGTGCAATCACAATAAAATCAAATCCCATAACTGCTGAGTGGGTGACTCACAAATTGGAGAACAGTTATACCACAGAACTCCACCCACTGGAGTGAAGGTTCTGAGCCCTAAATCAGGCTTCCCAACCTGTGGGTCTGGCAATGGGAGGAAGAATTCCCAGAGAATCAGACTTTGAAGGCTAGGAGGATTTGATTGCAGGACTTTGACAGGACTGGGGGAAACAGAGACTCCGCTCCTGGAGGGCACTCACAAAGTACTGTGTGCACCAGGACCCAGGGGAAGGAGCAGTGACCCCAGGGGAGACTGAAGCAGACCTACGTGCTAGTGCTTGAAGGTCTCCTGCAGAGCCGGGGGGTGGCTGTGGCTCACCATGGGGACAAGGACACTGGCAGCAGAAGTTCTGGGAAGTACTCCTTGGCGTGAGCGCTCCTGGAGTCCACCATTAGCCCCACCAAAGAGTCTCTAGGCTCCAGTGCTGAGTCGCCTCAGACCAAACAACCAACAGGGTGGGAACTCAGTCCCACCCATCAGCAGACAAGCTATTAAAGTTTTACTGGGGTCTTCCCACCAGAGCAACACCCAGCTCTAGCCACCACCAATCCCTCCCATCAGGAAGCTTGCACATGCCTCTTAGATAGCCTCATCCACCAGAGGACAGACAGCAGAAGCAAAAAGAACTACAATCCTGCAGCCTGTGGAATGAAAATCACATTTACAGAAAGATAGACAAAATGAAAAGGCACAGGACTATGTACCAGATGAAGGAACAAGATAAAACCCGAGAAAAACAACTAAATGAAGTGGAGATAGGGAACCTTCCAGAAAAAGAATTCAGAATAATGATAGTGAAGATGATCCAGGATGCAGAAAAAGAATGGGGACAAAGACTGAGAAGATGCAAGAAACGTTTATAAAAGACCCAGAAGAATTAAAGAACAAACACCTAGAAGAATTAAAGAACAAACAAACAAGTATGAACAATACAATAACTGAAATTAAAAATACACTAGAAGAAATCAATAGCAGGATAACTGAGGCAGAAGAACGGTAAGTGACCTGGACGACAGAATGGTGGAAATCACTGGCATGGAACAGAATAAAGAAAAAAGAATGAAAAGAAGTGAAAACAGCCTAAGAGACCTCTGGAACAATATTAAATGCACCAACATTCGCATTATAGTGGTCCCAGAAGGAGTATAGAGAGAGAAATTACCCAAGAAAATATTTGAAGAGATTTTAGTCAAAAACTTCCCAAACATGGGAAAGGAAATAGTCACCCAAGTTCAGGAAGCGTAGAGAGTCCCATACAGGATAAACCCAAGGAGAAACACTCTGAGACACGTAGTAATCAAATTGACAAGAATTAAAGACAAAGAAAAATTATTAAAAGCAACAAGGGAAAAACAACATACAAGGGAACTCCCATAAGGTTAACAGCTTATTTCTCAGCAGAACTCTACAAGCCAGAAGGGAGTTGCACATTATATTTAAAGTGATGAAAGGGAAGAAACTACAACCAAGATTGCTCTACCCAGCAATGATATTCACATTCGACGGAGAAATCAAAAGCTTTACAGACAAGAGGAAACTAAGATAATACAGCATCACCTAACCAGCTCTAGAACAAATGCTAAAGGAACTTCTCTAAGTGGGAAACACAAGAGAAGAAAAGGACCTACAAAAACAAGCCTAAAACAATTAAGAAAAAGGTCATAGGAACATAAATATCAATAATCACCTTAAATGTGAATGGATTAAATGCTCCAACCAAAAGACACAGACTTGCTGAATAGATGCAAAAACAAGACCCATATATATGCTGTCTACAAGAAACCCACTTCAGATCTAGGGACACATACAGACGGAAAGCGAGGGGATGGAAAAAGATATTCCATGCAAATGCAAATCAAAAGAAAGCTGGGGTAACAATACTCATATCAGATAAAATAGACTTTAAAATAAAGAATGTTACAAGAGACAAGGAAGGACACTACGTAATGATCAAGGGATCAATCCAAGAAGAAGATATAACAATTATAAATATATATGCACCCAACATAGGAGCACCTCAATACATAAGGCAAATGCAAACAGCTCTAAAAAAGGATATCAACAGTAACACAATAACAGTGGGGGACTTTAACACCTCATTTACACCAATGGACAGATTATCTGAACAGATAATTAATAAGGAAACAGAAGCTTTAAATGGCACAATAGACCAGATAGATTTAATTGATATTTATAGGACATTCCATCCGAAAACAGCAGATTACACTTCCTTCTCACGTGCACATGGAGCATTCTCCAGGATAGATCACATCTTGGGTCAGAAATAAAGCCTCAGTAAATTTAAGAAAATTGAAATCATATCAAGCATCTTTTCTGACCACAGCACTATGAGATTAGAAATGAATTACAGGGAAAAAACATAAAAAACACAAACATGTGGAGGCTAAACAATACGTTACTAAATAACCAAGAGGTCACTGAAGAAATCAAAGAGGAAATCAAAAATTACCTAGAGACAAATGACAATGAAAACACGATGATCCAAAACCTATGGGATGCAGAAAAAGCAGTTCTAAGAGGGAAGTTTATAGCTATACAATCTTACCTCAAGAAACAAGAAAGAAAAATCTCAAGTAAACAATCTAACCTTACACCTGAAGGAACTAGAGAAAGAACAAAGAAAACACAAAGTTAGCAGAAGGAAGAAATCATAAGGATCAGAGCATAAATGAAAGACATAGAAACAAAGAGAACAATAACAAAGGTCAGTAAAATTAAAGGCTGGTTCTTTGAGAAGATAAACAAAATTGATAAACCTTTAGCCAGACTCATCAAGAAAAAGAGTGAGAGGACTCAAATAAATAAAACGCTGGTGGCACAGTGGTTAAGAATCTGCCTGCCAATGCTGGGGACACAGGTTCAATCCCTGGTCCGGGAAGGTCCCACATGCCACAGAGCAACTAAGGTCTTGCGCCATAACTAATGAGCCTGTGCTCTATAGCCTGTGAGCCACAACCGTTAAGCCTGTGTGCCACAACTACCGAAGCCCACAGGCCTAGAGCCTGTGCTCTGAAACAAGAGAAGCCACCGCAATGAGTAGCCCATGCACCACAACAAAGATTAGCCTCTATGTGCTGCAACTAGAGAAAGCCCGCACACAGCAATGAAGACCACTGGAGGCAAAAAAAATTTTTTTTGATTAAAAAAAAAAGAAATAAAAAGGAGAAGTTAAAACGGACACCAAAAAAATACAAAGCATCATAAGAGACTACTACAAGCAACTCTATGCCAATAAAATGGACAACCTGGAAGAAATGGACAAATTCTTAGATAGGTATAACCTTCCAAGGCTGAACCAGGAAGAAATAGAAAATATGAACAGACCAATCACAAGTAATGAAATTGAAACTGTGATTAAAAATGTTCTAACAAATAGAAGTCCAGGACCAGATGGCTTCACAGGTGAATTCTATCAAACATTTAGAGAAGAGTTAACACCCATACTTCTCAAACTCTTCCAAAAAATTTCAGAGGAAGGAACACTCCCAAACTCATGCTACAAGACCGCCATCACCGTGATACCAAAACCAGACAAAGGTACTACTAAAAAGAAAATTATAGACCAATATCTCTGATGAAGATAGATGCAAAAATCCTCAACAAAATACTAGCAAACAGAATCCAGCAGCACATTAAAAGGAGCATACACCCTGATCAAGTGGGATTTATCCCAGGAATACAAGGATTCTTCAGTATATGCAGATCAATCAATGTGATATACCATATTAACAAATTGAAGAATAAAAACCATATGATCATCTCAATAGAGGCAGAAAAAGCTTTTGACAAAATTCAACACCACTTATGATAAAAACTCTCCAGAAAGTGGGCATAGAGGGAACCTATCTCAACCTAATAAAGGCCATATATGACAAACCCACAGCAAACATCGTTCTCAACGGTGAAAAACTGAAAGCATTTCTTCTGAGATCAGGAACAAGGCAAGGATGTCCACTCTCACCACTATTATTCAACATAGGTTTGGAAGTCCTAGCCACAGCAATCAGAGAAGAAAAAGAAATAAAAGGAATACAAATTGGAAAAGAAGAAGCAAAACTGTCACTGTCTGCAGATGACATGATACTTTACATAAATAATCCTAAAGATGCCACCAGAAAACTACTAGAGCTAATCAATGAATTTAGTAATGTTGCAGGATACAAAATTAATGCACAGAAATCTCTTGCATTCCTATGCACTAATAATGAAAGATTAGAAAGAGAAATTAAGGAAACAATCCCATTCACGATTGCAACAAAAAGAATAAAATACCTAGGAATAAACCTACCTAAGGAGGTAAAAGTC
Source organism: Leucopleurus acutus (assembly GCF_964270905.1). NCBI lineage: Eukaryota > Metazoa > Chordata > Mammalia > Artiodactyla > Delphinidae > Leucopleurus > Leucopleurus acutus. Next base: position 52,094,378 of record NC_139143.1, read on the forward strand.
CTATACTCAGAAAACTATAAGACACTGATGAAAGAAATCAAAGATGACACAAACAGATGGAGAGGTATACCATGTTCTTGGATTGGAAGAATCAATATTGTGAAAATGACTGTACTACCCAAAGCAATCTACAGATTCAATGCAATCCCTATCAAATTACCAATGACATTTTTTTACAGAACTAGAACAAAAAAATCTTAAAATTTGTATGGAGACATAAAAGACCCCAAATAGCCAAAGCAATCTTGAGGGGAAAAAAACGGAGCTGGAGGAATCAGACTCTGTGACTTCAGACTATACTACAAAGCTACAGTAATCAAGACAATATGGTACTGGCACAAAAATAGAAATATAGGTCAGTGGAACAGGATAGAAAGCCCAGAGATAAACCCACGCACCTGTGGTTAACTAATCTATGACAAAGGAGGCAAAGATATACAATGGAGAAAAGACAGTCTCTTTAATAAATGGTGCTGGGAAAACTGGACAGCTACATGTAAAAGAATGAACTTAGAACACTCCCAGGCATCATACACAAAAATAAACTCAAAATGGATTAGAGATCTAAATGTAAGACTGGGCACTATAAAACTCTTAGAGGAAAACATAGGAAGAACACCCTTTGACATAAATCACTCTTTGACATAAATGACATAAAGATCTTCTTCGACCCACTTCCTAGTGTAATGGAAATAAAAACAAGAATAAGCAAATGGGACCTAATGAAACTTAGAAGCTTTTGCACAGCAAAGGAAACTATAAACAAGATGTAAAGACAACCCTCAGAATGGGAAAAAATATTTGCCAACAAATCAACAAAGGATTAATCTCCAAAATATATAAACAGCTCATGCACCTCCGTATTAAAAAAACAAACAACCCAATCCAAAAATGGCCAGAAGATCTAAACAGACATTTCTCCAAAGAAGACATACAGATGGCCTAGAAGCAGATGAAAAGCTGCTCAACATCACTAAAATGCAAATGAAAACTACAAAGAGGTATCACCTCACACCAGTTAGAATGGGAATCATCAGAAAATCTACAAACCACAAATGCTAGAGAGGGTGTGGAGAAAAGGGAACCCTCTTGCCCTGTTTGGTGGGAATGTAAATTGATACAGCCACTATGGAGAACAGTATGGATGGTCCTTAAAAATCTAAAAGTAGAATTACCATATGATCCAGCAATCCCACTACTGGGCACATACCCAGAGAAAACCATAATTCAAAAAGACACACGTACCCCAGTGTTCATTGCAGCACTATTTACAATAGCTAGGTCATGGAAGCAAGTTCAGTGCTCATTGGCAGATGAATGGATAAAGAAGAAGTGGTACATATACACAATGGAATATTACTCAGCCATAAAAATTAATGAAATTTGGTCATTTGTAGAGACTTGGATGGATCTAGAGACTGTCATACATAGTGAAGTAAGTCAGAAAGAGAAAAACAAATATTGTGTATTAATGCATATATGTGGAATCTAGAAAAATTTTACAGATGAACCGGTATGCAAGGCAGAAATAGAGACACAGATGTAGAGAACAAACATATGGACACCAAGTGGAGAAAGTGGGGATGTGTGGTGGTGGGATGAATTGGGAGATTGGGATTGACATATATACACTAATATGTATAAAATAGACAACTAAAAAAAAATTCTATATACCTGCAGATAGAATCAGATTCCACAGTTAAAGGGCTCAGTCCCACAAGACCACCCTCCACTTTAGATGCCAGTTGCAAGCCCAGGTTGTTACCCGTGCTTCTGACAATTTGGATATCAGACGTTCCCACAACCCCATCCTTGGGTTCGATTAATTTGTTATCGTGGCTCACAGAACTCAGAAAAACTCATTTACTCACTAGATTATCAATTTATTATAAAAGAATAATAAAGAATGCAAAACAACAGTCAGATGAAGAGATACACAGAGCAAGGTTCTGAACAAAGGAGCTCTGTTCCTCATAGAATGTGGTGGCATGCGGAGGCTTTCTGGTTCCCCAACGTGAAAACTCTCTAAAAGAGGCCAAGAAGCTGTCTTTTGGGGGTTTTTATGGAGGCCTCATTTAGTCTTAGTTGAGCAAATCATTGACCAATGGTGATTAATTCAACCTCAGGCTTCTCTCCCCTCCCTGGAAATGAGGGAGGGGGACCGAAAGTTCCAACCTTCTAATCACAAGGTTAATGCTCCTGGCAAACAGCCTCCATCCTTAGGTGCTTCCAAAAGTCACCTCATTCACATAACAAAAGACACTTTTATGACTCTCAGCACTTAGGAAATTCCAAGGGTGTGGGAAGCTTTGAGCCAGGAACTGTGGACAAAGACCAAATATATATGAGAATGACCTGAATGATCAAATATATATTTGTTATAAATCACACTATCGGAGATACCACTCCATACCCACTAGAATAGATAATAACTAGTGTTGATGTGGATGTGGCGAAACTAGAATCTTCATATATTACTGATCAGAATATAAGTGTTGCAGCCACTTTGAAAAACAGGTTGACAATTTCTTAGAAACGTAAACATAAATTTACGTGTTACGTCTTTGTGTAGACATCTCTTGCATAGATACCCAGGAGTAAAATTGTTAGGTTCTTGGGTATCCAAGGTATCTATGCAAGAGAAATGAAAACATATGTCTGCACAAAGACTTACGTGTGAATTTTCATGGCAGTATTATTCATAATAGCCAACATCAGGAAACTGAGTCACAGATAAATAAAAGTGGCATATTCTCACAATGGAACACTATTCAACAGTAAAAAGGAATGAGATACTGACAGTATGGGTGAACTCAGTAATGTTGTGCAAAGTAGAATGAGCCAGATGCAAAAGACAACATACTGTAGAATTCCATTCATATGAAATGTCTAGAAAAGGCAAATTTATAGAGACAGAAAATGAATTACTGGGTTGTATAGTGTTAGAGGTAAAATTAGGGAATATCTACAAATGGATATGAGGGATCTTTTTGGAGTGATGGAAACATTCTAAAATTAGATTGTCATGATAGTTGCACAACTGTAAATTTATTAAACATGATTAACTTTTACACTTACAGTGGGTAAAATTTATGGTTTATAAATTATACTTCCAATAAAGCTGTTGAAAAGAGAAATAGTTTTCAAATGAGCAAATTAATAAATCTTCATGCCTTTAACTTTTCCTTGCTCTTTTGGTCTATTATTTATTTCTTGGTTCCACATTTTTTTCTCTCTGGCCTGCAATCCATCATCCATTTCTTTAGACATCGCTCTCAGTAGCACCATCAACTCCATTGCCCCAACTTTCCTGCACTTTACCTGGTCAGAAAAGCTCAGATTGTGGACAAATTGAATCATCTACATTCTTCCCTCCGTTTCAGCTGCTGACACAGCATTATGTGTACTGTTGTCCATAAATATTCAAGTTTTCTGATGATCTCTGTTATGCTCTTAACAACATTTGCCAGTTTTAGTGCAGGTCCCTGTGATTCTGATTCTTCTTGGCTGCTATTCCACAACTTGACTCTTCTTCTCAAACCCCCAGTTCCTCTATTTTAACATCTATTTCACAGAAAAAGCAGAGGCTGTCTAGTATGAACTCTTAACTTCTTGTCTTCATAATGACAATGATGTATCCATTTGTAACGCCAATTATCACCCCACACATCAAACATTCGTTGAGTTTGACAATGTTTCTCCTCTCTTCAAAGCCTGTAAACCCTTAACTCTGCATCAAAATATCTGAGGAGGCTCAGAGTCTCTTGTGAGGGCTTTAGGAGAGGCCATTACGGGCTATTTAGACAAAGAAGACTAATATCCTCAGAGGAAGCACTGTCTCTATTGGTGGAAAAGACACATCAGATTTGGGGTTCGAGTTTTCTAGCTTCATCAAAATCTGCTCATACGCTTCTATCCCAAGTTTTAGGATCACACTTCTTTTTCAGTCAGCGCTCTAACTTTAACATAAGAGATTGGGAGTTAAGTTTGTACTGTAATCTAAGCACTCTCAGAGCTAGACCTTTGTTTTGGTTTTTGGAGAAATTGGCTCTGCAGTTATAGGACATAAAGGTTTCTTTTTGGTCATCATTCAATTTTTTTTTTAATAAAGTTTTTTTAAAATTTTTATTTATTTTATTTTTGGCTGTGTTGGGTCTTCGTTGCTGCGCGCGGGCTTTCTCTAGTTCCGGCGAGTGGGGGCTACTCTTCGTTGTGGTGCGTGGGCTTCTCATTGTGGTGGCTATTCTTGTTGTGGAGCACAGGCTCTAGGCACGTGGGCTTCAGTAGTTGTGGCACACGGGCTCAGTAGTTGTGGCTCATGGGCTTAGAGCGCAGGCTCAGTAATTGTGGTGCACAGGCTTAGTTGCTCCGTGGCATGTGGGATCTTCCCGGACCAGGGCTCGAAGCTGTGTCCCCTGCATTGGCAGGCGGATTCTTAACCACTGCGCCACCAGGGAAGCCCTCATCATTCAATTTTATATCATTTTGCAGAACTTTAGGTGGGTATTTAAAGCCCTGAACTCACTATTTTCTTTCTCCTCATTCTCCAGTGCACTAAGAAGCAAGCAAGCAACATACTTTCCATTTTCACCAAAATGATCCGTGGGAGTGAATACTTGACTGTTCAAAGCCTTGCCTTCCATAAACACTTGATAGAAATGTCTATTGGAGACAATTTGAGTACCATTTTGGTACTGCCTCCCATGAACTATCAGTGTCTACTGTACCACTTGAGGCAGCTTATTAATGCTATTAAATCTGACTACATCACACAACCAATTCAAGTTAACTCAGAACCAATTCAGAGAATCCATTTAAAGTCTGTATCATCTTTATCCATTCATCTGTCCATGGACACTTAGGTTGCTTCCATGTCCTGGCTATTATAAATAGTGCTGCAATGAATATTGTGGTACATGTCTCTTTTTGAATTATGGTTTTCTCAAGGTATATGCCCAGTAGTGGGATTGCTGGATCATATGGTAGTTCTATTTTTCATTTTTTAAGGAACCTCCATACTGTTCTCCACCATGGCTTTATCAATTTACATTCCCACCAACAGGGCAGGAGGGTTCGACAGATGAGTGGATAAAGAAGATGTGGCACATATATACAATGGAATATTACTCAGCCATAAAAAGGAATGAAATCAAGTTATTTATGAGGTGGCTGGACCTCAAGTCTGTCATACAGAGTTAAGTAAGTCAGAAAGAGAAAAACAAATTCTGTATGCTAATGCATACATATGGAATCTAAAAAAACAGTACTGATGAACCTAGTGGCAGGGCAGGAATAAAGATGCAGATGTAGAGAACAGACCTGAGGACATGGGTGGGGAAGGGAAAGCTGGGACAAAGTGAGAATAGCACTGACATATGTACGCTACCAAATGTAAAATGGATGGCTAGTGGGAAGCAGCTGCGTAGCACAGGAAGATCAGCTCCATGCTTTGTGATGACCTAGAGGTGTGGGATAGGGAGGGTGGGAGGGAGGCTCAAGAGGGAGGGGATATGGGGGTATATGTATACATATAGCTGATTCACTTTGTTCTACAGCAGAAACTAACACAGCATTGTAAAGTAATTATACTCCAATAAAGATATTAAAAAAAGTTTGTATCAGGTTCTATCACAGAGACTTAATCACTAGGAGATTGTGTGTGTGTGTGTGTGTGTGTGTGTGTGTGTGTGTGTGTGTGTTTGAGCTTTTGCAATTGGAGTATGAATTAATATCACTATAGAGGCCCTATAAAACATTGCCTCTGGGGTGGGAGTTTGATGTCAGCAGAGCAGGGACTTGGGAAGATGGATGTGCAAGGGAGAGCAAGGCAAAATTGAAATCCACAAATATGAGTTGGAACCCATGAGGACAGACTGGAAACGGTGTTAGTCTCTCATTTCCAATCTTCTGGCTTTGATGGTGTGGGTCTCTTGCAGGAAGAGATGGGGCTCTTTGACACAGAGATAAATACTTACGTGACCCAGAGGTTTTAGAAGGAGATCCATTGAGAGGTAGAACAGCTGACCTACACCAATGACTGTCTCACACCAGCAAGGGGAGCCAGACTCTAGTGACAATGTACATGAGTTGCCACAGTACCTGGGACCCCTGCACTGACTGTATCTTCACTTCTGCCTCCCAAGTCTTGTGAGAAATGTCTCTTGTGGACACGCTCTGAACTGTGCAGAGAAAGGATATGTAGTTCCAGCTTATCTAAGCTGACACATTAGGGAGGAACCAGATCATATATGAGTTTTAGCCATGAAAGAAAAGAATGGAAAGTCATTGATGGAATGACATGGTCTGATGTTTTTAAACGATCAGTCTGGTAGAAAATGGAATATAGCAGAGAAGTGGAGAATGAACCAGTAAGGAGTGTATTGTGTGAGATGCTGGTGGTCTTGCTTAGTGTCTTCGTCAGTTCTGGCTGCTTTAACAGAATATCACAGCCTGGGTGGCTTATAAACAGAACTTTATTTCTCACAGTTCTAGAGTCTGGGAAGCCCGAGGTCAAGGCATCGGCAGATTAGGTGTCTGCTGAGGGCCTGCTTTCTGGTTTAGAGATGGCTGTGATTTTGCTGTGTCCTCACATGGTAGAAGGGGCTAGGGATCTCCCTGGGGTCTCTTTTATAAGGGCACAAATTCTATTCATGAGGTGGAGTCCTCAGAACCTAATCATCTCCCAGAGTCCCCTCCTGCAAATACCATCACATTGGGGTTAGGTTTCCACATATGAATTTGGGGGAGATACAAACATTCAGTCTATAGCACTTAGGGTAATAGTAGTAGAGGTGGAGAGGTATCATTTCATGAATTGAATTTGGGGAGTTTGGGTGAGTGAGACATTATGAGTGAATCCCAGGGTTTCAGCTGGAGTAACTGGTTGAATTGTAGTACCATTAACTTAGTTGGGAAAGACTAGGGAAGGATAAGATTTGGAGGGTCATGCCCTAGGCATGAATGTATAGACAATGCAACAAACAAGGGATTGAATAAGCAAGGGGTTTATCGCCCTCATATAACCAGAAGTTATTCCAGTGCTTATAGGGTGGTTCAACAATGTCACAATGTCTCAGCTCTTTCCTTCTTTCTCCACCCTTAGTATGTAGATCTTCATCCTCAGAGTTGTTGCCTCATTGTTGCAAACTGGCTGCTACATTTCTCTCCATGTTCTGAGCATGGAAAGATGGAAAATGGCAAAAAGCCAAACTAGCATGCCACCAAAACTTTCCTTTTATTTGTTTTGTTTTGGAGGGGTAGAGGTGTCTTTTTTTCGGTGTGCCTGGCTTCTTTTGCTTCTTTTTTTCTTTTTAATTAATTAATTATTTAAATGGAAGTATGATTGATTTACAATGTTGTGTTAGTTTCAGGTAAGCAAAGTGATTCAGTTATATATATTTTCTCAGGTTCTTTTCCCTTATAGATTATTACAAAATATTGAGTATAGTTCCCTGTGCTATACAGTAGGTCCTTGTTGGTTATCAATTTTATATATAGTAGTGTGTTTAACTCCTAATTTATCCTAAATTAGGAGTTTGTAATTAACAAGACCCTTTTTTTTTTTTTTAAAGAAGATGTTGGGGGTAGGAGTTTAGTAATTTATTTATTTATTTTTGCTGTGTTAGTTCTTCGTTTCTGTGCGAGGGCTTTCTCTAGTTGTGGCAAGCGGGGACCACTCTTCATCGCGGTGCGCGGGCCTCTGACTATCGCAGCCTCTCCTGTTGCAGAGCACAGGCTCCAGACGCGCAGGCTCAGTAGTTGTAGCTCACGGGCCCAGTTGCTCCGCGGCACATGGGATCCTCCCAGACCAGGGCCCGAACCGTGTCCCCTGCATTAGCAGGCAGATTCTCAACCACTGCGCCACCAGGGAAGCCCCCAAGACCCTCTCTTTTAAAGCAATTTCCCCAAAATCCCACCAAGTGACTTCTGCTTACATGTGGACAGGGTTTGGGTTAACCATATGTTGGATTATAAATTTGAGTTGATCAGGAGACAATAGCAAGTAGTCAGTCTGACAAAGGGTCTTGGAAGGGAGTGTCATATCTCCTCCCTACCTTGTTCACCCAGGCGGACTGAAATGTAAAATAAGTTCTGGCGAGTGTGCTGTTATCTAGCCCTGCAAAGCATGTTCCTCTGGGCATGGCTGTGTTTATGAAGGGAGTGTGAGGCTTGAACGTGATTGCGAACTTAACAACGAAGTCTATGGACTGGGATAATGTAAAGATTGAGAATGGGTTAGAGAGATGCGGTAGGATTGCACATGCAGACTCCTGTTACAAAACTTGATCAGAGCCATTGCCTATACTTTGAGCTTGGATTAGGCTGAATGATAAAAAGAATTATACTCATTGTGTAGAGCATAGGTTCAACTATGTCCCACAGGCCAAACCCAGCCTGATTTTGTAAATAAAGTGATAGTGGGACACATGTATACATACTATCTGTGGCTGCTTTTGTGACAAAACAGCAGAGTTGACTAGTAGCAAGAGAAACCATATGGCCAGTAGAGCCTAAAATATTAACTGTTATTCCCTTTACAGAAGAAGTTTGCTGACCACTGGTGTAGATCATACTTCTTTGTATGTTAACATCAGATGACTTAATTATATCATAGGTAGCCTTCCTATGACATATAGGAATTGTAAATATGTGAGTCTACTGTTACCTATTAGATTTCTCACTTGTCCCTGGGTTTCCTGCCCTTGGAGACCTTCCCTTTTATGCTATTATGACTGTAACAGCAACATACAAGATGTGGACTTGCTCTTTACATCTTTGCTAGATGCCATGGAGGGCTTCAACACCCTGTCCTGTCATCCTAAGGAAATATTCAAGCTTGATAATTGATATCACTGTCAAACTCTGCTCAACCACTAAGGTTGTAATAGGGAAGAAACTTTGTACTCTATTACAAGTTAATCACTGAGGGGATGTTGCGTATAAGCTTAAATTATACATAATGGAGCATCTCTGAGAACCCTGCCTCCCAGGTAATGAGCATTAAGCGAAAATGCCTTTGTTGAGCTCACAGGACCAGGCCCACCTGTGCATGACTGCAGGCAGGCTGAAATTAACACATCCCCTCCGGAGGCTGATGGGAACCAGGAAATGTTTGGCTTTACTCCCTCCCCTTTTAGTATAAAAGAAGCCTGAATTCTAACTCAGGCAAGATGGTTCTATGGGACGCTAGTCTACCACCTTCTTGGTCTGCTGGCTTTCTGAATAAAGTCGCTATTCCTTGCCCCAGAAACTCACCTTTCAACTTTTTGGCCTGTTGTGCGTCAAGCAGTATGAGCTTGGACTTGGTAACAAATTGTGTGGAGCCAGCCAGGAACCGTGCTGCTCGTGGCCAGCCAGCCTGTTGGGGAATTCTCAGGTCAGGCCCCAGCAGCTGCCAGGACCACTTGTCCTGAGGACCTGCCCTTCAAAATTCCCCGAAGGAGCACCCGCTGCCCCAGGGCTTGGAAGTTGGATCAAGGAATCAATATTTGGGACCCAACGGCCTCCATACGTTAGGGTAAGTTGCTCTGGTGTGTACAGCCAGAAACTTTATTTCTTCTCTGTCTGGGGCTTTTTTCCCCCTGGAATGAGCCAATTTGTTTTGTATTTGAGTGGGTTACGCCGCTGGAGAGAGAAAAGAGTTGTTGGACTTTTACCTGATTTGTGACCTGGGTCATGTTTCTATGGATGCTACATTTGTGTGTGCCATTTGTGTTTTGTTTGTCTTGAATTTCTGTCTATAAAAATGGGGAATGTCTCAACTATTGCTAAAGAAAGTTCTCTGAGGTGACTTTTGGATAAGTGATTTGATTCCAGCCATGAACTCATGAGTGAGAAGATGCTCTTTTATTGTAACAACGTGTGGTCACAGTACCTGTTAGGATCTCCACAAGGGGTTTAGGCAGGGTTATCTTGGGACCCTGTGCACCATGTACTGCTGCCCTTGCTGTGTTAATTATGTCCTTTGTGGTCTCCTGTGTCATTGGTATATGTAAAACCCAAGACCAAACTTGAGGGTTTATTTAGGATTTTCTGTTTGACCTTTGGGTTGTTCATTTCATTTTGTTGGGTACTCTTTCTCCATTTACAGCCAAATCAGTTTTCTGACGTTTAAAACTTTTACAGGTTTCAGATAGAGGAAAAGAATTTTAAAAAAGACCTGTCTGTGGGATATTTACAGGGAGAAGAGAAGGGTTTCACTCGGTTCCTAAAATCACCAAAAGCCCCAGCCCAGAATTCAGCTCAGTTGGTCGATGTCAAGGCAAACAGGCATCCTTCGAATGGCTGGACGTGATCAATTGCTATCTATGGTTTTATGGTGGCCCTTCTTGAAGAAGCGGAGGAGAATGATGGAATTCTCTAATATGCAAGCATTTGTGCTATTACATCGGGGGAAATAAGGAAGAGAATGAGAGTGAGAATAGATTGGGTCAAACCTTAACTCCTCCACCTGGGCTAGCTGTCTCAGCTGCTCCAATATATCCACCCCTCCCCCACCATCTGCTTCTATTCAACCCCAGTTCCCGACACTGGGGCTCAGGACTGCCCCTCCTTATAGGGACCACTTAGAAACCCTGTGTTAGTTTCTGGGGCACAGAGACTTGGTCTGGTATCGCCATTCTAAGACCTGACAGGGCACCCGTTTTGGGCCAGGAGTCACTCCCAGGGCAGGGAAATTTCCCTTATGCCCTTATCTCATAGGGGGGCTAAATGCAAATGACCAACCAGCTGGGTTTCTCAGACTTGTTTAACTGGAAAGATTGCAACCCTCCTTTACAGGGAGGATCCTCTACACATGAAGCCCACTAGGCAGTACCCACAGCTGAACCAAACTGGGACCCCAATGAGGGAGGAACACCCTTATTAGGGCGCTGCTTATTGGTGTATCTTGGCAGGGCTTTCCCTGAAAAAGTTCCCCTGAAAAGGGGAACCAAAGCAAAGAGTTTGAGCAAAATTCAAGAAAATCAGCACAAAACCAAATGAAGACCCTTCCAAAAATTCGGAGAAAATCTTTGGAAAAGATTTATCAGGCCTACAGACATTATACTAACGCAGATCCTGAGGCCCCTGAAACTATTAGAATGGTAAGCTTGAACTTTTGGGGGGCAAAGTGCCTCAGATATCAGGAGAAAGTTGCAAAGAGTAGATGAGGCATTTGGAATGAACCCTTCTCAGTGGGTAGATGTTGCTTTTAAAGTGTTGAACAGGGAACAACAACAGAAGGAGGAAGATGCAAAACGAAATGAAATGCCACTTTTTTGGCCTTGGCATTGTCCCAAGAGAGGAAAGCCATTACTGGGGAAGGTACAATGTGCTACCATAGGAGGAAGAACATTGGAAAACATTGCCTTGCAGTAAAACATGAGAAAAAAAAAACGAGATGAGAGCCTCTCATATGGTAGAAAGAGAGGGTCACTCTGATGAATGAAGTGGCCCAGGGGCTCCCTTTAACTTGAGGCACCTAATTCCCCACAGGAGCCCCAGGTGAAGCTAACATGAGGAATGAGCTGATGAACAGTCTGATAGACCTCACCCTTGTAAGGAACGGCACCAAATACGGAGGAGAGCTTAAACAAGCTTTACTTGGGAACGCTCCCGGGGAGGTTCACTGGTCCGAGAGAAAGGGGCCAGAGAAGTCGCGCCCGGGCGAGGGTTTGGGCAGAATTTATAGGGGAAGAAGGGAAAGAGGTGTGGTGAATCCGGGAGGGCGCAGGCTATTCCTTATTTGGTGGTCTTTTCGGGTATCGTGAGGGACCGTTAGTCCCGCCGGGTGGAAAGTCCCCAGGTCAGTTCCTGGAACTGGGTGGTCCGGAAAGTCTCCAGGTCAGTTCCTGGAACTGGGTGGTCCGGAAAGTTTCGGTCTGATGCAACCTGTGGGTCTGATTGCATTCCCCTGCCTCAGGCCAGTTGGCCTTACATCCCGACATCTTTGGTGTAATGGGGCGGCGTTCTGATCTCTGGCTACTTCTTGCTGAATGGGGGCGTCGGGCGACCAGAGGTCCGAGGCTTAAGGGAGACCAGTGGGGGGTCCTGTAGGAAGCAAAGTGTAAGGGCCGAGGAGCATTTGGTTTGTGGCCACCCGAGAGACTTCCTCCATGCGCCTGCAAAGGAACCTAAGAAAACAGGAAGCAAGCATGCTACGAAGAGGGTGCGGTCCGGGTTTGAAAGAGGGGTGTCAAAGAGTCCCTCTCTCGGCGGGCTGAGGGCCTCTACGACTTGGGGGCAGGAGTGGGAAGGGGAGGTCCCGGTATCGGAGATAGGCAACAGGGAGGCCGGGTTTAGGTGGGGGGGGGGGCGGGTAGGTCGAGGGAGATAGCAGGGATTTCAATGAACAGTAGGTGGAACTCCTGGATGCGGGAGGGGCCCAGGAGGGAGAGAGACTTGTGGCCTAGGAGGTCGACCAGCCGGTGGGAGGAAAACATGGTAAGTGGGTGGGCCAGGGTCAGTTTGAGTGTTTGGTCATTTTGGCTGCCGCTGCTAGGGTCCAAAGGCATGGTTGCTATCCCCGAATGGTTGGGTCTAGCTGTCTGGAGAGGTAAGCCACGGGGCGGTAGGAGGGCCCTACAGGCTGGGCAAGGAGTCCAGTGGCTATTCCGGCCCGTTCATGCACAAAAAGGTGAAAAGGTCGGTTTGGGTTGGGCAGAGAAAGGGGAGGAGAAGATATCAGAGCGTTACGGAGGGTGAGAAAGGCCTGTCGAACGGCGGAAGGAGAGGTGAGGGGTCTTTGAGGGGTTTCTTTAGCAGCTAGATATAAGGGTTTAGCGAGGAGAGCAAAGTTAGGGATGCAGTGTCGGAAAAATCCTATAAGGCCCAAAAAGGAGAGAATTTGTTCCGCTGTTTCCGGAGGCTGGAGTTCACAGATAATCCGGGTGCGGTCGGCTGTTAGACCTTTTGTGGTAGGGGTAAAGTGGAGCCCCAGGTAGGTTACAGAAGATACAGATAACTGAGCATTGGCTGGGGAGACCCGATAACCGCGAGAGCCAAGGTAATTGAGGAGATCTGCAGTGTGTTGTCTTGAGAGGCTGAGAGATGGGCTACAAAGGAGGAGGTCATCTGCATATTGAAGGAGTGTGCTGGGGGTAAGGGAGCAGGAAGTGAGGTCCCGTACCAGCGCCTGACCGAAGAGGTGAGGACTGTCGCGGAAGCCCTGGGGAAGAACTGTCCAGGTGAGCTGACTGGAAGTATGAGTATCCGGCTCCGTCCAGGTAAAGGCGAAGAGGAAATAGGAGTCGGGATGTAGGGCGATAGTGAAAAAGGCATCTTTGAGATCCAGAACCGTAAAGTGGGTTGTGGATGGGGGGATATGGGAGAGCAAGGGGTATGGGTTTGGTACTACTGGGTGGAGAGAAATTATGGCCTCATTGATTAGTCGGAGGTCCTGGACCAGGCGATAATCCCCAGAGGCCTTGTGGACAGGCAGGATGGGGGTGTTGCAGGGAGAGTCGGTGGGGATAAGGAGTCTATTATGGCTTAGAAGTATCCCAAACTTGGGGATTGATTGGGTTCGGTGTGATTGGAAGAGGGGAATAGGAGGGGGAGGGTTCTAGAGACAGGCCGAGAAGAGGAAGCAGGAGTTGGGAGGAGGGGACCTTAGGGTCAAGTCTGACCAGCTGGAGGGAGGTCCCTAAGTGGAAAAGGACATCTCGGCCTAGCAAGGGAACTGGGCAGGATGGTATGACTAAGAAAGAATGAGTAAAAGGGAGTCCTTCGATAAGACATGGGAGTGGACCGGTCTGGAGTGGGAAGGATGGTTTGCCATCAATACCCATGACCGAGATCTGGGAAGGAGAAACTGGCCCGGAATAGGTAGGCAGGACCGAATAGGTAGCCCCCGTGTCTACCAGAAATGAGATGGACTTACCCGCTACCTGTAGCGTTACCCTGGGCTCGGCGAGGGTGATGGGGGTCTTCGAGTCCGGGCGCCGTCAGTCGTCAGCCAATCCCAGCAGTTCGAGTGGTAATGCCGTTGGGTCGGCCTGCCCCCCGCATGGAGACGCTGAGGGAGGGCCAGTCGTAGGGCAGTCACTCTTGCAGTGGCCCGTTAGCCCGCAGCTGGGACAGGGCTTAGAAGGAGGTCGGGGATTGGGACATTGGCGAGCCCAGTGGCCTTCTTTTCCGCATTTGAAGCAGGACCCCGGCGGGGTTGCCTTTTGCGGACCCCGTGGATGCTGTGATCCATGGGAGATGGCCGGCCGCAGGGCGGCTACAACAGCTTGGGTTTGGAGGGCCACCTTCTGGTGCATCCGAGCCTGTCGGCTGGATTCTGCCAAATCCTCACGGCCATTATAGACTTTAAAGGCCATTTTTACCAGATCTCGAATAGGGGTTTGAGGGCCGTCTTCTGCCCGTTTTAATTTCTTTCAGATGTCCGGGGCTGATTGGGTGATAAAATGGGTGGCTAGGACCGCTGCCCCTGCCGGGGTGTCGGGATCCAGCCGGGTGTAGAGAGTTAAGGCCTCTGTAAGGCGATTGAGAAAGATAGCTGGATTTTCGTTAGGTTCTTGGGTTATCTCTTTTAGTTTTTCAAAATTGACTACCTTATGAGCGGCAGCCTGCGTGCCAGCTAGGAGGCATTGGATCATGAGGTCGCGTTTACAATGGCCATCTTGGTCATCCTGATAAGTCCAGCCTGGATCGGTGCCAGGTACGGCAGTCGCTCCGACAGGCATGGAGTTGTCAGTAAGGTGAACCTGATCTGCATGGTTTCGGGCAGCAGTTTGAATTCTTTCCCTCTCGTCAGGGGTCAGAGTAGAAGATAGGATCACAAAGATATCGTGCCAGGTTAGATCGTAAGCTTGAGAGCGGTAGTGAAATTCTTTGATGTAGCGGGAAGAGTCGGCAGAAAAGGAGCCTAATCGCTTTTCTATTTGAGAGAGATCTTGGAGAGAAAAGGGAACGTGAACTCTAACTAATCCTTCCGCTCCTGCTACCTCCCTCGGAGGGCAGCGGAGATTTGGATCTTGGGAGTCGTGAGAGCGTGTACGTGCACTAATTGGAGAAGCAAGGGGCGTGGGAGGAGAAACCGTTGAGGGAGGCGGGGGAGCGGGTTCGGGAGGAGGAGGGAACGCTTCAGGGTAGGGTGGAGGTTGGAGAGGAGCTCTGGAGGGAGGAGAGGCGAGAGATTCGTGTGGGTCGGCTAGTGGAGAGGGGTCATCGTCAAAGGAAGTTAGGGGCTTGGATGTAGATGTGGCAAGAAGGATCTGGGAAGTGGAACAATCGACGCAGAGGGAAGGGCGGGAGCGTAAACACTAGAAGGCCTGGACGTAGGGGACCTCGGACCATTTGCCCGTCCTGCGGCAGTAATTATCTAGATCACGGAGGACGTTAAAATCGAAAGTCCCTTCAGGAGACCATTTGGATTGATTGTCTAGAGGATATTGTGGCCAGGCCACAGTGGAATAGAAAATGAGCCGTCGGCGACGGAGATCTTGAGAGAAACCAAGGGCTGTAAAATTGGCTAGGAGACACCCCAGGGGCGTCTTAGGATCTGGTTTCGATTGTGAGGTTCCCATGACCCCCGGTCTGTCCCTGCGTGAATGGAGAGGGAGAGAGGCGTCCCTGGGTCTCAGTCTCCAATTCACGGCAGGTCGGAGGGCGGTCAGGCGATTGGGACGTCTCCACAATCACCCGAGGCCCGGCGGGTCGGAGAGCAGTCAGGCAATTGAGACGTCTCCAAAGTTGCCCGAGGCCCGGAGAGAGGACGGAGGAGTCCCTGACGCGGCCGCGATTAGGGACAGGGAGTCCGGTGGGCAGGGACTCTGGGGGTCGGAGGGAACAAGGGAGGGGGACTTACCCCGTTTTCTGCCGGATCGGGTGGATGAGTAGAGGTTCCCTGGTTGTTTCCTGGGGGAGGGGAGGAGCGGCCCGCGCGGTAACCCGCGGGGCTTGGTACCCCGCCCGGGTTTCGGCACCAAATGTAAGGTCGGATCTTAACAAACGGCACCGCGAAACAGAGGAAGGCTTCAAGTGAGCTTTATTAGGGAGCGCTCCCGGACGAGGTTCACTGGTCCGAGAGAAAGGGGCCAGAGAAGTCGCGCCCGGGCGAGGGTTTGGGCAGAATTTATAGGGGAAGAAGGGAAAGGGGTGTGGTGAATCCGGGAGGGCACAGGGTATTCCTTATTTGGTGGTCTTTTCGGGTATCGTGAGGGACCGTTAGTCCCGCCCCTTGAAAGGCGGGAAGGCTGGGCTGGGTGGAAAGTCCCCAGGTCAGTTCCTGGAACTGGGTGGTCGGGAAAGTTTCGGTCTGATGCAACCTGTGAGTCTGATTGCGTTCCCCTGCCTCGGGCCAGTTGGCCTTACAACCCTGAAGTTTTTCACCAGAATAGCTTGATATCAGAGTCCCACCAGAACACACTTTAAGCCTACAGATGGCGATAATGAAAACCCCAGGAAAGGAGACACAGCTCTTTCCCCCAAAGGACTAGGAAAAGGTAAGACCAGAGTGTGTGCTAACTGCACCCCAGGGAAAGCCAGAAACACATGGCCAATAGGAATCCCATTAAAAAGGTATGCTGGGGCACCTAATCTAAAACTGTATCCTCTGAGTCAAGACGAACACTTCTCCAACAGATTGACTTGTCAGAATACCAGCCAGTGTATTCAGCAAAGGCCAGAGAGAGGGCCAGAGTGGGGTCTGACTTGGATCACAGCTCGCTGGGCTAGAAATGTAGTGCAGTATTGTTTTGATTCCTAAGGCGTTCTCAGACACCATGCTGCAGCACATTCATAGTAGTACCCATTACGGGAGAGATGCTGTTGCAGGAGAGGGAAATGTCACATCCTGGGACCTGCAGGAGTCCTTAGGACGGACCACCAGGTGAGGGTTCTTGGATCTGAGCAGGAAGGAATTCAAGAGCAAGCAAGAGTAAAGGGAAAGCAAGTTTATTTAGAGAGATACACATTCCATAGGCAGAATGCAGGCCGTCCCAAAGTGAGAGCAGCCCCAGGGTATGGGGTCATAGGTTTTTATGGGCTAAGTAATTTCATACTGGGAGGAATATTCTTGCTATTTTGGGGTAGGGTGGGGATTTCCCAGGAATTGGGCCACTGCCCACTTTTTGGCCTTTTTTGGTCTTCCCCAGAACTGTCATTGTGTAAGGGGTAGTGATTTTTAGTATTACAATGAAGGTTTATAATGAGCTAAATGTCAATGCCTGGACTATTCTCTACTAGCGTTCAGTGGGTGTTCTATAGGAGCAGTTCCACGTGTAGATGTATTTGTGATGTATCTGTGGGATGGAAGGTGATCTCCGCGTCTTACTCTTCCACCATCTTCCTCAACTCCTCTCCCTGCCTGGACTATTCTCAAAGCCCCCTTGATTTCAGCTGGTTCCAGCCAGGCTTTACTGCTTCCTAATGGCTGCACCCCTTCTTCAATATCTAGTGTTTGTGTCCTGCCCCTTTCCCTCCTGACGCATTCCTCCCTTGGAGATTTTACTCCTATTCTTATGGGAAGCAGAGAGGCAATGGTGCATCTTCAGTAGTTGCTTCAGGGCTGAGCAGTGGTGTTGACCCTGCCTGTCAGGGAGTGAAAATCTCTGGATGCCTGGTCTGGGGTCCCAGGGGCAGGACAGTTTCTTTTTTTAAGTCAGGGTTTTAGGGGTTGGAATCCTCACATCGTTTTGATGTGGAACTGTTGTAACCTGGAAGACATGAACTTAACCAAGAGGTTAAAGATGAAGGGTCCAAAGGGGAGGAGGAAGAGTATGACCCTTATTGGGTCCAGGAGGGGCAGGAACCAAGTAAGCCTAGGGAGGGTGCTCTTAATCATGGACCACATGGCGTTAGGGCCTGACCCCTGGTTGTAGTGATGTAGCCATGATGCTTGTTCATAAATCTTTTTGATGTCATCTCAATCTGGACCAAATTATTAGCATGGGTACAGCAGGTTTTGTTTATGACCGCACAAACACCACCCTGCTCAGTCAGCAAGTAATCCAAGGCCAATCTATTCTCCTAACTACATTGGCCAGTGAGCTTAAAGAAGCTGAGTCTATTTAGGGCATTTTCAGTGGTCAGGGCTAGGCTCTCCCAAGTGTTGGTTAGATTTTCTAGGGTTACCTCATGGTAGGCAAAGCCTCCCTGTGGAGCTGCCAGTTCCCCTGCCAGTCCTATTCCTGCCGATATTAATCTGATGGCCCCCCTAGGATGGTGTTGACTGTTACGTATTGTGACTGTGAATGGGACCAAATGTCCTAATGTACAAACTTCCTTGTGCCACACATTATTGATATAAGGATAAGCAGTTACATAGGGGCCAAATATTCACTGGCGTGCCCTTGTCTTTGGGCCCTCATTCTAGGGAGTGCTACATAACCAGATATATCCTGAAGGTTCAGTAAGAGATACGGGAATAGAAGAATTTAACAAGGAAGCAGCCATCCGGATCCATGGAAGGGACAAGTAATGAACACAATATGGAGACGAGGGCCCATTAGTATATTAAAAATCATGAAGTCTGGGTGTACTCCATGCCCTCGGCTTAGATGAGATGGTGAAGCAAGAGGATTTCACCCATTGTTGCCATGGAGCCTGACAATTTCTAGCCCAACTTTTAGTCCATTCCATCCCTATCCGGTAGGCACCTTGGTTCTGGTCTTCATTATAAGCACACAGAGTAGAGGTATTTGTGGGAATGCAGTTTTGGTCTGGGTTACAAAACACTGGTGATATTAGCATCTGGTGGCCAGGGGTTGTTCCAGAGAGGCTCACCATACCCAAGAGAACCATTAGAGGTGTAGTGGCATTGGAAGCATGACTGGTTTTCTGATAACAAAAGTAGCCATGATTAATGCAAAAGGTATGAAACCCTTTTAAAAGGAGTCAAACATAGGCAAGGTATTGGGCCTGACGGGGGTATTGCCCACTGTGCTCGAATTGGTGGAGAGGGGGATTTTCCCTGTGTTTGAATTGATAAAACTCGTTGTATGAACATATTTGTACCTGTAAAGATTGTTGTAAGCCAGGATTTTTATGGCAGACCTGACAATTAACTAGTTTTTCTCCCTGGGGCACTATTTTAGGTGTTTACTGAAGCATGATTTTCCATTCTCTCTGAAATGCGACCATCATCAGAAGTCCTACTAGGAGTATCATGGCTCTTGACATCATATTACGTATTTTTTTCAGACCCAGCAGGGGCAAATGTTTATCAGGGGAAGGGGGTTCTGAAAAGCAACAGAATAAGTGCGTGATAGTGAGGAACACAAGGAATACTAGGCCTGCCCACCACCACGGCCACATGGAGTCACTTAACTGTTTTGTTTTGTTTTTTGGGGCCCACTGCACTATTCATTTGTTAATTGAAGTATAGTTGATTTACAATGCGTTAGTTTCAGGTGTATGACAAAGTGGTTCAGTTGCACATATACATATATCCATTCTTTTTCAGATTCTTTTCCCCTATAAGTTATTACAGAGTATTGAGTAGAGTCCCCTGTGCTCTACAGTAGGTCCTTGTCAATTATCTATTTTATATATAGCGGTGTGTATATGTTAACCCCAACCTCCTAATTTATTCCTCCTCCCTTTCCCCTTTGGAAGCCATAAGTTTTTCTATGTCTGTGGGTCTATTTGTATATAAGTTCATTTGTATCATTTTTTTAGATGCCACATGTAAGCAATCTCATATGATATTTGTCCTTCTCTCTCTGGCTTACTTTGTATGATAATCTCTAGGTTCATTCATGTTGCTGCAAATGGCATTATTTTATTCTTTTTCAAGACTGATTAATATTCCATATATATATATATATATATATATATATATATATATACACACACACACACACACATATATACACACACACACACCCCACATCCTTTTTATCCATTCATCTGTCGATGGACATTTAGGTTGCTTCCATTTCTTGACTATTGGAAACAGCGCTGCAATGAACATTGGGGTGCATGAGTCTTTTAGAATTATGGTTTTCTCTGGATATATGTCCAGGAGTGGGATTGGTGAATCATATGGTAGCTCTATTTTTAGTTTTTTAAGGAACCTCCACACTGTTTTCCATAGTGGCTGCACCAATTTACAGTCCCACCAACAGTGTAGGAAGGTTCCTTTTTCTCCACACCCTCTCCAGCTTCTATTACTTGTAGATTTGTTGAAGATGGCCATTCGGACTGGTGTGAGGTGATAAGTCATTGGAGTTTTGGTTTGCGTTACTCTAATAATTAGTGATATTTAGCATCTTTTCATGTGCTTTTTGGCCATCTGTATGTCTTCTTTAGAGAAATGTATATTTAGATCTTCTGCCCATTTTTTGATTGGGTTGTTCCCATACTGAGCTGTACAAGCTGTCTGTATATTTTGGAGACTAATCCCTTGTTGGTCGCAGCATTTGCAAATATTTTCTCCCATTCTGTAAGTTGTCTTTTCATTTTGTTTGCTTTCTTTGCTGTGGAATAGCTTTTAAGTTTAGCTGGTCCCATTTGTTTACTTTTGTTTTTATTTCCATTACTCTAGGAGATGGATCCAAAAAGATATTGCTGCAATTTATATCAAAGTGTGTTCTGCCTATGTTTTCCTCTAGGAGTTTTATATTATCCAGTTTCACATTTAGGTCTTTATTCCATTTTGAGTTTATTTTTGAGTATGGTGTTAGAGAATATTCTAATTTTATTCTTTTACATGTGGCTGTCCAGTATTCCCAGCACCAATTGAAGAGACTGTCTTTTATCCACTGAATATTCTTTCTTGCCTCCTTTGTCATAGATTAACTATAGGTGCATGGGTTTATTTCTGGGCTTTCCATCCTGTTCCATTAATTTATATTTCTGTTTTTGTGCCAGTACCATACTGTTTGATGACTGTAGCTTTGTCGTATAGTCTAAAGTAAGGGAACCTGATTCCTCCAGCTGTTTTTCTGTCTCAAGATTGTTTTGGCTATTTGGGGCCTTTTGTGTTTCCATACAAATTTTATAAATTATATTTGTTCTAGTTCTGTGATAAATGCCATTGGTAATTTGATAGGGATTGCATTGAATCTGTAGATTATTTTGGGTAGTATAGTCATCTTGACAGTAGTGATCCAATCTGAGAACACAGTATATCTTTTGATTTGTTTGTATCATCTTTGATTTCTTTCATCAGCATCTTATAGTTTTTGGAGTATAGGTTTTTTTGCCTCCTTAGGTAAGTTTATTCCTAGGTATTTTATTCTTTTTGATGTGATGGTAAATGGGACTGTTTCCTTAATTTCTCTTTCTGATCTTTCATTGTTAGTGTATAGAAATGCAACAGATTTCTGTGTATTAATTTTGTCTCCTGAAATTTTACCAAATTCATTGAAGAGCTCTAGTAGTTTTTTGGTAGTATCTTTGGGATTTTCTATGTATAGTATCATGTCATCTGCAAACAATGGCAGTTTTACTTCTTCTTTTCCAATTTGTATTCCTTTTATTTCTTTTTCTTCTCTGATTGCTGTGGCTAGGATTTCCAAAACTATGTTGAATAAAAGTGGTGAGAGTGGACATCCTTGTCTTGTTCCTGACCTTAGAGGAAACGTTTTCAGCTTTTCAACATTGCATACGATGTTAGCTGTGGGTTTGTCATATATGGTCTTTATGTTGAGGTAGGTTTTCTTTATGCTCACTTTCTGGAGGGTTTTTTTTTTTATCATAAGTGGATGCTGAATTTTATCAAAAGCTTTTTCTGCATCTTATGGCTTTTATTCTTCAATTTATTATTGTGGTATATCACACTGATTTGCAGATATTAAAAAATCCTTGCATCCCTGGGATAAATCCCACTTGATCATGGTGTATGATTCTTTTAATGTATTGTTGGATTTGGTTTGCTAGTATCATGTTGAGGATTTTTGCATCTGTGTTCATCAGTGATGTTGGCCTGTAATTTTCTTTTTTGTGGTATCTTTGTCTGGTTATCAGGGTGATGATGGCCTCATAGAATGAATTTGGAGATGTTCTTTCCTCTGCAATTTTTTCTAATAGTTTGAGAAGGTTGGGTGTCAACTCTCATCTAATTGTTGATAGAATTCACTTGTGAAGCCATCTGGTCCTGGACTTTTGTTTGTTGGAAGTTTTTATTTTATTTTTAAAAATTATTTTTGTTTATTTATTTGGCTGCATTGGGTCTTTGTTGCTGTGCGCGGACTTTCTCTAGTTGTGGCGAGCGGGGGCTACTCTTCATTGTGGTGTGCGGGCTTCTCATTGTGGTGGCTTCTCTTGTTGAGGAGCATGGGCTCTAGGTGTGCAGGCTCAATAGTTGTGGTGCATGGGCTTAGTTGCTCCGCGGCATGTGGGATCTTCCTGGACCAGGGCTTGAACCCATGTCCCCTTCATTGGTAGGCAGATTCTTAGGTAGGTAGGCTTCCACTAAGGAAGCCCCAGTTGTTGGAAGTTTTTAAATCACAGTTTCAACTTCAGTACTTGTGATTGGTCTGTTCATATTTCCTATTTTTTCCTAATTCAGTCTTGGAGATTGTACCTTCCTAAGAATTTGTCCATTTCTTCTAGCTTGTCCATTTTATTGGCATCTAGTTGCTTGTAGTAGTCTCTTATGGTCCTTTGTATTTCTGTGGTGTTGGTTCTAACTTCTCCTTTTTCAATTCTGATTTTACTGATTTAGGCCATCTCCTTTTTTCTTGATGAGTCTGGCTAAAGTTTTATCAATTTTATTTATCTTTACAAAGAACCAGCTTTTAGTTTCATTGCTCTTTTCTATTGTTTTTTAGTCTCTCTTTCACTTATTTCTGCTCTGATCTTTATGATTTCTTTCCTTCTACTAACTTTGGGTTTAGTTTGTTCTTCTTTCTCTAGCTGATTTAGGTGTAAGGTCAGGTTGTTTGAGATTTTTCTTGTTTCCTGGGGTAAGCTTGTATCACTTTAAACCTCCCTCTTAGAACCACTTTTGCTGTGTCCCACAGGATTTTGGATCATTATCTTTTCATTTTCATTCATCTCTAGGTATTTTTTCATTTCCTGTTGATTTATTCAGTGATCAATTGGTTGTTCAGTAGCACATTGTTTAGCCTCCATGTGTTTGTATTTTTTGCAATTTTTTCTCTTGTACAGTAAGTCGCCTATATATGAACCTTCAAGTTGTGAACTTTTTTTTTACATCTTTATTGGAGTATAATTGCTTTACAATGGTGTGTTACTTCCTGCTTTATAAAAAAGTGAATCAGTTATACATAGATTCCCATATCTCTTCCCTCTTGCGTCTCCCTCCCTCCCACCCTCCCTATCCCACCCCTCCAGGCGGTCACAAAGCACCGAGCTGATATCCCTGTGCTATGCGGCTGCTTCCCACTAGCTATCTACCTTACGTTTGGTAGTGTATATATGTCCATGCCTCTCTCTCGCTTTGTCACAACTTACCCTTCCCCCTCCCCATATCCTCAAGTCCATTCTCTAGTAGGTCTGTGTCTTTATTCCTGTCTTACCCCTATGTTCTTTGTGACATTTTTTTCCCCTTAAATTCCATATATAAGTGTTAGCATACGGTATTTGTCTTTCTCTTTCTGACATGCTTCACTCTGTATGACAGACTCTAGGTCTATCCACCTTATTACAAATAGCTCAATTTCATTTCTTTTTATGGCTGAGTAATATTCCATTGTATATATGTGCCACCTCTTCTTTATCCATTCATCCGATGATGGGCACTTAGGTTGTTTCCATCTCCTGGCTATTGTAAATAGAGCTGCAATGAACATTTTGGTACATGACTCTTTTTGAATTATGGTTTTCTCAGGGTATATGCCTGGTAGTGAGATTGCTGGGTCATATGGTAGTTCTATTTTTAGCTTTTTAAGGAAACTCCATACTGTTCTCCATAGTGGCTGTACCAATTCACATTCCCACGAGCAGTGCAAGAGTGTTCCCTTTTCTTCACACCCTCTGCAGCATTTATTGTTTCTAGATTTTTTGATGATGGCCATTCTGACTGGTGTGAGATGATATCTCATTGTAGTTTTGATTTGCATTTCTCTAATGATTAATGATGTTGAGCATTCTTTCATGTGTTTGTTGGCAGTCTGTATATCTTCTTTGGAGAAATGTCTATTTAGGTCTTCTGCCCATTTTTGGATGGGGTTGTTTGTTTTTTTGTTATTGAGCTGCATGAGCTGCTTGTAAATTTTGGATATGAATCCTTTGTCAGTTGCTTCATTTGCAAATATTTTCTCCCATTCTGAGGGTTGTCTTTTGGTCTTGTTTATGGTTTCCTTTGCTGTGCAAAAGCTTTGAAGTTTCATTAGGTCCCATTTGTTTATTTTTGTTTTTATTTCCATTTCTCTAGGAGGTGGGTCAGAAAGAATCTTACTGTGATTTATGTCACAGAGTGTTCTGCCTATGTTTTCCTCTAAGAGTTTGATAGTTTCTGGGCTTACATTTAGGTCTTTAATCCATTTTGAGCTTATTTTTGTATATGGTGTTAGGGAGTGATCTAATCTCATACTTTTACATGTATCTGTCCAGTTTTCCCAGCACCACTTATTGAAGAGGCTGTCCTTTCTCCACTGTACATTCCTGCCACCTTTATCAAAGATAAGGTGTCCAAATGTGCGTGGGTTTATCTCTGGGCTTTCTATCCTGTTCCATTGATCGATCTTTCTGTTTTTGTGCCAGTACCATACTGTCTTGATTACTGTAGCTTTGTAGTATATTCTGAAGTCAGGGAGCCTGATTCCTCCAGCTTCATGTTTTGTTCTCAAGATTGCTTTGGCTATTCAGGGTCTTTTGTGTTTCCATACAAATTGTGAAATTTTTTGTTCTAGTTCTGTGAAAAATGCCAGTGGTAGTTTGATAGGGATTGCATTGAATCTATAGATTGCTTTGGGTAGTAGAGTCATTTTCACAATGTTGATTCTTCCAATCCAAGAACATGGTATATCTCTCCATCTATTTGTATCATCTTTAATTTCTTTCATCAGTGTCTTATAATTTTCTGCATACAGGTCTTTTGTCTCCTTAGGTAGGTTTATTCCTAGATATTTTATTCTTTTTGTTGCAATGGTAAGTGGGAGTGTTTTCTTGATTTCACTTTCAGATTTTTCATCATTCGTGTATAGGAATGCCAGAGATTTCTGTGCATTAATTTTGTATCCTGCTACTTTACCAAATTCATTGATTAGCTCTAGTAGTTTTCTGGTAGCATCTTTAAGATTCTCTGTGTAGAGTATCATGTCATCTGCAAACAGTGACAGCTTTACTTCTTCTTTTCCAATTTGGATTCCTTTTATTTCCTTTTCTTCTCTGCTTGCTGTGGCTAAAACTTCCAAAACTATGTTGAATAAGAGTGGTGAGAGTGGGCGACCTTGTCTATTCCTGATCTTAGTGGAAATGGTTTCAGTTTTTCACCATTGAGGACAATGTTGGCTGTGGGTTTGTCATATATGGCCTTTATTATGTTGAGGAAAGTTCCGTCTATTCCTACTTTCTGCAGTGTTTTTTTTATCATAAATGTGTGTTGAATTTTGTTAAAAGCTTTCTCTGCATCTATTGAGATGATCATTTGGTTTTTCTCCTTCAATTTGTTAATATGGTGTATCACATTGATTGATTTGCGTATATTGAAGAATCCTTGCGTTCTTGGAATAAACCCCACTTGATCATGGTGTATGATCCTTTTAATGTGCTGTTGGATTCTGTTTGCTAGTATTTTGTTGAGGATTTTTGCATCTATGTTCCTCAGTGATATTGGCCTGTAGTTTTCTTTCTTTGTGACATCATTGTCTGGTTTTGGTATCAAGGTGATAGTGGCCTCGTAGAATGAGTTTGGGTGTGTTCCTCCCTCTGCTATATTTTTCAACAGTTTGAGAAGGATCAGTGTTAGCTCTTCCCTAAATGTTTGTTACAATTCACCTGTGAAGCCATCTGGTCCTGGGCTTTTGTTTGTTGGAAGATTTTTAATCACAGTTTCAATTTCAGTGCTTGTGATTGGTCTGTTCATATTTTCTATTTCTTCCCGGTTCAGTCTTGGCAGGTTGTGCATTTCTAAGAATTTGTCCGTTTCTTCCAGGCTGTCCATTTTATTGGCATAGAGTTGCTTGTAGTAATCCCTCATGATCTTTTGTATTTCTGCAGTGTCAGTTGTTACTTCTCCTTTTTCATTTCTAATTATTTTGATTTGAGTCTTCCTTTTTTTCTTGATGAGTCTGGCTAATGGTTTATCAATTTTGTTTATCTTCTCAAAGAACCAGCTTTAGTTTTATTGATCTTTGCTATTGTTTCCTTCATTTCTTTTTCATTTATTTCTGATCTGATTTTTATGATTTCTTTCCTTCTGCTAACTTTGGGGATTTTTTGTTCTTCTTTCTGTAATTGCTTTGGGTGTAAGGTTAGGTTGTTTATTTGAGCTGTTTCCTGTTTCTTAAGGTAGGATTGTATTGCTATAAAGTTCCCTCTGAACTGCTTTTGCTGCATCCCATAGGTTTTGGGTCGTCATGTCTCCATTGTCATTTGTTTCTAGGTACTTTTTATTTCCTCTTTGATTTCTTCAGTGATCACTTCATAATTAAGTAATGTATTGTTTAGCCTCCATGTTTTTGTATTTTTATAGATCCTTTCCTGTAAGTGTTATCTAGTCTCATAGCATTGTGGTCAGAAAAGATACTTGATACCATTTCAATTTTCTTAAATTTACCAAGGCTTGATTTGTGACCCAAGATATGCTGTATCCTGGAGAATGTTCCATGAGCACTTGAGAAAAATGTGTATTCTGTTGTTTTTGGATGGAATGTCCTATAAATATCAATTAAGTACATCTTGTTTAATGTATCATTTAAAGCTTGTGTTTCCTTATTTATTTTCATTTTGGATGATCTTTCCATTGGTGAAAGTGAGGTGTTAAAGTCCCCTACTCTGAATGTGTTACTGTCGATTTCCCCTCTTATGGATGTTAGTATTTGCCTTATGTATTGAGGTGCTCCTATGTTGGGTGCATAAATATTTACAATTGTTATATCTTCTTCTTGAATCGATCCCTTGATCATTATGTAGTGTCCTTCTTTGTCTATTCTAATAGTCTTTATTTTAAAGTCTGTTTCGTCTGCTATGAGAATTGCTACTCCAGCTTTGTTTTGGTTTCCATTTGCATGGAATATCTTTTTCCATCTCCTTACTTTCAGTCTGTATGTGTCTCTAGGTCTGAGGTGGGTCTCTTGTAGACAGTATATATATGGGTCTCATTTTTGTATCCATTCAGCCAATCTGTATCTTTTGGTGGGAGCACTTACATTTAAGGTAATTATCAATATGTATGTTCCTATTCCCATTTTCTTAATTGTTTTGGGTTCGTTATTGTAGGTCTTTTCCTTCTCTTGTGTTTCTTGCCTAGAGAAGTTCCTTTAGCATTTGTTGTAAAACTGGTTTGGTGGTGCTGAACTCTCTCAGCTTTTGCTTGTCTGTAAAGGTTTTAATTTCTCCATCAAATCTGAATGAGATCCTTGCTGGGTAGAGTAATCTTGGTTGCAGGTTTTTCTCCTTCATCACTTTAAATATGTTCTTCCAGTCCCTTCTGGCTTGCAAAGTTTCTGCTGAAAGATCAGCGGTTAACCTTATGGGGATTCCCTTGTGTGTTATTTGTTGTTTTTCCCTTGCTGCTTTTAATATGTTTTCTTTGTATTTAATTTTTGACAGTTTGATTAATATGTGTCTTGGCGTATTTCTCCTTGGATTTATCCTGTATGGGACTCTCTGTGCTTCCTGGACTTGATTAACTATTTCCTTTCCCATATTAGGGAAGTTTTCAACTATAATCTCTTCAAATATTTTCTCAGTCCCTTTCTTTTTCTATTCTTCTTCTGGAACCCCTATAATTGGAATGTTGGTGCGTTTAATGTTGTCTCAGAGGTCTCTGAGACTGTCCTCAGTTCTTTTCATTCTTTTTTCTTTATTCTGCTCTGCAGTAGTTATTTCCACTATTTTATCTTCCAGGTCACTTATCCGTTCTGCTGCTTCAGTTATTCTGCTATTGATCCCTTCTAGAGTATTTTTAATTTCATTTATTGTGTTGTCCATTGTTGCTTGTTTCATCTTTAGTTCTTCTAGGTCCTTGTTAAATGTTTCTTGCATTTTGTCTATTCTATTTCTAAGATTTTGGGTCATCTTTACTATCATTATTCTGAATTCTTTTTCAGGTAGACTGCCTATTTCCTCTTCATTTGTTAGATCTGGTGGGTTTTTATCTTGCTCCTTCATCTGCTGTGTGTTTTTCTGTCTTCTCGCTTTGCTTATCTTACTGTTTGGGGTCTCCTTTTTGCAGGCTACCGGTTCTCAGTTCCCGTTGTTTTTGGTATCTGTCCCCAGTGGCTAAGGTTGGTTCAGTGGGTTGTGTAGGCTTCCTGGTGGAGGAGACTTGTGCCTGCGTTCTGGTGGATGAGGCTGGATCTTGTCTTTCTGGTGGGCAAGTCCACGTCTGGTGGTGTGTTTTGGGGTTTCTGTGGACTTATTATGATTTTATGCAGCCTCTCTGCTAATGGATGGGGTTGTGTTCCTGTCTTGCTAGTTGTTTGGCATAGGGTGTCCAGCACTGTAGCTTGCTGGTCGTTGAGTGAAGCTGGCTGCTAGTGTTGAGATGGAGATCTCTGGGAGATTTTCGCTGTTTGATATTATGTGGAGCTGGGAGGTCTCTTGTGGACCAGTGTCCTGAAGTTGTCTCCTCCTCCTCAGAGGCACAGCACTGACTCCTGGCCGCAGCACCAAGAGCCTTTCATCCACACGGCTCAGAATAAAAGGGAGAAAAATTAGAAAGAAAGAATTAGTAGAAGTAGAAAGAAAGAAAGAAAGGAGGGAGGAAGGAAGGAAGGAGGGAAGGAAGGAGGGAAAGAAGGAAATACGAAAGATAAAGTAAAATAAAAGTAAGATAAAATAAAGTTATTAAAATAAAAAATAATTATTAAGAAAGAAAAATTAAAAAAAAGAAACAGATGGATAGAACCCTAGCACAAATGGTGGAAGCAAAGCATACAGACAAAATCTCACACAGACACATACACATACACACAAAAAGAAAAGGGGAAAAAATCATAAATCTTGCTCTCAAAGTCCACCTCCTCAATTTCGATGATTTGTTGTCTATTCATGTATTCCACAGATGCAGGGTACATCAAGTTGATTGTGAAGCTTTAATCCGTTGCTTCTGAGGCTGCTGGGAGAGATTTTCTTTTCTCTTCTTTGTTCTCACAGCTCCCAGGGCTCAGCTTTGGATTTGGCCCCGCCTCTGCATGTGTGTTGCCGGAGGGCGTCTGTTCTTTGCTCAGACAGGACGGGGTTAAAGGAGAAGGTGTTTTGGGGACCCTGGCTCACTCAGGCTGCGGGGAGGGAGGGGTACGGATTTCGGGGCGAGCCTACAGCGGCAGAGACTGGCGGGACGTTGCACCAGCGTGAGGCGTGCCGTGCGTTCTTCTGGGGAAGTTGTCCCTGGATCCCAGGACTCTGGCAGTGGCGCGCTTCACAGGCTCCCCGGAAGGGAGGTGTGGATAGTGGTCTGTGCTCGCACACAGGCTTCTTGGTGGCGGCAGCAGCAGCCTTAGTGTCTCATGCCTGTCTCTGGGGTCTGCACTTTTAGCCGCAGCTCGCACCCGTCTCTGGAGCTCCTTTAAGCAGGGCTCTTAATCCCCTTTCCTCGTGCACCAGGAAACAAAGAGGGAAGAAAAAGTCTCTTGCCTCTTCGGCAGGTCCAGACTTTTCCCCGGACTCCCTCCCGATTATCTGTGGTGCACTAGCCCCCTCCAGGCTGTGTTCACCCTGCCAACCCCAGTCCTCTCCCTGCTCTCCGACCGAAGCCCCAGCCTCAGCTCCCAGTCCCGCCTGCCCCGGCGGGTGAGCAGACAAGCCTCTCGGGCTGGTGAGTGCCGGTCGGCCCTGATCCTCTGTGCGGGAATCTCTCTGCTTTGCCCTCCGCACCCGTGTTGCTTGCTCTCTTCCACAGCTCCGAAGCGTCCCCCTCTGCCACCCGCAGTCTCTGCCTGCGAAGCGGCTTCCTAGTGTGTGGAACCCTTTCCTCCTTCACAGCTCCCTCCCACTGGTGCAGGTCCCGTCCCTGTCCTTTTGTCTCTGTTTATTCTTTTTTCTTTTGCCCTACCCAGGTACGTGGGGAGTTTCTTACCTTTTGGGAGGTCTGAGGTCTTCTGCCAGCGTTCAGTAGGTATTCTGTAGGAGTTGTTCCACGTGTAGATGTATTTCTGGTGTATCTGTGGGGAGGAAGGTGATCTCTGTGTCTTACTCTTCTGCCATCTTCCGGAAGCCTAAGTTGTGAACTTTCAAAGATGTGAACGTGCATTTGTATGTCCAGTCATGTAAGTTAGTTCACATGTCTGGTGTACATTGTCATGTGCATGCTTCCTCTACAAGTGGTTGTGCTTTTGTGTACTTTACTGTACAGTGCTGTATAGAGTACAGTAGCACAGTATCTTTATTTCAAGCCCGGGATGTCCAGAAGCAAGCGTAGAAGCAGTGGTGATGTAGCTGTTACTGCTAAGAAGTGCCAGGGATTGGAAGCCCGGAGAAAGGATGAAGAGAGACAAGAGGAAGAAGTAACTGAAGAGATTCACGATGCAGAAAATCGCAAGGGAATTTTCTTTATTTGAGGAGGCACTGTTAGTTTTTGAGGCACAGGACCCGGATGTAGAACAATACATGAAGGTTGCAGCAGCCATCCAGAATGCAAACCAGGGCTACCATGTCATCTGTGATGAGAAAAAAAGAGCTACTACCCAGACATCACTGGATGTTTTTTTTCAAGAGGGTAAATTGAATCCAGCAAGGAACCAAAACCTGTACCATCGATGTCAGGCTTGAGTGAAATTGCAGCTTGCCCTTGCTCTCCATCTATTGCTGATGATCCTTCAGCTCTACCATTTCCCACCTCCTCTCCTGCCTCCAGTCAGTAACTCTTCTTGCCTGTTCACTCGATGCTGGCCCCTGTATGCCATCTGTTGTATTACTGTAGTTTTAAAGGTACTGTAAGATTAAAAGTGTTTTGTTTTTTTGTGTTTTTTTATGTATTATTTGTAAGAGAAGTATTATAAACCTGTTACAGTACATTACTATATAGCTGATTGTGTTAGTTGGGTACCTAGGCTATCTTTGTTGGACTTACGAACAAATTGGACTTGTGGACACGCTTTTGGATTGGAACTCATTTGCATGTAGGGGACTTACTGTAGTTGATGTCTAATAGTGTTGTGGTCAGAAAAGATGCTTGATAAGATATCAATTTTCTTAATTTTACGGAGGTTTGCTTTCTGGCCTAGCATGTGATCTATCCTGGGGAATGTTCCATGTGCACTTGAAAAAAATGTGTATTCTGCTGTTCCATGGAATGCTCTATAAATATCAAGTCCATCTGATCTAATGTATCATTTAAGGCCTGTGTTTCCTAATTGATTTTCTGTCTGGATGATCTCTCCATTGATGTAAGTGGGGTGTTAAAGTCAGTGTGGTTCAATTAAGAAGAAGCTCAATGGTCAAAGTCATGTGCTGGAATTGTTTACCAAAGTAGGCTGTAAAGTATCCTTTCTGGGGACTAAGGAGTTGAGCAGGTATCTTGATTATATTAAACCAGCATTCTCCAAATGTTCAGTGATATATTACAATATATTGGGGACAAATGTTTGTGATTAAATATTTTGGTAATTGTGGACTTGAACAATTTAAATTTGTTTACTACTGAATTTCTAAGATTATTTAAGTATCAGTACTCATAGTAAATATTTAATAGGAGGACATGATATATAGTGTTTCACAAACTTCTTGATATTGGAACTCAGTTGACTCAAAGTACCTTACCTGGGCTATTGTTCTGTAGAATATTCTTTGGCAAACATTGATTTAGATAATCACCCTCCTGACTGCCTGGCTGTGGACTAGATGATTTTTCCAGGTTTCTTTGAATAATGTGAGCTAGGTAAACATTCTTCAATCATAGGCCATGATCAGACCTTTGCTAGCTTATTACCTATCACAGGTAGATGAAGTCACATCGTGTGATACAAAACTGTTACCTAGGTGAGAAAACTGTCATGAAATGGAGATACTCTTTAATGTGGAGTCATGGGAGGTAGAAGGTATGACATTTTTGTGACTAATTAGCTGTGTTGTCTTAAGGAAGTTACATAAGTTATCTGAATCCTAGGATCCTGACATATAAAATGTGAATAATACTGTCTCAAGAGCTGTGATGATTAAATTATTATGTGTATGACATACACATATATGTATGTGCATCTATAAACTTTAATACTTTAGCTATAAGGAAACAAATTTTAGGTTTTCAAAAACGTTAAGAAAAAGGATGTGAAAATTTTATTTAGGCAGGTTTTACTGTAACAATGTTATTTTTTTATAAAATAACTTTATAGAAGAGTCCATCAAGATATTATATAGAAAATACACACGAAGGAAATATATGTACACTTCATAAAAATAGAATACATCCTGGCAATTGCTTCCAGAGTCTGTTACCACCATTTACAGTGTATTGACGTTTAACGTTTATGCTAATTTGAACATACAAGATTTTCAAGAAAAACAAAACTGTCCCACCTGTATTTAAAAAAAATCGTTTCCAATTGACAGGAAAATT
This sequence comes from Leucopleurus acutus, assembly GCF_964270905.1. Classification (NCBI taxonomy): domain Eukaryota; kingdom Metazoa; phylum Chordata; class Mammalia; order Artiodactyla; family Delphinidae; genus Leucopleurus; species Leucopleurus acutus. The sequence goes on from NC_139143.1 coordinate 52,126,938, forward strand.
TAAAAAGTCTAGAACGTAAAAGTTATGGAGATGGGACTTCCCTGGCAGTCCAGTGGTTAGGACTTTGCCTTCCAATGCAGGGGGTGTGGGTTCAATCCCTAGTTGGGGAGCTAAGATCCCACATGTCTCATGGCCAAAAACCAAGACATAAAACAGAAGCAGTATTGTAACAAATTCAATAAAGACTTAAAAAATAAAAGTTATGGCACTAACTGAATGGAAGGCCATGTCAAAAATTAGAGCAAAGATCCATGCCATAAATAATCACTGAGGACAAAAATATTTTTTTCCTATTATCCTAACTGGTTCAGCTGGTTCCACAAAGTCACTGAAAATAATCTTATTTTGGATGTTCAATCAAGGTGAGCATCATTTGGTATCAAAACTTTCTAGAAGCTGTACTATATTTCTACAATGAGTGGTATTTCTTTCTTTCCTAAGTGAACATAAGTATGTAAGTCGTATTATAAAGTATTAATACATAAAAAAAGCATCTTCATAAGTTACTCGGTAAGCTTTGATCAAAACACATAGCAACCAGTTTTATTATTCTAAAAATGGTTAAATGCTCAAATCCACTTGGCTTTTTTTTTTCTTTTTTTACAGGAAATTATCTTAGCTACTATGTTACTATAACACATCACTGATGGGTCCTGTTAGATGTTCAGGATAATCTTTGCGAAGTAACTGCTCCAGTGTAATAAATAAAGAAAATACTAAGGGACTTTTCTAGACCTTACCAAAAGATATGATCATGGTGGGATCATGAAAATACCTCAGCAGTACCAAGGAAGGCACACAAAAAAGCATAGCACCATTTTCAAGTTGCCAAGATTGCAACTGCTCAGGAGACAGTAATCTGGAAGAGAACTTGATTCCCATGATATATGCAGTTTAATTATGTGGATTAGGCTTTGGAGAGCTGTTTAGTATGGATAGGCAGACACAGCTATATAAACTATGAATGTGGTCTGATAGTCAATGGTCCCATTGGCACTGTAGGATAAGGCTTGAACCCTCATGCGGTAGGTCTCTGGTTCTCGTAGAGGTCGTGTTGTGTACACCACTCCTTTAAGGTTTTCATCCCTTAAGGCAAAAGGAACAGTCTGTTCCTCATGTATCATGAGGAAAGTTGTCCTGGGATGCATCACTCCATCCTGTGTGTATGCAACCAGCCGGATCAAATCCTGATTGGCGTCTATTCCAAATGGGAGGGAGACAAGTTTGTATTCCAAGGCATACGGGCTCAAGGCACATTCCAAATCATTGGGTGGACAGTTCTTGAGGCAGAACCTAAGGACAACAAACACATGAAATGTATACAGTTATCTTGGCTTGGAAGCAGGAGAAAGCATGATGCAGGTGATCGTGATCCATGACAACTTTCAGGCATTAAAGGCAGGAGACAGTCTGACTGCAAAGCACTAAGGCTCACCCCATGTTCTGTGTCATTAACGGAAACCAGATGCCAGATGGTGATGAGAGTGTGCTGGTCTAGAGTCATATATCTCTCTCTCAGCTCTATTAAAATCAGAAGCTTTTGAACCATTGAAAACAGTATGAGTACCACAAGATTGCCTTTAAAATGAAAAGTCAGTTTTGGAAAGAGAAGCATCTGCGCATATATTGGAAACAAGGACTTCTTAAAGAGAGGAATGTAAATGATTTAAAAATTTTAACATCTACCCTAAGACTATTTGAAAGCGGAAATAGAATATATTGATATTTGGTTTACTTTTCTAAAAATAATAAAAGGTCAATTAGGACTCCTGAAAAAAAAACTTCCTTCTGTATTTGCCTTCCACATGATTTTAGATTAAAAATACTGTATTTTCTTTTTCCAGGGCCCACAGTGGTTGTTTTTGAGTCATCATGACTTTTAAATTGTCTGCCAGAAATCACTGGTAATAAAGAGTAAAACTAAAAAAAAAAAAGTACAAAGGACCATGTTCTGAAGATAAGGATTCTTCAGTCATAGTATTTTTAAAAGTATCCCAAGTCTGCACTTGTAATTTTTTCCCTTTCCTTCCTATTACCCTCAGACAGATTACAAATAGGTTTTTGATGGATCCTGGCCAGTCCACACTTGACCATGTTACAGTAACATGGTAGTCACCGCTGAGAGGAAAACAAAGTGTGAGATCCAACCAGCATTTGGTTTCAGAACCACCTTATTAGTGGATCCTATTCATTATGGCTATTATCTCATTTTCCAAGCACCCCACTAACTTGGTACCTAAACAGAATACAACATTTCTGTAAGGCGAGGGAGAAAATAGAAGAGTGGTTTATTCAGAACCCAGAAAAGACAGCGTTTCAGACAGCAGGATACGTAAGCAAGATGCGATGTGAATGGACAGACCACTGACTCATCTTTGCTCTCCTCCACGCTCTCATGGAGTCATGTTGACTCATCCCCATAACAGCCATGATACTTCTTGGAGCGCTCTAACGGCTGAGAGCCCTGAAAACCCTGAGGCAACACCAACGGAAATGAGACAATTTCAAAGAAAAGCAGGCTCTATCGCCCTATAAAATGCTTCCTGCCGAGGCAGAATTCTAGATGTTGTCTGGTGGATTACATGCTGGGGAGACTTGCTCCAAGAAACCCTGCAGATCAAAGTGATGGTTTCAGCTGCAGTGGCTGCTGCAGGATGAGCTCATTTTTTGCCAGTTCACTGAAGAAGGAACACATCATAACTCTCTATCCCTGGGGGGCTATTGACTTCCTGTGAGTGAAACATGACTGCAGACAGGGGTTGTTGGTCAAGGAGAGAGAGGAAGAAGGATTTTCAAAAGCATGTCTGGGAAGAGAAGGCAAGACATACCCTGACACAGGATCCCGTTGGTAGTCGGGTGGACAGGGCGTCTGGATGCACTGGTAACTTCCTCTCATATTGAAGCACATGCGATTCGGCCCACAGTGCACATTCTGCTCCAGACACTCATCAACATCTACAATAGCACAAGGAACATGCACCATCAGCAACTCGGGTCAGAACACACCATCAGGGCAGGCATTGTGGATACTGGACTGGAACGTTGAGCGCTAGCTTTCTCCTCGCCATGAATGAACTTGGTAGCTGCACTTAAGCTTCTTCACCCGCCAAGTGGGGATCCTAATTCCTGGTGTGCTATTTCCCAGACTCCTCTTAGTTTTTTTTTTTCTTTTAACATCTTTATTGGAGTATAATTGCTTTACAATGGTGTGTTAGTTTCTGCTTTAAGACAAAATGAATCAGTTATATATATACATATGTTCCCATATCTCTTCCCTCTTGCGTCTCCCTCCCTCCGACCCTCCCTAACCCACCCCTCTAGGTGGTCACAAAGAACTGAGCTGATCTCCCTGTGCTATGCGGCTGCTTCTCATTAGCTATCTACCTTACGTTTGGTAGTGTATATATGTCCATGCCTCTCTCTCACTTTGTCACAGCTTACCCTTCCTGCTCCCCATATCCTCAAGGCCATTCTCTAGTAGGTCTGTGTCTTTATTCCTGTCTTACCCCTAGGTTCTTCATGACATTTTTTTCCCTTAAATTCCATATATATGTGTTAGCATATGGTATTTGTCTCTCTCTTTCTGACTTACTTCACTCTGTATGACAGACTCTAGGTCTATCCACCTCATTACAAATAGCTCAATTTCATTTCTTTTTATGGCTGAGTAATATTCCATTGTATATATGTGCCACCTCTTCTTTATCCATTCATCCGATGATGGACACTTAGGTTGTTTCCATCTCTGGGCTATTGTAAATAGAGCTGCAATGAATATTTTGTTACATGACTCTTTGAATTATGGTTTTCTCAGGGTATATGCCCAGTAGTGGGATTGCTGGGTCATATGGTAGTTCTATTTGTAGTTTTTTAAGGAACCTCCATAGTGTTCTCCACAGTGGCTGTATCAATTTACATTCCCACCAACAGTGCAAGAGGGCTCCCTTTTCTCCCCACCCTTTCCAGCATTTATTGTTTCTAGATTTTTTGATGATGACCATTCTGACTGGTGTGAGATGATATCATTGTAGTTTTGATTTGCATTTCTCTAATGACAAATGATGTTGAGCATTCTTTCATGTGTTTGCTGACAGTCTGTATATCATCTTTGGAGAAATGTCTATTTAGGTCTTCTGCCCATTTTTGGATTGGGTTGTTTGTTTTTTTGATATTGAGCTGCATGAGCTGCTTGTAAATTTTGGAGATTAATCCTTTGTCAGTTGCTTCGTTTGCAAATATTTTCTCCCATTCTGAGGGTTGTCTTTTCGTGTTGTTTATGGTTTCCTTTGCTGTGCAAAAGCTTTGAAGTTTCATTAGGTCCCATTTGTTTATTTTTGTTTTTATTTCCATTTCTCTAGGAGGTGGGTCAAAAAGGATCTTGCTGTGATTTATGTCATAGAGTGTTCTGCCTATGTTTTCCTTTAAGAGTTTGATAGTTTCTGGGCTTACATTTAGGTCTTTAATCCATTTTGAGCTTATTTCTGTGTATGGTGTTAGGGAGTGATCTAATCTCATACTTTTACATGTATCTGTCCAGTTTTCCCAGCACCACTTATTGAAGAGGCTGTCCTTTCTCCACTGTACATTCCTGCCTCCTTTATCAAAGATAAGGTGACCATATGTGCGTGGATTTATCTCTGGGCTTTCTATCCTGTTCCATTGATCTATCTTTCTGTTTTTGTGCCAGTACCATAGTGTTTTGATTACTGTAGCTTTGTAGTATAGTCTGAAGTCAGGGAGCCTGATTCCTCCAGCTCCGTTTTTCGTTCTCAGGATTGCTTTGGCTATTCAGGGTCTTTTGCGTTTCCATACAAATTGTGAAATTTTTGTTCTAGTTCTGTGAAAAATGCCAGTGGTAGTTTGATAGGGATTGCACTGAATCTGTAGATTGCTTTGGGTAGTAGAGTCATTTTCACAATGTTGATTCTTCCAATCCAAGAACATGGTATATCTCTCCATCTATTTGTATCATCTTTAATTTCTTTCATCAGTGTCTTATAATTTTCAGTATACAGGTCTTTTGTCTCCTTAGGTAGGTTTATTCCTAGATATTTTATTCTTTTTGTTGCAATGGTAAATGGGAGTGTTTTGATTTCACTTTCAGATTTTTCATCATTAGTGTATAGGAATGCCAGAGATTTCTGTGCATTAATTTTGTATCCTGCTACTTTACCAAATTCATTGATTAGCTCTAGTAGTTTTCTGGTAGCATCTTTAGGATTCTCTATGTAGAGTATCATGTCACCTGCAAACAGTGACAGCTTTACTTCTTCTTTTCCAATTTGGATTCCTTTTATTTCCTTTTCTTCTCTGATTGATGTGGCTAAAACTTCCAAAACTATGTTGAATAAGAGTGGTGAGAGTGGGCAACCTTGTCTTGTTCCTGATCTTAGTGGAAATGCTTTCAGTTTTCACCATTGAGGACGATGTTGGCTGTGGGATTGTCATATATGGCCTTTATTATGTTGAGGAAAGTTCCGTCTATGCCTACTTTCTGCAGGGTTTTTATCATAAATGGGTGTTGAATTTTGTCAAAAGCTTTCTCTGAATCTATTGAGATGATCATATGGTTTTTCTTCTTCAGTTTAATATGGTGTATCACGTTAATTGATTTGCATATATTGAAGAATGCTTGCATTCCTGGAATAAACCCCACTTGATCATGGTGTATGATCTGTTTAATGTGCTGTTGGATTCTGTTTGCTAGTATTTTGTTGAGGATTTTTGCATCTATGTTCATCAGTGATATTGGCCTGTAGTTTTCTTTCTTTGTGACATCATTGTCTGGTTTTGGTATCAGGATGATGGTGGCCTCATAGACTGAGTTTGGGAGTGTTCCTCCCTCTGCTATATTTTGGAGGAGTTTCAGAAGGATAGGTGTTAGCTCTTCCCTAAATGTTTGATAGAATTTGCCTGTGAAGCCATCTGGTCCTGGGCTTTTGTTTGTTGGAAGATTTTTAATCACCGTTTCAATTTCAGTGCTTGTGATTGGTCGTTCATATTTTCTATTTCTTCCTGGTTCACTGTTGGCAGGTTGTGCCTTTCTAAGAATTTGTCCATTTCTTCCATGTTGTCCATTTTATTGGCATAGAGTTGCTTGTAGTAATCCCTCATGATCTTTTGTATTTCTGCAGTGTCAGTTGTTACTTCTCCTTTTTCATTTCTAATTCTATTGATTTGAGTCTTCTCCCTTTTTTTCTTGATGAGTCTGGCTAATGGTTTATCAATTTTGTTTATCTTCTCAAAGAACCAGCTTTTTTTTAAAAATTTATTTATTTATTTAATTTAGACTAGGGTCTTCGTTTGGGGTCTTCATTTCTGTGCGAGGGCTTTCTCTAGTTGCGACAAGTGGGGGCCACTCTTCATCATGGTGCGTGGGCCTCTCACTGTCGCAGCCTCTCTTGTTGTGGAGCACAGGCTCCAGACACGCAGGCTCAGTAGTTGTGGCTCACGGGACTAGTTGCTCTGCGGCATGTGGGATCTTCCCAGACCAGGCCTCAAACCCGTGTCCCTTGCATTGGCAGGCAGATTCTCAACCACTGCACCACCAGGGAAGCCCCAAAGAACCAGCTTTTAGTTTTATTGATCTTTGCTATTGTTTCCTTCATTTCTTTTTCATTTATATCTGATCTGATTTTTATGATTTCCTTCCTTTTGCTAAGTTTGGGGTTTTTTTTGTTCTTCTTTCTCTAATTGCTTTAGGTGCAAGGTTAGGTTGTTTATTCGAGATGTTTCCTGTTTCTTAAGGTAGGATTGTATTGCTATAAATTTCCCTCTTAGAACTGCTTTTGCTGCATCCCATAGATTTTGGGTCGTCGTGTCTCCATTGTCATTTGTTTCTAGGTATTTTTTAATTTCCTCTTTGATTTCTTCAGTGATCACTTCGTTATTAAGTAGTGTATTGTTTAGCCTCCATGTGTTTGTATTTTTTACAGATCTTTTCCTGTAATTGATATCTAGTCTCATAGCGTTGTGGTTGGAATAGATACTTGATACCATTTCAATTTTCTTAAATTTACCAAGGCTTGATTTGTGACCCAAGATATGCTGTATCCTGGAGAATGTTCCATGAGCACTTGAGAAAAATGTGTATTCTGTTGTTTTTGGATGGAATGTCCTATAAATGTCAATTAAGTCCATCTTGTTTAATGTATCATTTAAAGCTTTTGTTTCCTTATTTATTTTCATTTTGGATGATCTTTCCATTGGTGAAAGTGGGGTGTTAAAGTCCCCTCCTCTGAATGTGTTACTGTCAATTTCCCCTTTTATGGCTGGTAGTATTTGCCTTATGTATTGAGGTGCTCCTATGTTGGGTGCATAAATATTTACAATTGTTATATCTTCTTCTTGGATCGATCCCTTGATCATTATGTAGTGTCCTTCTTTGTCTCCTCTAATAGTCTTTATTTTAAAGTCTATTTTGTCTGCTATGAGAATTGCTACTCCAGCTTCCTTTTGGTTTCCATTTGCATGAACTATCTTTTTCCATCCCCTTACTTTTAGTCTGTATGTGTCTCTATGTCTGAAGTGGGTCTCTTGTAGACAGAAAAATATGGAACGCTTCACGAATTTGTGTGTCATCTTTGCGCAGTGGCCATGCTAATCTTCTCTGTATTGTTCCAATTTTCGTATATGTGCTGCCGAAGTGAGCACTCTGTTTATTTTTAAACATATGTGAAAAGACATTGAAAAATAAGAGCTATAAAAGTAGAAGGGAAGCTACTAAGAAACCTGTTCTTTATATTTAGAAACAGAATGCATTTGAGTTTTTTAAAGCTAATAATACTTTAAGTTCACTAAAAACAAGCTAAAAATTTAAAGGGCACTTGTGAATCTTTCTGTAAAGTGAAGAATTTCTTTAAAACATGAGTGATCGGGCTTCCCTGGTGGTGCAGTGGTTGAGGGTCCACCTGCCGATGCAGGGGACGCGGGTTCGTGCCCCGGTCCAGGAGGATCCCACATGCAGCGGAGTGGCTGGGCCCGTGAGCCATGGCCGCTGGGCCTGTGTGTCCGGAGCCTGTGCTCCACAATGGGAGAGGCCACAACAGTGAGAGGCTCGCGTACCGCAACAAAACAAAACAAAACAAAACATGAGTGATCCTTGATCCTTCCCTAGTATTTTCTTTTGTAAGTTCAAATTGTTGAGTGGGAAGCAGTGTAGTGGAAATCAAAGAAGTTATAAATTTAGGGGAGACTGTACAGTTCATTCAGATCTTGTGGAGAGAAATCGAATAAAGAAAAAAAAACAGGATCAAGAACCATAATCAAGTTTGATCAAATCTGAACTGTGTAGGAGCCAGCCTCAGTTGTTTCAGGTGGGATGCTCTCCCTAAAGTATCTCTCCTAGGATATTGGGGGGACATGCAAATGAAATGCTCTTTATTTTGTTTTCTGTACAAAGTTGTTAAATAAAAACACTCTTAAATCACCAAAGTTAAGAAGCATCAAGACGAAGCTAAAAGAAACTTATTTTTGAACTTTCTGAAAGTGAGTGTTTTTAAGCCATGATTCTTAACTTGAGGTCCATATTTGAGCATCAGGAGATCTGTGAATGAAAATGTTTCTGTGCGCGAGTGTGTAGGTACACATGCATGAGTAAGCAAGAGAGATAAAGCAAGGCTAAGATTGGACCCTCCTTCCAGAAAATTTATCAGTCATAGAGTTCAACACAATTTAAAGGATTAAGACCCCAAAGTTAAGAATCGTATTTTAGAGCAACAGTTTCAAACTGTGCTATGTGTATTCCCCTGGTAGTGCATGAAAATTCCCAGCAGTATGAGAGCAGGCAAATATTTTGGGAATCAATTTCCATTCAGATGTAAAAAGAAATTTTTAGTAAAATACAGTTGATTTACAATGTTGTGTTAGTTTCAGATGTACAGCAAAGTGATTCAGTTATACATACATATATATGTATATATATTCTTTTTCAGATTCTTCTCCCTTATAGGTTATTACAAAATACTGAGTATAATTCCTGTGCTATACTGTAGTTCCTTGTTTGTTATCTATTTTATATATAGTGGTGTGTATATGTTAATCCCAAACTCCTAATTTAGCCCTCCCCCCTTTTCCCCTTTGGTAACCATAAGTTTTTTTTCCGTGTCTATTAGTCTATTTCTGTTTTGTATACTTCAATTTTTTTTTAAGATTCCACATGTAAATGATATCATATGATATTTGTCATTCTCTGACTTCATTTAGTATGAAAATCTCTGAGTCCATCTATGTTGCTGCAAATGGCATCAGTTCATTCTTTTTATGGCTAACATTCCATTGTATATATATACCACATTGTCCTTATCCATTCCTCTGTCGATGGACATTTAGATTGCTTCCATGTCTTGGCTATTGTAAATAGTGCTGCAGTGAACATTGGGGTGCATGTATATTTTCGAATTATGGTTTCCTCTGGATATATGCCCAGGAGTAAAGTAGCAGGATCATATGGTAGCTCTACTTTTAGCTTCTTAATGTACCTCTGTGCTGTTCTCCATAGTGGCTGTATTAATTTACATTCCAACCCACAGTGTAGAAGTGTTCTGTTTTATCCATACCCTCTCCAGCATTTATTATTTTGAGACTTTTTGAAGAGGTCCATTCTGATCAGTGTGAGATGATACCTCATTGTAGTTTTGACTTGCATTTCTCTAACCATTAGCCATGAGCATCTTTTCATGTGCCTTTTGGCCATCTGTATGTCTTCTTTGGAAAAGTGTCTATTTAGAGCTTCTGCCCATTTATTGATTGGGTTGTTTTCTTTTGGTCATGAGCTGTTTGTATGTTTTGGAGATTAATCCCTGTCAGTAGCAGCATTCACAAATATTTTCTCCGATTTTGTAGGTTGTCTTTTCATTTTGTTTATGGTTTCCTTTGCTCTGCAAAAGCTTTTAAGTTTCATGAGGTCCCATTTGTTCCTATTTTATTTTTATTTCCATTACTCAGGAGACAGATTCAAAAAGATATTGCTATGATGTATGTCAAAGAGTATCCTGCCTATGTTTTCCTTTAGGAGTTTTATAGTATCTGGCTTTACATTAGGTCTTTAACCCATTCTGAGTTTATTTTTGTGCATGGTGTTAGAGAATGTTCTAATTTCATTCTCTTACACGTAGCTGTCCTTTCCCAACATTACTTATTGAACAGGCTGTCTTTTCTCTATTGTATAGTCTTGCCTCCTTTGTTGTAGATTACTTTACCATAGGTGTGTGGGTTTATTTCCTGGCTTTCTATCCTGTTCCATTGATCTATGTTTGTTTTTGTGCCAGTACCATACTGTTTTGATTACTGTAGCTTCGTAGTATAGTCTGAAGTAGGGGAGGCTGATTCCTCTAGCTGTTTTTCTGTCTCAAGATTGCTTTGGCTGTTTGGGGTCTTTTGTTTTTCCATACAAATTTTAGAATTATTTGTTCTGGTTCTGTGAAAAATGCCATTTGTAATTTGATAGGGACTGCATTAAATCTGCAGTTTGCCTCGGGTAGTATAGTCATGTTGACAGTATTGATTGTTCCAATCCAAGAACATGGTATATCTTTCCATCTGTTTGTTATCTTTGATTTCTTTCATCAGCATCTTATAATTTTCAGAGTATAGGTCTTTTTTCTCCTTAGGTAAGTTTCGTTTTTTTTTTTTTCCTTAGGTAGGTTTATTCCTAGGTATTTTATTCTTTTTGATGCAATGGTAAATGGGATTGTTTCCTTAATTTCTCTTTCTGATCTTTCATTGTTAGTGTATAGAAATGCAACAGATTTCAGTGTATTTTGTATCCAGCGACTTTACTGAATTTATTAAGGTCTAGTAGTTTTTCATTGCATCTTTAGGATTTTCTATGTATAGTATCATGTCATCTGCAAATAGTGACAGTTTTACTTTTTCTTTGCCAATCTGGCTTCCTTTTATTTCTTTTTCTTCTCTGAATGCCATGGCTAGGTCTTCCAAAATAATGTTGAATAAAAGTAGAGTGTGGATATCCTTGTCTTTTTCCTGATCTTAGAGGAAATGCTTTCAGCTTTTCGCCATTGAATATAATTTTAGCTGTGGGTTTGTTATATATGGCCTTTATGATGTTGAGGTAGGTTCCGTCTATGCCCACTGTCTGGAGAGTTTTTTTTTTTTTATCATAAATCGATGTTGAATTTTATCAAAAGCTTTTTCTGCATCTATTGAGATGATCATATGGTTTTTATTCTTCAGTTTGTTACTGTGGTATATCACACTGATTGATTTGTGGATATTGAAAAATCCTTGCATCCCTGGGGTAAATCCCACTTGATCATGGTGTATGATACTTTTAATGTATTGTTGGATTTAGTTTGCTAGTATTTTGAGGATTTTTGCATCTATGTTCATCAGTGATATTGGCCTGTGTTTTTTCTTTTTTTGTGGTATCTTTGCCTGGCTTTGGTATCAGAGTGATGGTGGCCTCATTGAATGAGTTTGGAAGTGTTCCTTCCTCTGCAAGTTTTTGGAACAGCTTCAGAAGGATAGGTGTTAACTCTTTTCTAAATGTTTGACAGAACTTGCCTGTGAAGCCATCTGGTCCTGGGCTTTTGTTTGTTTGAAATATTTTAATCAGTTTCACTTTCAGTACTTGTGATTATTCTGTTCATATTTCCTATTTCTTCCTGATTCAGTCTTGGGAGATTGTACCTTCCTAGGAATTTGTCCATTTTTTTCTAGGCTGTCCATGTTATTGGCATATAGTTGCTTTTAGTATGGTCCTTTGTATTTCTGTAGTTTCAGTTGTAACACCTCCTTGTTCGTTTCTGATTTTATTGATTTGGGCCCTCTCACTTTTTTTCTTGATGAGTCTGAAGGTTTATCAATTTTGTTTATCTTTTCAAAGAACTGGCTTTTATTTTCACTTTAATACTTTGACTTATTTTTATTTTATTTAAAAAAATTTTATTGGAGTATAATTGATTTACAATGTTATGTTAGTTTCAGGTGTATAGCACAGTAATTCAGTTATATATATACATAGGTTCATTCTTTTTTAAAGAACCAGATTTTAGTTTTACTGATATTTTCTACTGTTTTCTCTTCATCTCTATTTCATTTATTTCTACTCTGATCTTTATGATTTCTTTACTTCTACTAACTTTGGGTTTTGTTTATTCTTCTTTCTGTAATTGCTTTAGGTGTAAGGTTAGGTTGTTTGAGGCTTTTCTTATTTCCTGAGGTAAGCTTGTACAGCTGTAAACTTCTCTCTTAGAACTGCTTTTTCTGTGTCCCATAGGTTTTGGATCGTCATGTTTTTGTTTTCATTTGTCTCTAGGTATGTTTTGATTTCCTCTGCTTTCTTCAGTGATCTGTTTGTTTAGTAGCATACTGTTTAGCCTCCGTGTGTTTGTGTTTTTTGCAGTTTTTTTCTTGTAGTTGATTCCTAATCTCATAGCATTGCGGTCAGAAAAGATGCTTGATTATGATTTCAATTTTCTTAAATTTACTGAAGCTTGCTTTGTGGCCCAGAATGTGATCAGTCCTGGAGTATGTTCCATTTGAACTTGAATGTGTATTCTGCTGTTTTTGGATGGAATGCTCTATAAACATCAATTAAGTCCATCTGGTCTAATGTGTCACTTAAGTGCTGTGTTTCCTTACTGATTTTCTGTCTGGATGATCTGTCCATTGATATAAATGGGGTGTTAAAGTCCCCCGCTATTACTATGCTACTGTCAATTTCTCCTTTTATGTCCGTTAATAATTGCCTCACATATTATGGTGCTCCTATGTTGGGTGCATATTATTGGGTTGGCCAATAAGTTCGTTTGGGTTTTTCTGTAACATCTTAAGGAAAAACCTGAAAGAACTTTTGGCCAACCCAATATAGTTACAATTGTTATCTCGTCTTCTTAGATTGATTCCTTGATCATTATGTGGTGTTCTTCTTTGTCTCTTTTAGCAGTCTTTAAAGTCTCTTTTGTCTGATATGAGTATTGCTACTGCAGCTTTCTTTTGATTTCCATTTACATGGAATACCTTTTTCCATTCCCTCACTTTCAGTTTGTATGTGTCCCTATATCTGAAGTGGTCTCTTGTAGACTATATATATACCAGTCTTGTTTTTCTATCAATTTATCCGTTTGTAAACATGTCTTTTGGTTAGAGCATTTAATCCATTTACATTTAAGGTAATTATTTATATGTATGTTCTTACTGCCATTTTGTTAATCCTTTTGGATTTGTTTTTGTAGGTGTTTTTTCTTCCCTTCCTCTTTTGTTCTCTTCTCTTGTGATTTGATGACTATCTTTAGAATTGTGTTTGGATTCCATTTTTGTGTGTGTGTATATCTATTATAGATTTTTGGTTTGCATTTGCCATTAGGTTTTCATATAGCTGTCTATATATATATACATGATTGTTTTAAGTTGCTGATCTCTTAATTTCAAGTGCACTTCAAGTATCCTGCATTTTTACTGTCTTCTCACGATTACTGGGTTAGATATCATATTTGAATATGGATGATTTCCTACCTTTACTGTAGGTTTGCCTTTACCAGTGAGCTTTCCCATTTTGTAATCTTCTTATTTCTAGTTGTGGCCTTTTCTTTTTCACCTAGAGACGTTCCCTAAGCATTTGTTGTAAAGCTGGTTTGGTGGTACTGAATTCTTTTGGCTTTTGCTTGTCTGTAAAGCTTTTGATTTCTCCATCAAAATCTGAATGAGAGCCTTGCTGGGTAGAGAATCCTAGGTTGTGGGGTTTTCCCTTTCATCACCTTATTTATATTGTACCACTCTCTTGCCAGATTTTCTGCTGAAAAATCAGCTGATAACATACAAGGGAAGCCCCATGAGGTTATTTGTTGCTTTTCCCTTGTTGCTTTTAATATTTTCTCTTTGTCAGTTTGATTACTATGTGCCTTGGCATGTTCCTCCTTTGGTTGATCCTATATGGTACTTCTCTCCACTTCCTGGACATGGGTTACTGCTTCCTTTTCCATGTTAGGGAGTTTTTGGCTATTATCTCTTTATATCTCCTCAGGCCCTTTCCCCCTCTCTCCTCCTTCTGGGACCTCTATTATGTGAATGTTGGTACGTTTGATGTTATCCCAGAGGTCTCTTAAACTATCCTCATTTCTTTTCATTTTCTTCTTTATTCTGTTATGTGGCAGTGATTTCCACCACTCTGTCTTCCAGTTCACTTATCCATTCTCTGCCTCACTTACTCTGCTACTGATTCCTTCTAGTGTGTTTTGCACTTCAGTTATTGTATTCAACTCTGTTTGGTTGTTCTTTATATTTTCTACCTCTTAGTTAAAAACTTCTTGTAACTTCTTGCTCTGTGCATCCATTGTTTTCCTGAGTTCTTGGATGATCTTTATGATCATTACTCTGAACTCCTTCTCAGGTACATTGTCTCTCTCCACGTCACTTAGTTGTTCTTCTGGGGTTTTATCTTGTTCCTTGGTCTGAAACATACTCCCCTCTCCCTCATTTTGTCTAGATTTCTATTTGTATTTTTATGTATGTGGAGGGTTAGTTATGTTTCTTGATCTTGGAGAAGTGGCTCCCTGTAGGGGATGTCCTATGTGTCCCAGAAGTACACTCCCTTCTTGTCACCAAGGGCCAGGGACCAGCTAGTCCTGGGGTAGGTTCTTATCTGTGTCTGTGGACTCAGTTCTGCAGGCTGCCAGACTGTAGTTTTCTTGCTTCTGGTGGGTGAGGCTGGGTCTTGACCCTCTGGTGGGTAGGGCCATGTCAAAGGGCATGTCTAGAGGTGGCTGTGGGCTCAGGAAGTCCTTATGCAGCCTGTCTGCTGATGTGTGGGGCTGTGTTCCTGCCCTGTTGCTTGTTTGGCCTGAGGTGTCCAGCATTGGGGCCTACAGGCTGTTGGGTGGGGCCAGATCATGGTACCAAGATGGCAGCCTCTAGGGGAGCTCATGCTAATAAATAATCCCCCGTACCTCTGCCAGTGGTGTCCTTGTCCCCACAGTGAGCCACAGCTGCCCCCCACCTCCTCAGGAAATCCTCCAGGACCAGCAGGTAGGTCTGGCCCAGGCTCCTAATGAAGTCACTGCTTTTGCCCTGGGTCATGGTGTACACAAGACCTTCTGTGCACCCTCCAAGAGTGGGTCTCTGTTTCCCCTACTCCTGTGGAGCTCCTGGACTCAAGCTCTGCTGGCCTTCAACATCAAGTGCTCTGGGGGCTCCTTCTCCCAATGCCAGAACCCCAGGCTGGGAGCCTGACATGGGGTTCAGAACTCACTCCTGTGGGAGAACTTCTGTGATATAACTGTTCTCCAGTTTGTGGGTTGCCCACCTGGGGGTCACAGGGTTTGATTATATTGCGAGTGAGCCCCTTGTACCGTCTCGTTGGGTTTCTTCTTCTTTTATTTTTTTTTAACATCTTTATTGGAGTATAATTGCTTTACAATGGTGTGTTAGTTTCTGCCTTATAACAAAGTGAATCAGTTATACATATACACATGTTCCCATTTCTCTTCCCTCCTGCATCTCCCTCCCTCCCACCCTCCCTATCCCACCACTCTAGGTGGTCACAAACCACCTAACTGATCTCCCTGTGCTACGCGGCTGCTTCCTACTAGCTATCCACTTTATGCTTGGTAGTGTATATATGTCCATGCCTCTCTCTCACCTCGTCACAACCTACTTCTCCCCCTCCCCATATCCTCAAGTCCGTGCTCTAGTAGGTCTGTGTCTTTATTCCTGTCTTACCCCTAGGTTCTTCATGACCTTTTTTTCCCCTTAGATTTCATATATATGTGTTAGCATATGGTATTTGTTTTTCTCTTTCTGACTTACTTCACTCTGTATGACAGACTCTAGGTCCATCCACCTCACCACAAATAACTCAGTTTTGTTTCTTTTTATGGCTGAGTAATATTCCATTGTATATATGTGCCACATCTTCTTTATCCATTCATCTGTTGATGGACACTTAGGTTGCTTCCATGTCCTGGCTATTGTAAATAGAGCTGCAATGAACATTTTGGTACATGACTCTTTTTGAATTATGGTTTTCTCAGGGTATATGCCCAGTAGTGGGATTGCTGGGTCGTATGGTAGTTCTATTTGTAATGTCTTTGGATGTAGACTATCTTTTTTGGTAGGTTCCAGTCTTTTTTTAAATCAGTGGTTGTTGAGCAGTTAGTTGTGATTTTGTTGTGCTTTTGAGAGGATGTGAGCTCAAGATCCAGCTACTCCACCATCTTGTCCTGCTCTCCATTCAGATTTTGATTTTCCCTCCTAAGTTCTCCTTCCTAAAATCAATCTGCTTGAGAATTTCCTATGGCCTGGAGTTCTCCTTTCCCAAACTCTTCCCTCTTACATCCTTCTTCTGCTTTACAAAAAAATGTTTCCACTAATTGCAAATTTCTTTATGATACAGGGTATAAAATGCTTCCAGGCACATAGGAAGGGTAAGAAAATTGGTGGCATATATTGATAGTGGCAGGCCTTATTTCATCATTGCTACAAACCAATGGTCTTAGTTCTCCATTTTAAATTAGATTTCAGAAGTGAGCTAGCTGTCATAGGAACACCTACTAACACTTTTACTTGAACAGAAAAATGACTTTAGACATTTTTCTGACAGTCTTGTTGGTTTTACAATGAGTACACACTTTTAAATTATATGGTGGTCATCCTCCAGTAACTGAGTTAAGTGTGCAGTTCCAAAGTTTTGATGAAAATACATTGAAAGCACGTAAACACCAATGCCAGAACTCACATTCTCTGTAACTATTTAAACATGGTAAGAAACTTTGGAGGTTGATTTTTACAAGTATGAGTGAATGTTTTCAAATTTCTTTTTGGAGTAGGTAAACAAAAAATATGAAGACTAATTTTAGAGAAAGTTTAAGTCAATGGGCTGCACAGAGCCACTTGTAACATTTTCTTCTTTAGTATTTGAATAAACATAGATTCTGATGTATAATTGGACCCAAATCAGTTTTTTGGAGAGGTAGGTTCTAAAGGTCAAACATACTTCAGTCATGGAATTGGTGCCACAACCAATGGGGGTATGTGTAACTATTATGTCATTTCACAGTAGTGACTCGGTATCTGCATGATGGTATTTATATTGATCTTGGGTTAAATTTGTGAAGTTTTTCGTGAACTCGTAAATAACTTGGAATATTACTATAAAAAAAAGGTGAGAAGATATTCCAAGAGACAGTATATAAATCGTGAAGAATAAATGTTGTGCTTTTGAGAGGATGTGCGCTCAAGACCCATCTACTCCACCATCTTGTCCAGAAATGCCATTGGCATTTCTGTGTCAAAAATGATCATTTTTAGATTTGGTTCCAAATATATTCCATTTCTTAAGGAAATGACATACAATGTAATTAGTTTCTTTAAACTTAACAGTAGTCTGTACAAAGTCAAAAGATATTAAGCTAGAATTATATGGAGTAAATCACTTACTTGACTTTTTAGTTACTTAGATGTGCTGATAATGACATAATGTGCTTTCTATTACTCGTTTTATATTAGGACTAGTTTTCCTCCAGGAATGGAACAGAGTGAAACATGTTTTATTTCAGTTAAATCTTGCCTTTTGTCTCTGTAAACCAATTTCTAATTATGATTTTATCTGCCAGCAGTGCTCCATCTCCTTGACAAAATGAGATTGTCTCAGAATGAAGTGAAAAGCCCTTTAGGAAAATGTGAAAGAAATTCAATTAATCTTACCTTCTTTTCTCTCCATTAAAAAAAATTCCCTGCCCATCCATACTCCAAATTTCATTTTAGCTTTAATTTTTAGAGTGAACTCATGCAGAAACATGGAGGCCAGTGGGCTGCTAGGGTCCATGAAAATGGTGATTGGAGGCCAGAATCTGGACACACGTCCAGGCATAATAAGAACAGCTACCTTATCACAGATTTTCATTGGCTGCAAATAAATCTATCAGAGATATGAAAATCTAATATACACAGTGTTTGTCTCTAGCTCCATAATAATGTACACTTCCTATAGAAGAGCTTTCATAAAGTATTTGAGCTTTGGGGAAGGTAGCCCTCCTTTGTCTTCTGTCTACTGCTATCTCCTCAGGAGTAAGTATCCTGTAGGCATTCACTTTAGTCACTCTGTTCATTCACTTTACTCATTGGTCTTAAAAAAAGGAAGCTAGAAAAGATGGAGAAATCAGACTGTCTTCTGTTAACTGACAGTGTGGTGATGTCTGGTTTTTATAAAATATTATTAGAAAATTATTATGATAAAAATTAAAGTATAGGGATTTCATAACATAAATATTATTGCTACAAGAAAAGAATACCAAGATGAGCTGAAAAACTTTCACAATAATAGCTTTAGAACATATGAATGCATTTAACCAAGTGCTCTGGATACATTAAAAAAGTAGTTTAGGATAAGCATACTTGAAACATTTGTCTTATAGAGAGTGTAGAGTAATTCAGATTCTTGACAAACATGAATTGCTTCTTAAAAACTTGGATAGATTAGAACACTCATTTCGAATGCAATGCCAACATGTAGTGTTCTTACAGTTTTAGAATTAGATTAATGGTGCTTAAAATTAGCATACGGATTTTTTAGTTTCTCCTGTCTGCTTCTGGGGCAAATTATAATTGGTCATGTTTTTGTTTTTCATTTTTTAGTCTGGTGACTTCCACTTTAGACTAGTCTTTGTCCTCATTCAGTGTCAAATTCACTTTAATATCCCTTTTATTACTGATGTTCCTATGACTAATGTATAAAGATTCAAAAATTTATCTGTGAATGAAAAGTAGCATTTTGTTCCTCATAAATGCCTCAAACACTTTCTAAAGCTATAAAGACTCCAAGTTATTCTTTAGAGTAAAGACTTCTTTAAAGGTCATAATTGTTGTCTCTCATGTCTTTTCTTAGACAACTTTTTAAAAAATTAATTAATTAATTATTGGCTGCATTGGGTCTTCGTTGCTGCGCACGGGCTTTCTCTAGTTGCGGCGAGTGGGGGCTACTCTTCATTGTGGTGCACGGGCTTCTCATTGCAGTGGCTTCTCTTGTCACAGAGCACGGGCTCTAGGCGCGCGGGCTTCAGTAGGCGTGGCACGTGGCCTCAGCAGCTGTGGCTCTCGGGCTGTAGAGCGCAGGCTCAGTAGTTGTGGCACATGGGCTTAGTTGCTCCACAGCATGTGGGATCCTCCTGGACCAGGGATTGAACCCATATCCCCTGCATTGGCAGGTGGATTCTTAACCACTGTGCCACCAGGGAAGTCCCTCATGTCTTTTTTTAAAACCACAAAAATATATAACTCATTTAAATTGCAAACATTTTAAATGACACCTGTTTCTGATTTGTGCACATTATTTTCCGCTCTCTGGAGTACAAGTGAAAGCTGAAAAATGTTTTGAACTGAAGGAGTGACAAGGGCAACTAAAAAAAACAAACTGGAATAATTTACAGAAGAAAAAATCCTCTAATGAGAATATGACATAATATAACCCTTAAAAATCTGGCTAAAGGGGCTTCCCCTGCCAATGCAGGGGACATGGGTTCGAGCCCCAGTCCGGGAAGATCCCACATGCCGCGGAGCAAATAAGCCTGTGTGCCACAACTGCTGAGCCCGTGTGCCACAACTACTGAAGCCCACATGCCAAGAGCCCGTGCTCCGTAAGAAGAGAAGCCACTGCAATGAGAAGCCCATGCACCACAATGAAGAGTAGCCCCCACTTGCTGCGACTAGAGAAAGCCCGCGCACGGCAACGAAGACCCAATGCAGCCAAAAATAAATAAATAAAATAAATAAATTTATATGTATATATATATAAATCTGGCTAAGGAGTTTTCAGTCTGGATGGTTATTCCAAATGCTTAGTATCTACCCCCTTCCTTCCTTGGTGCCTGGTGTACCTGTTGGGAGTGTAATGTTAGTGTTGTGCACTGCCACCTTTTCAGAAGGATTCTTGGGTTGAAGAGCTGGAGAAGTTATAAAATATGGACAACGTAAGTGCTCTAACCTCTGTCTGCTCCCACAATACAATGACCCTGGTGTTCACAGCATCACAGGAGAGATAAAGGACCATTCCTGACATTGTGAGATCTGTGATCAAGTCCTACCCTTGCTCTTGATGGTTCTAGGACATTGAGACTCACATAACCACTCTGAGAATTAGTTTTATCATCTGTAGAATAGGTACAAATTATTGTTCTTGACAAAACTATACTGCTGATTAAAATGAGATAACAGTTGTTTTGGAAAAACATAAAACTATAATGTATGTATGTTCTTCCAGTATTTCAAAACTTAGTAAGATGTTCCTCACAGGGTAAGTTCTTCATAAATGTTTGAGTGACGGCTGGGAGTAAAGGTTATTATTGAGTTCATTTTCCTTGTCCAGCCCACAGGATTAGTGGGGGCTCACAGGGAGTGTGATGGGTGAATGGGTTGAGTAAGCGTGTGGAAGCTCATGGTAACTCGGGTGAAGCCATTGTGCATCCTGGTCTTGGCTTCTGGAACACATTTCCATGAGCTGCATCCTAGCAAGTCTTTTGTGAAGGAAAGTCTTTTATACATGACAGAAACTAATAAAATTCAGAGGCTTATTAAGACCTATATAATATTCTTAGATTTTGTCCATGGAATTGAGGTGGTTTCTTAGAAGATTTTAACGATTTATACAAGTTCATATTCTTTTGATCAAGGACACGTTACAACATACTAAACTTCATCAATATACAATGCTCCTTTCACATTTTTGTTTAACAATTTTGCTATTGAGATTGATTTTCTTTCTACCATCACTACACATTATCTAAAACAGTTATAACACCTACAACCTTGTATGTTGATTATGCACTTATTTGCATGTCTGTCTCCACTAGACTCTAAGACCATAAAGGGAAGAGAGTGTACATGATTCATCTGTTTTAACCTCCTGCATCCTGCAACTCTGTCACATGACTGTTACTCATCATTTGACTCAAAGAATGAGTGGATTAATCAGTTACGCACTGATCACTAAGACAAAGTATAAAATAATGCCTAATACTGAGGTACATTTACTGAGCACTCTTCTCATTTCTCCTTTCTTCTTAGCTGAACTGTGAAAACATGTTTGAAAGGTCTATTTCCATTTAGTTTTAAATATACATATGTGATATGAAGTGGCTTAGGCATTCTTGCTCCTTCTAGTAAGACCATACCAAAAGTGTTTCTCAACTCTTCCTTTGCTTAATTGCTTTCTCCTGCTTGCAAAAGCAAGGATTATAGATAAGTCTGACCCATGGGAATGTGAGAGGAGAGGAAGCAACTAGAAGGAAAATTATTCAAAAAAAAGACATTTCTCACACTATATTCATTTTACGTTAAGTTGTAGCAATAAATGTCCCAACGTTTTCTCACCTTGACATGTTTTTCCATTGAGCATGAGTTGATAGCCAGGCGGGCAGATACACTGATAGCTCCCAAAGGTATTTTTACACTCATGCTGGCAGGTGTCTCTATTTTCACATTCATCAATATCTGTGCAGAAAAAAAGCAGTGTGTATAACCATGCCAAACAAAGGCAGAAACTGTGGCAGAAGCAACTATAAACAAGTTGTTGACATACAACAGAAAACTTGATTTTATACTTGTGCTTAAAAACGTTCAGTGCTGTTTCATATCAGTATATTTTTAATGGAGTACAATATAAACTGTCCTGTATTATAAAATATGAACATCTCTTCTGTGTATAAGCACATATGAGCTGAAGCCCCAAACTGGCCAATTGCAATATTAGTTAAGTAATTAATATTGGAATGACAGATGAAACAGACCTGTACAGGATCCTAAACCATCAAGGTACTAAACTCTTGACAGAACACAGTAGAATTTACCTAAAAGATAAAGTTTCTATTGAGATTAATTGGGAAAATACTCGTTTCTATTTTGTTTAAAGTTTAGCAGCCTCTCTCTCTCCAACAGCCATGTCTATAGCTTTCCCATATGCAGATATCATTAAGTGGAGGCGGTTTTATCTTTGTGATAGGAATATTCATCCAACTTCATACAACTGTAAAGTACTAATGGCAACTAGATATACATATAGTTGCTATGTTACTTTGGGCCAGCCACTTAACTTCTCAGGATCTCAGTTGATTCTTCTGCCAACAGGAGTCACTGATACAATCTCCCTACTTCACAGGCTTGTTGGAAGGTTCAAACATGTAATATATGAAAAACATTTTATAAATTATAAAGAGCTAAGCTACCTGCTATTACTAAACAAAGTCAAGAAAACAGCAATAAAAAGAGTGGGAATAGATAGTAAAAAAATTGATATTTGCTTTCAGAATCAGGGATGGGATTTGAGAGGCCTCAGATTTCTTGTCTCAGTTGTGTTTTGCCTAATATTAAAATGTGCCAGCCAGTGTTAGAAGGAAGAGAATGTGGTATGAAATGGAAGCAGGAGTGCTGAGGGCTGGAAGTAAAGGGAAGACAAAGTGAAACCCTGGAGACGGCTCAGCAAAAGGACCTGTTCCTTGTGCATATGCTCAGATGATAATTGCAATGACTCAAAATCTGTTAATGACAAACGCTCATCAAATATTTGTCATTGTTTTTGCCCCAGTTTGGTTAACCAAAGCACTCACTGCAGAACTTTTGATATATTTTTACTTTTTCCCTTTATAATCGGCTTTAACCTAAGATAACAACAGAAATGTAAATGACATTGAACTCCAAGTAGTAGACATCACACTTTCCAGAGTATGAATTTTAAAGTGGCCCCAAGTGTGATTTTGGTGTTCAGAAGCAATGCAACGTTTGTTTTCCCTATTAAGCTTTGGAATCAATTCCCTGAAAAGCTAAATCTTAGCCCAAGTCTAACAAAATTCCATGGTGTTAATCTGAATCCTTTGTAAACTGTCTATCCTAGATGGTTAATTAAAGGCATTTGGTGTTTACTGCAGGTTGCTTGTTACATAATTCCAAAGCTGTCTGCAATCTTAGTGTAAATTTCTTTATTAGTACCAACGCCAGAAAATACTCACCATATTTTAAGAAATATTTCTAAATGTCTTAGTCTATTTATTGCCCCCAAATAAAACTTAAATATCCAGTCATAGACTAGTTATAGAAATTTACTTTAGAGTCTCCAAGATTGGTCCTCACTCTGAAATAGTAGGTGCCTCACATAGTAGATGGTTTTGGGAAGGTAATTCATATAAACATATTAGTGTAATATAAACACAAAGGCACATAAAACATTCATAAGACTCTACTGTGATGAAACTACAGGGCACAGATTGTGATAAAGAAATGGAGAACTGGTTATTAATCAGGGACTCTTTCTTCAAATGGCTTGGACCTTCAGATGATCTAGAAGTCAACTAGATGGTATATGGTGTGGGAAATACCGTTTCACTCATTTATCAGAGCATAAACAAGGATTTTTGGAGCAGGAGAGTAAAGGTAGAAGAGAAGAGTTGTCTAAGACGAAGGCAGAGAATGGAATGTTAATAGGATATGAAGACCCTTCAGTGGGAATGATTATTTAGAAGAAACACTGAAAGACAAAATGTCAGATGTTAATTCTGTCAATAAAATAGTGAAAAGTTTCACTAACAGAGGTAAAAATTGGCATGAAAAATTACCAAAATTACCAATGGAAAAAAACCAGTAAGAATGGTTTGGAGCAGGCTGAGAGCAATGTTTGACATACTCCCAAGGACAGTGGAGTCCACAGGTTTAGTAATTAAGTAGTGTTTGACCATATGGGGCAAAATGTTGAGAGTTGCTAATGAACCCATGAATGTTTCAAGTTCAAGGAGTAAAAGAAACTAGCACTGTCCACAGTTCTAGGAAGCTGGTCACAGGGAGGAGATTCCATGTGCATCATATTACGCTTTAGGTACTTCAAGACAGCCAGACAGAAAAGTTCTGGGAACATCTGGGCCTAGAGACTAAAGGTTAAAGAGTAAGGATCCAGAGGGTGTGAAGGTCCAGCTGAGTGGAGATAATGTGAGAAGCTGAGTCCGCCTAAGAGTGACTAAGGAATCATGTCTAAGAAGATAACGATGCAGGAACAGGGCTTGGAGAAGGGTAGAAAAAGATATGACAAAAACGGAAGTCAGAAGATATTTCTTTTAAATATCTAAAAAATGTTTAACAGAGAGCATATCTGGGAGAGAATAAGCAACGTGTGGAATGCTTAAGAAAAATTCAAGAACGTGAGGTTAGCATAGGTCTTCAAATTTAAACAGAATTTCCTTCTTCCCTCCCCTCTTGCCTCCCTCCTCCCTTTCTTTGCTTTCTCATTTCTTCTAACAAACTGTGGGGCTAATTTGTGTTTGCTAATTCCCCTTGGTGCATAGCTCAGTGACATGCAAACTGTGGCTACTCACAGAAAATTGAATTAAATGAATGACAGATGGAATTGTTTGCAACTTAACTGAAGACAAGGTCTCAATTCTTGAGTTGGAAATTACACTTCACTTTTGCAAACAAATTAAATTACAGACTTGAGTTTAGGTAAAGATACTGAAAGCACATATGTTAGAACAATGGAAACAAGTTAGTTTTGTCCTGGCTTACATTGTCTTTTTAGTGACTTACATATATACAAAATAATTGAACTGAGAGGTTCCATGGGGAGTGTAACAACAGTCAGGGCAGTGCTGGTTGCAGACAGAACAAGCAGTCGACACAGTAGCTGAGAGTTTCACTTTTAACCCACTGCTTTGGCATCCATCAGATAAAGCCATAATCTGATAGTATTATATTATGGTGGCAATATGCATATTCTTTTTTTAAGAACCATATTCTGGATGCCACTGAATTTTATTTCTATATAGCATTAAATTTAGTAACACTTTCAGGGGTGATCAAAAAAGAGAAACTGCCAACAAAACAATAAATTATCAGAATGTACACATGTAAATACATCATTTGATAAAACTGGTAATAGTTTTAGGTGCCAGAGTAAATGTCTTGAAACTTGGGTCATCCCAGATTTGAGATCACATGTAGTTCCCTACACCCGAACTCTCACAGGTGCTGTACATATGCTTAGACTCTGGTCCGTCAAGTGAGCCCACAGAAAGGAAATGGAATATGGCTGACATTTACCTACACATGTGTCATGGCTCGCCTCAGAGCCTTCAGGGCAAGTTTTTCTAATAGTCCTTCTAGTCCTGGAGAGAGACGTTCTGCTGTTCCTATACTCTGAGTAGGAGCTGTAGAGATGTGAGTACTGTCTGTAATGCTGTTGAGGTTGATAGTTGTTTCTCACGGGGGAGAACCGTGCAAGGTTATAGCTATTGTACTGAGTGCCATAATTTGGCAGCCTCTCCAATCCAGCGCAAGATTTCCCGTCCCCTAATAAATGTTGTCCTGGTGGACAGATACACTTGAAGCTGCCGGGGGTGTTGGAGCACTGATATGCACAAGGCTTAGGCACTTGTTCACATTCATTAATGTCTGCTCGTGTGCCATGATACATAAAAAAGAGAAAAAAAAACATA
Organism: Leucopleurus acutus; assembly: GCF_964270905.1. Classification (NCBI taxonomy): domain Eukaryota; kingdom Metazoa; phylum Chordata; class Mammalia; order Artiodactyla; family Delphinidae; genus Leucopleurus; species Leucopleurus acutus. Next base: position 52,152,362 of record NC_139143.1, read on the forward strand.
CACACATATACACACAGAAAACACAGGAATAAAGAATCAGTCTGTGAAACAAACTGAAGACATCATGTTACCCTCCAAAGCAGGGAATACAGTAATTTCTCAGCTGTTGTGAACTTTTGAAAAAGCTTTCATCATTCAGCTATGAATATATAGAAAGATTCTATGACTGTCCCTGCAGATTGTTTTACATGGACAGTAGAATCATATAGGGTCATAATGGAAAATGTGGTCTTGAATCCAGAAAAACTAGAGTTCAAAGCTAACATATAGATCTTAATTTTGTTGGTGGAGTGAAGAATGCAGTCAGATCTCTAGTTTGCATTTAATTACAATATTGATCACTAGTGCTTCTAATCTTTCATATAATTACAAGTTTCAGATGCAAGAATGTACAATGTACACCTACAGTTTTATTTTCCTTTGTTTCTTTTGCATCAATAATTATTAATGAATAATCATATCAAGCACATTTTCTTAAAAAAATTAAAAAGGAAATGAAGATACAGAATCATTCTTCCTAAGATAAACTCAAAGTTCAAAAATTAAAGTTATTTTTCTTTCTATTCCTAGGTCAACACAGAGTATGTACTCCTAACTCTTTTTGTAAATTGAAAAAGTGAATAAAGACCAGAGATCAAAACCAAATTCCTTAATTCATTACCACAGTGGCATGAAAGAAAACAATATGAATAAGTAGAATAAAAGTAGTAAATTGTGCTTTAAAAATTATTTTAGTAGGCAAAAGTTAAAATTAACATTTTAAATCTCTTTAAGGCAATGGCCCTACCTTCTTCACTGATTTATCCCCCAGCCCAATTTCTGACATTCAGCTTCAAGTCAAACTAGTGAACAAATAAACACATTTCATTCTGCTAGGTCACTGTAATGACTGATCAAAATGTTAAATTATATACAAATTACAATATCTAAATAGAAGACTAGCATGATATATATTCCTGCTATTAAAAAGTATTTATTTTAAAACCATTCATAATAATGATACTACATTAAACATTTTCTATGTGCAAAGTACTATGCTAGGGACTACATAAAGACAGAACTAAATCTTTATGGAAGAATTTGCTATTAAGAATTAAATAGACAACCAAGGCATCCAATTTTAAAAATATTGATATAATAGCATGCAAACCAAAAGCTAGTATTTAAAAGCTCACACAATTTTTTTCTGCATATAAATATTCTGAGGTGAAATATAATTTTAGAGGTCAGTTTCTTGATTGTAAATGTATTAAAAAAAAGCATATGGTTACCTTCTTACAGACATCTTCTACTATCGTTACCTGCCTTACTTTACATTCAACTATAACTAAGATGGAAACAAATAGGTAATTGGGAGAATTAAATGAGATTCTTAGCACAGGGAATGGCATATAGTATGCACTAAACATATGATAGATAAAGTAATAATTATCAATTCACTTAAAATGTGTGTTCACATTTTAATCCTTCATAACTAAACCTTCGTAGTACATACAGATATACTTCATATTCAAATAAAATGTATCTATGCAAACATTTACATCACATGCATAGAGAGATAATCAATGAGCTAATCTTCATAATTAACTTGTGGTAATTATACCACAGCCTCACTTTGATATGTATAGTGCATAGTAAGCACTCCGTAAGTAGTTATTATTATCACTTGAAAGTCAGTGTAAATTGAGCTCAATAGGAAGTCTCTAAGAAGTAATTCAACTTATGTAATGGACTACTTAAACCAACTTACAAATCTAATTGTAGCAAGAAAGTATTTGAGGATAGAGTGGTTCTAACCAAGCTGGTAAAATAGTTACCCAGCCTTTATTACTCAATAAGAGTTCCTGTTAACTTACCCATACAGGGTCTTCCAATTCCTTGAGACCGGTAACCTCTTGGACATACACAACGATAGCTGCCTCTCGTATTCTCACATATCTGGTTATATCTGCACTGATGGGTCCCATCTCTACACTCATCAATATCTAGAGACATGGAGGGCAATAAAAAGCAATAACATTTCCTATTTCAAAACCTAAAGTCATTATATTTATTTATTTATTAACTTCTTTATTGGAGTATAATTGCTTTATAATGTTGTGTTAGTTTCTGCTTTATAACAAAGTGAATCAGCTATACATATACATATATCCCCATATCCCCTCCCTCTTGCATCTCCCTCCCAACCCTCCCTATCCCACCCCTCCAGGTGGTCACAAAGCACTGAGCTGATCTCCCTGTGCTATGCGGCAAGTCATTATATTTAAAATGAACATTTTAATTGCTTAGAACGTTGCATTTCTCACCACGTGGTTGAGACCTGGAGTCAGAAAACCTGGGTTCAAGTCCCAGCTCTGCCACTTGTTAACGGGCCCCTTTTCCTCTTCTTGCGCCCTACTACAGGAAGAGTTTTCTTCTCAGCTTTCCCCCCTTCGCTATATCCCTCCTTTTTTGGCCATCCTATTTATACTAGTGACTCTAGTGAGCTTGCTGATGTGGACTTACAGCAACATTTCCACATTGCTACTTATCCACAGTCCCATATTTCTAGCTGCTGGCTGCTCATCTCCATCGCCATGTTTTACTAGTACTTCAAACTCAGCATGTCTCCAGTATCTTATCACTACTCTCTTATTTATAATAACAGTATTCTTTTATCCCCAGTCAACCTGGCTGCGAACCTCAGAGTTATCTTTAAACCTATTCTCTGTTTCCAAGATTGGGTAATTCTACTTTCTTCAAACAAACCCATATATCCCCACTTTCCATTTCCTCATTTAGCTATATTTTTGCTGTAGCTTCTTAAACAGCTTCTGATATTTCAGCTTCTCTCATTTGTAATTAATCTTATACATAATTACAGAATCAATATTCTTAAAAATACTTAGTTACACATAACTGCATATGATGCTATGAGTTGGCTACTATTCTTAGGAATTAAGAAAAATATTTACCTATATCCATATTGCTGAGGAGTCTTTGAAATCTGATAGTCCACACACCCCCCATGTTTTTTTTAAGTATACTAAACTTCCATTTACCTCAACTAGTATCAACAAGTGGTCAGTACTCCCTCATTTATATCTACACCCTCCCCCACTCTTATATTATTTTGAAACAAATCCAAGACAGATTTTAACTTTATTAATAAATACTTCAGTCTGAAATTCTTAAAATGTCCCATTTTTTAAAATGAGAAACTTACACTCAAGTTTCTGTGTCATCTTAAGACTTGTTCAAGGTCAGATAGCTGTCAAGAAGGGAGGAAGAATTTTAACATGTTTTCTCTAAGTCCAGCTCTTTCCCCCTCATACAGGGCTATTTTTCTTTCCTTTTTCTACCACCTCCATCTATTAACATTCCATTCAAGACTATATTTAAATGTGATCACTTCTATGACACTGCTGATAGTCACTCCTATTAGATATGATCATTCTTTTGAGTACTCTGGTACAATTTTATTTGTACCGCTTGTATGATATTTCATCCCAACTTGCATAATAGTTTTTTTTTTTTTTTTTTTGGTGAGGGGAGTGGAGTTGCCCGATCTATCCCAGTTGATTGTTTAAGTACATGAGAGCAGGAATGCTATCAGTTTCAGTTGCGTATATTGTGCAGCTCATAGTTCTGCTAACTGTGGCTGACTGGTACAGAATAGGCACACAAAGAACAAACTTAGGGAGAAATATAATTTACTTTATTGCCTGGTTATTGATTTGACATTTAAAAAATACTTGGTTTTAAAATAATTATATTTTGAACTTTTTTTTTTTTTTTTTTTTGCTGTACACGGGCCTCTCACCGTTGTGGCCTCCCCCGCTGCGGAGCACAGGCTCCAGACACGCAGGCTCAGCGGCCATGGCTCATGGGCCCAGCCGCTCCGCGGCACGTGGGATCTTCCCGGACCGGGGCACGAACCCGTGTCCCCTGCATCGGCAGGCGGACTCTCAACCACTGCGCCACCAGGGAAGCCCTGAACTTTTTTTTTTTTAACATCTTTATTGGGGTATAATTGCTCTACAATGGTGTGTTAGTTTCTGCTTTATAACACAGTGAATCAGTTATACATATACATATGTTCCCATATCTCTACCCTCTTGCGTCTCCCTCCCTCCCACCCTCCCTATCCCACCCCTCCAGGTGGTCACAAAGCACCGAGCTGATATCCCTGTGCTATGCGGCTGCTTCCCACTAGCTACCTACCTTACGCTTGGTAGTGTATATATGTCCATGCCTCTCTCTTGCTTTGTCACAGATCACCCTTCCCCCTCCCCATATCCTCAAGTCCGTTCTCCAGTAGGTCTGTGTCTTTATTCCTGTCTTACCCCTAGGTTCGTCATGACATTTGTTTTCTTAAATTCCATATATATGTGTTAGCATACGGTATTGGTTTTTCTCTTTCAGACTTACTTCACTCTGTATGACAGACTCTAGGTCTATTCACCTCATTACAAATAGCTCAATTTTGTTTCTTTTTATGGCTGAGTAATATTCCATTGTATATATGTGCCACCTCTTCTTTATCCATTCATCCGATGATGGGCACTTAGTTTGTTTCCATCTCCGGGCTATTTTAAATAGAGCTGCAATGAACATTTTGGTACATGAATCTTTTTGAATTATGGTTTTCTCAGGGTATATGCCCAGTAGAGGGGTTGCTGGGTCATATGGTAGTTCTATTTGTAGTTTTTTAAGGAACATCCATAGTGTTCTCCATAGTGGCTATACCAATTCACATTCCCACCAGCAGTGCAGGAGTGTTCCCTTTTCTCCACACCCTCTCCAGCATTTATTGTTTCTAGATTTTTTGATGATGGCAATTCTGACTGGTGTGAGATAATATCTCATTGTAGTTTTGATTTGCATTTCTCTAATGACAAATGATGTTGAGCATTCTTTCATGTGTTTGTTGGCAGTCTGTATATCTTCTTTGGAGGAATGTCTATTGAGGTCTTCTGCCCATTTTTGGATGGGGTTGTTTGTTTTTTTGTTATTGAGCTGCATGAGCTGCTTGTAAATTTTGCAAATTAATCCTTTATCAGTTGCTTCATTTGCAAATATTTTCTCCCATTCTGAGGGCTGTCTTTTGGTCTTGTTTATGGTTTCCTTTGCTGTGCAAAAGCTTTGAAGTTTCATTAGGTCCCATTTGTTTATTTTTGTTTTTATTTCCATTTCTCTAGGAGGTGGGTCAAAAAGGATCTTACTGTGATTTATGTCATAGAGTGTTCTGCCTATGTTTACCTCTAAGAGTTTAATAGTTTCTGGCCTTACATTTAGGTCTTTAATCCATTTTGAGCTTATTTTTGTGTATGGTGTTAGGAAGTGATCTAATCTCATACTTTTATATGTGCCTGTCCAGTTTTCCCAGCACCACTTACTGAAGAGGCTGTCCTTTCTCCACTGTACATTCCTGCCTCCTTTATCAAAGATAAGGTGACCATATGTGCGTGGATTTATCTCTGGGCTTTCTATCCTGTTCCATTGCTCTTTCTGTTTTTGTGCCAGTACCATACTGTCTTGATTACTGTAGCTTTGTAGTATAGTCCGAAGTCAGGGAGCCTGATTCCTCCAGCTCTGTTTTTCATTCTCAAGATTGCTTTAGCTATTTGGGGTCTTTTGTGTTTTCATACTAATTATGAAATTTTTTGTTCTAGTTCTGTGAAAAATGCCAGTGGTAGTTTGATAGGGATTGCATTGAATCTGTAGATTGCTTTGGGTAGTAGAGTCATTTTCACAATGTTGATTCTTCCAATCCAAGAACATGGTATATCTCTCCATCTATTTGTATCATCTTTAATTTCTTTCATCAGTGTCTTATAATTTTCTGCATACAGGTCTTTTGTCTCCTTAGGTAGGTTTATTCCTAGATATTTTATTCTTTTTGTTGCAATGGTAAATGGGAGTGTTTTCTTGATTTCACTTTCAGATTTTTCATCACTAGTGTATAGGAATGCAAGAGATTTCTGTGCATTAATTTTGTATCTGCAACTTTACCAAATTCATTGATTAGCTCTAGTTTTCTGGTAGCATCTTTGGGATTCACTACGTAGAGTAGCATGTCATCTGCAAACAGTGACAGCTTTACTACTTCTTTTCCAATTTGGATTCCTTTTATTTTTTTGCGGTACGTGGGCTTCTCACTGTTGTGGCCTCTCCCATTGCGGAGCACAGGCTCTGGACGTGCAGGTCCAGCGGCCATGGCTCATGGGCCTAGCCACTCCGCAGCATGTGGGATCTTCCCGGACTGGGGCACGAACCCGTGTCCCCTGCATTGGCAGGTGGATTCTCAACCACTGCGCCGCCAGGGAAACCCTTGGATTCCTTTTATTTCCTTTTCTTCTCTGATTGCTGTGGCTAAAACTTACAAAACTATGTTGAATAAGAGTGGTGACAGTGGGCAGCCTTGCCTTGTTCCTGATCTTGATGGAAATGCTTTCAGTTTTTCACCATTGAGGATGCTGTTGGCTGTGGGTTTGTCATATATGGACTTTATTATGTTGAGGAAAGTTCCCTCTTTGCCTACTTTCTGCAGGGTATTATCGTAAATGGGTGTTGAATTATGTTGAAAGCTTTCTCTGCATCTATTGAGATGATCATATGGTTTTTCTCCTTCTATTTGTTAATATGGTTTATCACAGTGATTTATTGCGTATATTGAAGAATCCTTGCATTCCTGGGATAAACCCCACTTGATCATGGTGTATGATCCTTTTAATGTGCTGTTGGATTCTGTTTGCTAGTATTTTGTTGAGGATTTTTGCATCTATGTTCATCAGTGATATTGGCCTGTAGTTTTCTTTCTTTGTGACATCATTGTCTGGTTTTGGTATCAAGGTGACGGTGGCCTCGTAGAATGAATTTGGGAGTGTTCCTCCCTCTGCTATATTTTGGAAGAGTTGAGAAGGATAGGTGTTAGCTCTTCTGTAAATGTTTGATAGAATTCTCCTGTGAAGCCATCTGGTCGTGGGCTTTTGTTTGTTGGAAGATTTTAATCACAGTTTCAATTTCAGTGCTTGTGATTGGTCTGTTCATATTTTCTATTTCTTCCTGATTCAGTCTTGGCAGGTTGTGCCTTTCTAAGAATTTGTCCATTTCTTCCAGGTTGTCCATTTTATTGGCATAGAGTTGCTTGTAGTAATCCCTCTTGATCTTTTGTATTTCTGCAGTGTCAGTTGTTACTTCTCCTTTTTCATTTCTAATTCTATTGATTTGAGTCTTCTCCCTTTTTTTCTTGATGAGTCTGGCTAATGGTTTATCAATTTTGCTTATCTTCTCAAAGAACCAGCTTTTAGTTTTATTGATCTTTGCTATCGTTTCCTTCATTTCTTTTTCATTTATTTCTAATCTGATTTTTATGATTTCTTTCCTTCTGCTAACTTTGGGTTTTTTTGTTCTTCTTTCTCTAATTGCTTTAGGTGCAAGGTTAGGTTGTTTATTCGAGATGTTTCCTGTTTCTTAAGGTAGGATTGTATTGCTATAAACTTCTCTCTTAGAACTGCTTTTGCTGCATCCCATAGGTTTTGGGTTGTCGTGTCTCCATTGTCATTCGTTTCTAGGTATTTTTTATTTCCTCTTTGATTTCTTCAGTGATCACTTGGTTATTAAGTAGTATATTGTTTAGCTCCATGTGTTTGTATTTTTTACAGATCTTTTCCTGTAATTGATATGTAGTCTCATAACGTTGTGGTTAGAAAAGATACTTGATACAATTTCAATTTTCTTAAATTTACCAAGGCTTGATTTGTGACCCAAGATATGCTGTATCCTGGAGAATGTTCCATGAGCACTTGAGAAAAATGTGTATTCTGTTGTTTTTGGATGGAGTGTCTTATAAATGTCAATTAAGTCCATCTTGCTTAATGTATCATTTAAAGCTTGTGTTTCCTTATTTATTTTCATTTTGGATAATCTGTCCATTGGTGAAAGTGGGGTGTTAAAGTCCCCTACTATGAATGTGTTACTGTCGATTTCCCCTTTTATGGCTGGTAGTATTTGCCTTATGTATTGAGGTGCTCCTATGTTGGGTGCATAAATATTTACAATTGTTATATCTTCTTGGATCGATCCTTTGATCATTATGTAGTGTCCTTCTTTGTCTGTTCTAATAGTCTTTATTTTAAAGTCTATTATGTCTGCTATGAGAATTGCTACTCCAGCTTTCTTTTGGTTTCCATTTGAATGGAATATCTTTTTCCATCCCCTTACTTTCAGTCTATATGTGTCACTAGGTCTGAAGTGGGTCTCTTGTAGACAGCATATATATGGTTCTTGTTTTTGTATCCATTCAGCCCATCTGTGTGTTTTGGTGGGAGCATTTAGTCCATTTACATTTAAGGTTATTATCGATATGTATGTTCCTATTCCAATTTTTTAAATTGTTTTGGGTTTATTATTGTAGGTCTTTTCCTTCACTTGTGTTTCTTGCCTAGAGAAGTTCCTTTAGCCTTTGTTGTAAAGCTGGTTTCATGGTGCTGAACTCTCTCAGCTTTTGCTTGTCTGTAAAGGTTTTTATCTCTCCATCAAATCTGAATGAGATCCTTGCTGGGTAGAGTGATCTTGGTTGCAGGTTTTTCTCCTTCATCACTTTCAATATATCCTGCCACTCCCTTCTGGCTTGCAGAGTTTCTGCTGAAAGATCAGCTGTTAGCCTTATGGGGATTCCCTTGTGTGTTAATTGTTGTTTTTCCCTTGCTGCTTTTAATATGCTTTCTTTGTATTTAATTTTTGACAGTTTGATTAATATGTGTCTTGGTGTATTTCTCCTTGGATTTATCCTGTATGAGACTCTCTGTGCTTCCTGGACTTGATTAACTATTTCCTTTCTCATATTAGGGAAGTTTTCATTTATAATCTCTTCAAATATTTTCTCAGTCCCTTTCTTTTTCTCTTCTTCTTCTGGAACCCCTATAATTCAAATGTTGCTGCGTTTAATGTTATCCCAGAGGTCTCTGAGACTGTCCTCAGTTCTTTTCATTCTTTTTTCTTTATTCTGCTCTGCAGTAGTTATTTCCACTACTTTATCTTCCAGGTCACTTATCTGTTCTTCTGCCTCAGTTATTCTGCTATTGATCCCTTCTAGGGTATTTTTCATTTCATTTATTGTGTTGTTCATCATTGTTTTTTTCACCTTTAGTTCTTCTAGGTCCTTGTTAAATGTTTCTTGCATTTTGTCTATTCTATTGGCAAGATTTTGGATCATCTTTACTATCATTATTCTGAATTCTTTTTCAGGTAGACTGCCTATTTCCTCTTTATTTGTTAGGTCTGGTGGGTTTTTATCTTGCTCCTTCATCTGCGGTGTGTTTTTCTGTCTTCTCGCTTTGCTTATCTTACTGTGTTTGGGGTCTCCTTTTCGCAGGCTGCAGGTTCGTAGTTCCCGTTGTTTTTGGTGTCTGTCCCCAGTGGCTAAGGTTGGTTCAGTGGGTTGTGTAGGCTTCCTGGTGGAGGGGACTAGTGCCTGTGTTCTGGTGGATGAGGCTGGATCTTGTCTTTCTGGTGGGCAGGTCCACGTCTGGTGGTGTGTTTTGGGGTGTCTGTGGACTTATTATGGTTTTAGGCAGCCTCTCTGCTAATGGATGGGGTTGTGTTCCTGTTTTGCTAGTTGTTTGGCATAGGGTGTCCAGCACTGTAGCTTGCTGGTCATTGAGTGAAGCTGGGTGCTGGTGTTGAGATGGAGATCTCTGGGTGAGTTTTGCTATTTGATATTATGTGGAGCTGGGAGGTCTCTTGTGGACCAGTGTCCTGAAGTTGGCTCTCCCACCTCAGAGGCACATCACTGACTCCTGGCTGCAGCACCAAGAGCCTTTAATCCACACGGCTCAGACTGGTATATAGTTCATTGAAGTTACAGCAACGCTGTGAGATGTTGGACCAGAAAGTCTCTAAGTGATTCAGTGAAGGTTTCCAGTGCTTTCAGTCACGGATGTCCCTGAGCCGGGCTGTCTTCAAAGAACCTATTGTTCCGGGTTTTGGAGGAGGTCGTGGGGAGGATGTGATTGCTGTTTTTTCTATTTTGAATTTTTAATAAATCTCTACAAACATAATTTTTTTCTTAACCCTTCCAACAAAATTCTTAATATATATGCTAAATTTCATGTTAGAAATTATATGACATAATATTAATGTATGTGGATATGAAACTATATAAACCAATTGTGTAACTGATGGGAGTTTAAAATGGGCTAAATCTCCCTGGTGAGCTTTCATTTCCTGGTATAGCCATGACCCTGGGACCCCAGAGCTCAACAATACTAGAAGTCGGGAGTACAAAACCTATAGAAAAAGATATTTCCTTGTTAGATTATATTTATTCTAATCATTTATTTTAAGAGTGAATGCCTTATTTGGCTTGTTGATGGTAAATGGATCATAGTAGCTGAGACAGCCAGACACTCACCAATGCAGGTTCCGTTTTCTGCCTTGGTCATTCCGTTTGGGCAAAGATCAATGCATTTATAGCCACCGCGGGTGTTCTTGCAGTGCTGATCTGGTCTGCATACATTCTGTCTACACTCATTTACATCTTGATGAAAGAACATAGGTAATGCAGATTGAGAAAGTGATTTCTTCCGCCTTTGCATAAAAATTATACCTTCAGATTTTAAGGATAACATAAACTAATACAGATGATTATATAATCATGGTGTAAGGTTAAAGTGTTTAAATCAAGTTATGTAACACACTTTATTTTAAAACGTTATGATAAAAAAAATAAAATATTACTAAACATAGCTGGTAGCCATACCAACCACTTCCTCCTCCTAGAAAAAGTATATATTTACACATTATATATAAGTGTATATATATATACACATATAAATTATGATTTTGTGAAAAAAATTGGTAACAAAATAGGGGAAATGTTAAAAAAAATGGTTATGTAATTAGAAGATGAAATCTGTAATGTAGAGCATTTGCTTTGTTTTTGCATGGATCACATACATGATGCATGGTATTACAATCCAGCCCAGGACATGGCACATGGATTAGATAAGGCACCATTAAGAAGTTACAAAGGGAGAGTGGAACCAAGATGGCGGAGTAGAAGGACGTGCTCTCACTGCCTCTTGTGAGAACACCAGAATCACAACTTGCTGCTGGATAATCATCAACAGGAAGACACTGGAACTCACCAAAAAAGATACCCCACATCCAAAGACAAAGGAGAAGCCACAATGAGATGGTAGGAGGGGCTCAATCACAGTAAAATCAAATCCCATAACTGCTGGGTGGGTGACTCACAGACTGGAGAACGCTTATACCACAGAAGTCCACCCACTGGAGTGAAGGTTCTGAGCCCCACGTCAGGCTTCCCAACCTGGGGGTCCAGCAACGGGAGGAGGAATGCCTAGAGAATCAGACTTTGAAGGCTACTGGGATTTGATTGCAGGACTTTGACAGAACTGGGGGAAACAGAGAGTCCACTCTTGGAGGACACACACGAAGTAGTGTGCGCATCAGGACCCAGGGGAAGGAGCAGTGACCACAAGGGAGAATGAATCAGACCTATCTGCTAGTTTTGGGAGGTATTCTGCAGAGGCGGGGGGTGGCTGTGGCTCACCGTGGGGACAGGACCCTGGCAGCAGAAGTTCTGGGAAGTATTCCTTGGAGTGAGCCCTCCCAAAGGCTGCCATTAGCCCCACCAAAGAGCGCAGGTAGGCTCCAGTGTTGGGTTGCCTCAGGCCAAACAACAAACAGTGGGGGAACTCAGCCCCACCCATCAGCAGTCAAGTGGATTAAAGTTTCACTGAGCTCTGCCCACCAGAGCAACAGTCAGCTCTACCACCACCAGTCCCTCCCATCAGGAAACTTGCATAAGCCTCTTAGTAGCCTCATCCACCAGAGGACAGACAGCAGAAGCAAGAAGAACTACAATCCTGCACCCTGTGGAACAAAAACCACATTCACAGAAAGACAAGATGAAAGGCAGAGGATTACGTACCAGATGAAGGAACAAGATAAAACCCAGAAAAACAACTAAATGAAGTGGAGATAGGCAACCTTCCAGAAAAAGAATTCAGAATAATGATAGTGAAGATGATCCAGGACCTGGAAAAAGAATGGAGGCAAAGATTGAGAAGATGCAAGAAATGTTTAACAAAGATCTAGAAGAATTAAAGAACAAACAAACACAGATGAACAATACAGTAACTGAAATGAAAGCTATACTAGAAGGAATCAATAGCAGAATAACTGAGGCAGAAGAACGGATAAGTGACCTGGAAGACAGAATGGTGGAATTCACTGCTGCGGAACACAATAAAGAAAAAAGAATGAAAAGAAATCAAGACAGCCTAAGAGACGTCTGGAACAACATTAAACGCAACAACATTTGCATTATAGGGGTCCCAGAAGGAGAAGACAGAGAGAAAGGACTGGAGAAAATATTTGAAGAAATTATAGTCGAAAACTTCCCTAACATGGGAAAGGAAATAGCCACCCAAGTCCAGGAAGCACAGAGAGTCCCTTACAGGATAAATGCAAGGAGAAACACTCCGAGACATATAATAATCAAATTGGCAAAAGTTAAAGACAAAGAAAAATTATTGAAAGCAGCAAGGGAAAAATGACAAATAACATACAGGGGAACTCCCATAAGGTTAACAGCTGATTTCTCAGCAGAAACTCTACAAGCCAGAAGGGAGTGGCATGATATACTTAAAGTGATGAAAGGGAAGAACCTACAACCAAGATAACTCTACCAGGCAAGGACCTCATTCAGATTCGATGGTGAAATCAAAAGCTTTACAGACAAACAAAAGCTAAATTATTCAGCACCACCAAACCAGCTCTACAACAAATGCTAAAGGAACTTCTCTCAGTGGGAAACACAAGAGAAGAAAAGGGCCTACAAAAACAAACCCAAAACAATTAAGAAAAGGGTCATAGGAACATACATATTGATAATTAAGTTCAACGTGAATGGATTAAATGCTCCAACCAAAAGACACAGGCTTGCTGAATGGATACAAAAACAAGATCCATATATATGCTGTCTACAAGAGACCCATTTCAGACCTAGGGACACATTCAGACAAAGTGAGGGGATGGAAAAAGATACTCCATGCAAATGGAAATCAAAAGAAAGCTGGGGTAGCAATACTTATATCAGATAAAATAGACTTTAAAATAAAGAATGTTACAAGAGACAAGGAAGGACACTACATAATGATCAAGGGATCAATCCAAGAAGAAGATATAAAAATTATATATGCACCCAATATAGGAGCACTTCAATACATAATGCAACTGCTATCAGCTATAAAAGAGGAAATTGACAGTAACAAAGTAATAGTGGGGGAGTTTAACACCTCACTTACACCAATGGACAGATCATTAAAATGAAAATAAATAAGGAAACAGAAGCTTTAAATGACACAATAGACCAGATAGACTTAATTGATATTTATAGGACATTCCATCCAAAACAGCAGATTACACTTTCTTCTAAAGTGCACATGGAACATTCTCCAGGATAGATCACATCTTGGTTGACAAATCAACTTTCAGTAAACTTAAGAAAATTGAAATCATATCAAACATCTTTTCTGACCACAATGCCATGAGATTAGAAATCAATTACAGGCAAAAAAAACATAGAAAACACAAACATATGGACGCTAAACAATATGTTACTAAATAACCAAGAGATCACTGAAGAAATCAAAGAGGAAATCAAAAAATACCTAGAGACAAATGACAATGAAAACACAATGATCCAAAACCAATGGGATACAGCAAAAGCAGTTCTAAGAGGGAAGTTTATAGCTATACAATCCTACTTCAAGAAACAAGAAAAATCTCAAATAAACAATCTAAACTTACACCTAAAGGAACTAGAGAAAGAAGAACAAACAAAACCTAAAGTTAGAAGAAGGGAAGAAATCATAAATATCAGAGCAGAAATAAATGAAATAGAAACAAAGAAAACAATAGCAAAGATCAATAAAACTAAAAGCTGGTTCTTTGAGAAGATAAAGAAAATTGATAAACCATTAGCCAGACTCATCAAGATAAAGAGGGAGAGGACTCAAATCAATAAAATTAGAAATGAAAAAGAAGTTAGAACAGACACTGTAGAAATAAAAGCATCCTAAGGGACTACTACAAGCAACTCTATGCCAATAAAATGGACAATCTGGAAGAAATGGACAAATTCTTAGAAAGGTATAACCTTCCGAGACTGAACCAGGAAGAAACAGAAAATATGAACAGACCAATCACAAGTAATGAAATTCAAACTGTGATTAAAAATCTTCCAACAAACAATAGTCCAGGATCAGATGGTGTCACAGGTCAATTCTGTGAAACATTTAGAGAACAGCTAACACCCATCCTTCTCAAACTCTTCCAAAAATTGTGGAGGAAGGAAGACTCCCAAACTCATTCTATGAGGCCACCATCACCTTGATACCAAAACCAGACAAAGATACTCCAAAAAAAAAAAAAAGTTACAGACCAATATCACTGATGAATATAGATGCAAAAATCCTCAGCAAAATACTAGCAAACAGAATGCAACAACACATTAAAAGGATCATACACCATGATCAAGAGGGATTTATCCCAGGGATGCTAGGATTCTTCAATATATGCAAATCAATCAATGTGATACACCATATTAACAAACAAGAATAAAAACCATATGATCATCTCAATAGATGCAGAAGAAGCCTTTGACATAATTCAACACCGATTTATGATAAAAACTCTCCAGAGAGTGGGCATAGAGGGAACCTACCTCAACATAATAAAGGTCATATACGACAAACCCACAGCAAACATCATTCTCAATGGTGAAAAAGTGAAAGCATTTCCTCTGAGATCAGGAACAAGGCAAGGATGTCCACTCTCACCACTATTATTCAGCATAGTTTTGGAAGTCCTAGCCATGGCAGAGAAGAAAAAGAAATAAAAGGAATATAAATTGGAAAAGAAGAAGTAAAACTGTCACAGTCTGCAGATGACATGATACTATACATAGAGAATCCTAAAGATGCCACCAGAAAACTACTAGAGCTAATCAATGAATTTGGTAAAGTTGCAGGATACAAAATTAATACACAGAAAATCTCTTGCATTCCTATATACTAATGATGAAAAATCTGAAAGAGAAATTAAGGAAACACTCCCATTTACCACTGCAACAGAAAGAATAAAATACCTAGGAATAAACCTACCTAGGGAGACAAAAGACCAGTATGCAGAAAAGTATAAGACACTCATGAAAGAAATTAAAGACGATACCAACAGATGGAGAGATATACTATGTTCTTGGATTGGAAGAATCAATATTGTGAAAATGACTGTACTACCCCAAACAATCTAGAGATTCAGTGCAATCCCTATCAAATTACCAAGTGCATTTTTTCCAGAACTAGAAAAAAACTCTTAAAATTTGTATGGAGACACAAAGGACTCTGAATAGCCAAAGCAGTCTTGAGGGAAAAAAACGGAGCTTGAGGAATCAGACTCCATGACTTCAGACTGTAGTATAAAGCTACAGTAATCAAGACAATATGATACTGGCACAAAACCAGAAACATAGATCAATGACACAAGATAGAAAGCCCAGAGATAAATCCACACACCTATGGTCAACTAATCTATGACAAAGGATGCAAGGATATACAATGGAGAAAAGACAGTGTCTTCAATAAGTGGTGCTGGGAAAACTGGACAGCTACATGTAAAAGAATGAAATTAGAACACTCCCTAACACCATACACAAAAATAAACTCAAAATGGATTAGAGACCTAAATGTAAGACTGGACACTATCAAAGTCTTAGAGGAAAACATAGGAAGAACAATCTTCGACATAAATCACAGCAAGATCTTTTTTGATCCACCTCCTAGAGTAATGGAAATAAAAACAAAAATAAACAAATGGGACCTAATGAAAATTAAAAGCTTTTGCACAGCAAAGGAAACCATAAATAAGATGAAAAGAGAACCTTCAGAATGGGAGAAAATATTTGCAAACGAATCAACGGACAAAGGATTAATCTCCAAAATACATAAAGAGCTCATGCAGCTCAATATTGAAAAAAGAAACAACCCAATCCAAAAATGGGCAGAAGACCTAAATAGACATTTCTTCAAAGAAGACATACAGATGGCCAAGAAGCACATGAAAAGCTGCTCAACATCACTAATTATTAAAGAAATGCGAATCAAAACTACAATGAGAGATCACCTCCCACCTGTTAGAATAGACATCATCTGAATATCTACAAACAACAAATACTGGAGAGGGTGTGGAGAAAAGGGAACCATTTTGCACTGCTGGTGGGAATGTAAATTGATACAGCCACTATGGAGGACAGTATGGAGGTTCCTTAAAAAAGTAAAAATAGAATTACCATATGATCCAACAATCCCACTACTGGGCATATACCCAGAGAAAACCATAATTCAAAAAGACACATGCAGCCCAATGTTCACTGCAGCACTATTTACAATAGCCAGTTCATGGAAGCAACCTAAATGCCCATCGACAGTTGCATGGATAAAGAAGATGTGGTACATATATACAGTGGAATATTAGTCAGCCATAAAAAGGAACGAAACTGAGTCATTTGTTGAGACGTGGATGGATCTAGAGACTATCATACAGAGTGAAGTAAGTCAGAAAGAGAAAAAAAAAATCATGTATTAACGTATATATGTGGAACCTAGAAAAATGGTACAGATGAACCGGTTTGCAGGGCAGAAAGAGAGACACAGATGTAGAGAACAAACGTATGGACACCAAGGGGGGAAAGCGGTCGGGGGGTGGGGATGGTGGTTTGCTGAATTGGGTGATTGGGATTGACATGTATACACTGATGTGTTTAAAACTGATGACTAATGAGAACCTGGTGTATAAAAAAATAAATGAAATTTAAAAAAAAAGAAGTTACAAAGATGTTACTGCTTTGAATTCATAGCCCTCTTCTTACCCACACATTTTCTGCCTTTGAGTTGATACCCAGGTTCACATCCACAGTGAAAACTTCCTATGGCATTGAAACAGTGGTGGTGACAGGGGCTGGATTCTTGACATTCATTAATATCTGTTAAAGAAAACAAAACTTGCTTTACATGCTGTTAGAAAACTTGGCTTAATTTATCCCAAATGTTAAATATTTTAGTGATCATGATGTTTAAGATCTTCCCTAAAAAGAATCCAATTGAAGTGCTCTCAAAGGATCTGCTAGATAATTGATAGAATTAACTGCTGGAGAGGGTTATTCTCTTCAACACTACTCCAAGGTAGAAGGTTGCTAGTGATTCAGAACTATGTTGATGCAAAACTTCTCTATTTTAACTATTTTATTTACCATATGGCTCCCATTCCAGTTTCTAGGAACTTTTAGCCCTGGAATGTTGCGGACAGACTGGAGTACTGAACGCAGAGAAAAAAAATAATAATAAAGTTAAGTCTTCTGCAACAACTTTTGCAATTTGACCCTTCTTCCCAATTTTTGCTGCTATTAGTCTGATGCAGGTGTTTATTACCTTGCACTCAAATGACTGCAGCAACTTTAGCTTTTCTCCTCATTTGTAGTCACTGCCAAATTAATCTTCCTGAACACCATTTGGGTCACAGTGCAATGGAAAAAAAAACCCTGCAGGCATGAATTCCCCAAACTTGTGTGCACCTGCCTGTATTTTGTAACTTCTCCCCTTTCCTTCCTTTCATTCCAGAAAAAGGGAGACCACTCCTTCCATTTAAGAAGAGTTCCTCTATTTGAGTTTTTGATCTCTGCAGCCCATCTCCTCCTTCCTCATCACGATGACTGTGGTCCACTGATCATGCCCTCCTCTTCTATATTTTTAATGCCCTTCTCCTTACTGTCATCTTTCCCACAACCCTGTAGACATAATCAAATCTTTCCTATCCCAACAAAATTCCTCTCTCAGGTCTCTACTCACCTCAAGCTCCTGCCACTTTTCTATTGTTCTATTACAAACCCTCAAAAGAACAATCTCACCATATTTTAGGCTCTTCATGTTCTAATCTTACATTCCCAAGTTCGAGATTTCCAATGTCTTATTTTGTTCTTGTTTTCTATTTCAGATTTTCTAATTTAATCTTTCAAAATCTGTACATGTCACATAAATCCACAAATGTGATAACATGTTTTTTAAGTTTAATTTTTATTTTATATTGGGCTACAGTTGATTTACAATGTTGTGTTAGTTTCAGTTGTACAGCCAAGTGGTTCAGTTGCACATATACATATATCCATTCTTTTTCAGATTCTTTTCCCATATAGGTTATTACAGATTACTGAGTAGAGTTCCGTGTGCTATACAGTAGGTCTTTTTCAATTACCTATTTTGTATATATTAGTGTGTATATGTTAATCCCAAACTCCTAATATATCCCTCCCCCCACCACCTCTCCCCTTTGGTAACCATAAGTTTGTTTTCGAAGTCTGTGAATCTGTTTGTTCTGCAAATAAGCTCATTTGTATCATCTTTTTAGATTCCATGTTATAAGTGATACCATATACTATTTATCTTTCTCTTTCTGACTTACTTCACTTAGTATGATAATCTCTAGGTCCATCCATGTTGCTGCAAATGGCATTATTGCATTCTTTTTTATGGCTGAGTAATATTCCATTGTATATACGTGCCACATCTTCTTTACCCGTTCCTCTGTCAATGGACATTTAGCCATTCCATATCTTGGCTATTGTAAATAGTGCTGCAATGAACATTGGGGTGCATGCATCTTTTCGAAGTATGGTTTTCTCTGGATATATGTATGGTTTCTCCATACAGTTTTCCGTAGTGGTTGTACCAGTTTACATTCCTACCAACAGTGTAGGAGGGTTCCCTTTTCTCCACATCCTCTCTAGCATTTACTATTTGTAGACTTTTTAATGATGGCCATTCTGACTGGTGTGAGGTGATACCTCATTGGAGTTTTGGTTTGCATTACTCTAATAATTAGTGATATTTAGCATCTTTTCATGTGCTTTTTGGCCATCTTTATGTCTTCTTTAGAGAAATGTATATTTAGATCTTCTGCCCATTTTTTGATTAGGTTGTTAGTTTTTTCATATTGAGCTGCATGAGCTGTTTGTATATTTTGAGGTTTATCCCTTGTTGGTCACTTTGTAAATATTTTCTCCCATTCTGTGGGTTGTGTTTTCATTTTGTTTATGATTTCCTTTGCTGTGCAAAACTTTTAAGTTTAATTAGGTCCTATTTGTTTATTTTTGCTTTTATTTTCATTACTCTAGGAGGTGGATCCAAAAAGATGTTGCTGCGATCTATGTCAAAGAGTGTTCTTCCTATGTTTTCCTCTTAAGAGTTTTATAGTATCTGGTCCTACATTTAGGTCTTGAATTCATTTTGAGTTCATTTTTGTGTATGGTGTTAGAGAAGGTTTTAATTTCACTCTTTTACATGTAGCTGTCCAGTTTTCCCAGCTCCACTTATTGAAGAGACTGTCTTTTTTCCATTGCATAGTCTTGCCTCCTTTGTCATAGATTAATTGACCATAGGTTGTGTGGGTTTATTTCTGGGCTTTCTATCCTGTTGCATTGACCCATATTTCTGTTTTGGTGCCAGTACTATACTGTTTTGATTACGGTAGCTTTGTAGTATAGTTTGAAGTTAGGGAGCCTGATTCCTCCAGCTCTGTTTTTCTTTCTCAGGATTGCTTTGGCTATTCAGGGACTTTTGTGCTTCCATACAAATTAAAAAATTTTTTTGCTCTACTTCTGGGAAAAATGCCATCAGTAATTTGATAGGGATTGCACTGAGTCTGTAGATAGTTCTGAGTAATATAGTCATTTTGACAGTATTGATTCTTCCCATCCAAGACCACAGTATATCTTTCTATCTGTTTGTGCCATCTTCAATTTCTTTTATCAGCATTTTAGTTTTCAGAGTACAGGTCTTTTGCCTCCTTAGGTGTGCTTATTCATAGGTATTTAATTTTTTGATGAGATGGTAAATGAGACTGTTTCCTTAATTTCTCTTTCTGATCTTTCATTGTTAGTGTATAGAAATGCAACAGACTTCTGTGTATTAATTTTGTATCCTGCAACTTTACCAAATTCATTGAGCTCTAGTAGTTTTCTGGTAGCAAAATCTTCAGGATTTTCTATGTATAGTATCACTTTACCTGCAAACAGTAACAGTTTTACTTTTTGGATTTTTTTACTCTTTGGATTTCCAATTTGGATTCCTTTTACTTCTTTTTATTCTCTGATTGCCATGGCTAGGACTTCTAAAAGTATATTGGATAAAAGTGGTGAGAGTGGACATCCTTGTCTTGTTCCTGACCTTAGAGGAATGCTTTCAGTTTCACCACTGAGTACAATGTTAGCTGTGGGTTTGTCATATATGGCCTTTCTATGTTGAGGTAGGTTCTCTCTAGGCCCCCTTTCTGGATGGAGCATTTTTATCATAAAGGGGTGTTGAATTTTGTCAAAAGTTTTTCTGCATCTATGGAGATAATCATATGGCTTTTATTCTTCAATTTGTTACTGTGGTGTATCATACTGATTGATTTGTGCATACTGAAAAATCCTTGTATCCCTAGGATAAATCCCAATTGATCATGGTGTATGATCCTTTTAATGTATTGTTGAATTCAGTCTGCTAGTGTTTTGTTGAGGATTTTTGCGTCTATGTACATCAGTGATATTGGCCTGTAATTTTCTTTTTTTGTAGTATCTTTATCTGGTTTTCGTATCAGGGTGATGCTGGACTTGTAGAATGAGTTTGGGAGTGTTCCTTCTTCTGCAATTTTTTGAAACAGTTTCCAAAGGATATGTGTTAACTCTTTTCTAAATGTTTGATAGAATTTGCTTCTGAAGCCATCTGGTTCTGGACTTCTGTTTGTTGGAAGTTTTTAAATCACAGTTTCAACTTCAGTACTTGTGATTGGTCTGTTCATATTTCCTATTTCTTCCTGATTCAGTCTTGGGAGATGGTACCTTCCTACGAATTTGTCTGTTTCTTCTAGGTTGTCCATTTTATTGGCATCTAGTTGCT
This sequence comes from Leucopleurus acutus, assembly GCF_964270905.1. Taxonomy (NCBI): domain Eukaryota; kingdom Metazoa; phylum Chordata; class Mammalia; order Artiodactyla; family Delphinidae; genus Leucopleurus; species Leucopleurus acutus. The sequence goes on from NC_139143.1 coordinate 52,173,367, forward strand.
TGTAGTAGTCTCAGGATCCTTTGTATTTCTGTGGTGCCCATTGTAACTTCTCCTTTTTCATTTCTAATTTTATTGATTTGGGCCCTTTCCCTTTTTTTTCTTGATGAGTCTGTCTAAAGTTTTATCAATTTTGTTCATCTTTTCAAAGAACCAGCTTTTAGTTTCTTTGATCTTTTCTATTGTTTTCTTCATCTCTATTTCATGTATTTCTGCTCTGATCTTTATGATTTCTTTTCTTTTACTAACTTTGGCTTTTGTTTTTTCTTCTTTTTCTAGGTGCTTTAGGTGTAAGGTTAGGTTGATTTTTTGAGATTTTTGTCTCTTGAGGTAACATTGTATTGCTATAAACTTCCCTTGTAAACTGCTTTTGCTGCATCCCAAAGTTGCTGGATTGTTGTGTTTCTGTTTTCATTTGTCTCTAGGTATTTTTTGATTTCCTCTTTGATTTCTTCAGTGATCCATTGGTTGTTTAGTAACATATTATCTAGCCTCCAGGTGTTTCTGTTTTTTGCAGTTTTTTTTCTTGTAGTTGATGTCTAATCTCATAGCATTGTGGTTGTTAAAGATGCTTAATTTCAGTTTGCTTTCTGGCACAGCATGTGACCTATTGTGGAGTATGTTCCATGTGAACTTGAAAAGAATGTGTATTCTGCTGCTTTTGGATGGAGTGCTTAAATATTAAGTCCATCTTGTCTAATGTGTCATTTAAGGGCTGTGTTTCCTTATTGATTTTCTATCTGAGTGATCTGTCTGTTGAGGCAAGGGGGGTGTTAGAGTCCCCCACTACTATTGTGCTACTGTCGATTTCTCCTTTTATAGCTGTTAGCATCTGTCTTACATATTGAGGTGCTCCTATGTTGGGTGCATATATATTTACAATTGTTATATCTTCTTCTTGTATTGATCCCTTCATCATTATGTAGTGTCCTTCTTTGTCTCTTATAACAGTGTTTATTTTAAAGTCTATTTTGTCTGATATGAGTTTTGCTGCTCTAGTTTTCTTTTGATTTCTGTTTGCCTGGAATATCTTTTTCCATCTCACTTTCAGTCTTTACATGTCCCTTAGTCTGAAGTGGGTTTCTTGTAGACAGCATATGTATGGGTCTTGCTTTTGTATCCATTAAGCCAATCTATGTGTTTTGGTTGGAGCATTTAATACATTTACATTTAAGGTAATTATCGATATTAATGTTCTTATTGCCATTTTGTTAATTGTTTTGGATTTGTTTTTGTATGTCATTTTCCTTCATTTCTCTTTTGTTCTCTTCTGTTGTGATTTGATGACTATCTTAGAGTTGTGTTTGGATTGCTTTTTCTTTTTTGTATGTGTATCTATTGTAGATTTTTGGTTTGTGGTTACCATGAGGTTTTGATATAGCAATCTCTCTCTCTCTCTCTCTCTCTCTCTCTATATATATATATATATATATATATATATATATATATATATAAAAGATTATTTTAAGTTGCTGGTCTCTGAATTTCAAATGCATTTCTAATGTACTGCATTTGTACTCTCCTCACGATTGCTGGTTTTGATGTCATATTTGTGTATAGATGATTTGCTACCTTTACAGAATGTTTGCCTTTACTGGTGAGCTTTCCCATTCATAATTCTTTTGTTTCTAGTTGTGGCCTTTTCTTTTCTGCCTAAAGAAGTTCCTTTAGCATTTGTTGTAAAGCTGGTTTGGTGGTGCTAAATTCTCTTAACTTTTGCTTGTCTGTAAAGCTTCTGATTTCTCCATTGAATCTGAACAAGAGCCTTGCTGGGTAGAGTATTCTTGGCTGTAGGTTTTTCCCTTTCATCACTTTAAATATATCGTGCCACTCCCTTCTGGCTTGCAGAGTTTCTGCTAAAACATCAGCTGATAACTGTATGGGGATTCCCTTGTATGTTATTTGTTGCTTTTAATATTTTCTCTTTGTGTTTAATTTTTGTCGATTAATATGTGTCTTGGTGTGTTCCTCCTTGGGTTTATCTTGTATGGGACTCTGTGCTTCCTGGACTTGAGTGAGTGTTTCCTTTCCCATATTAGTGAAGTTTTTGGCTATTATTTCTTCAAATATTTTCCCAAGCCCTTTCTCTCTCTTCTCCTTCTGGGACCCCTTTAATGCGAATGTTGGTGTGTTTAGTGTTGTCCCAGAGGTCTCTTAAACTGTCCTCATTTCTTTTCATTCTTTTTTCTTTATTATGTTCTGCAGCAGTGATTTCCACTCATCTCTCTTCCAGCTCACTTATTCGTTCTTCTGCCTCATTTATTCTGCTATTGATTCCTCCCAGTGTATTTTTCATTTCAGTTATTGTATTGTTCAACTCTGTTTGACTTTAAATCTTCTAGCTCTTTGCTAAACATTTCTTGTATCTCAGTCTGTGCCTCCATTGTTTTTCTGAGATCTTGGATAATCTTTACTCTCATTACTCTGAAGTCTTTTCAGGCAGATTGCCTATCTCCACTTCACTTAGTTGTTCTTCTGGGGTTTTATCTTGCTCCTGTGTCTGGAATATATTTCTGTTCCACCTCATTTTATCTAACTTTCTGAGTTTGTGGTCTCCTTTTCTCAGGCTTCAGTACTGTAGTTCTTCTTGCTTCTGGTGTCTGCTCCTTGGTGGGTGAGGTTGGTCCAGAGGCTTGTGCAGGCTTCCTAATGGGAGGGACTGGTGCCTGCCCACTGCTGGTGGAGCTGGGTCTTGTCCCTCTGGGCAGGGCCATGTCAAGGGGTGTGTTTAAAGGTGGCTGTGGATTCAGGATGACTTTAGGCAGCCTGTCTGTCTGCCGATGGGTGGGGCTGTGTTCCTGTCTTGCTGGTTGTTTGGCCTGAGGTGTCCCAGCACTGGAGCCTACAGGCTGTAAGGTGGGGCCAGTTCTTGCTGCCAAGTCCTCTGGGAGAACTCACATTGATGAATATTCCCTGGGGTCTTTGCCTCCAGTGTCCTTGCCCCCACATGAGCCACAGCTGACCCCCACCTCCCTGGGAGATCCTCCAAGACCTGCAGGTAGGTCTGGCTCAGGGTCCTATGTAGTCACTGCTTTGCCCTGGGTCCCAGTGCATGTGAAACCTTATGTGCACCCTTCAAGAGTGGAATCTCTGTTTCCCTCAGTCCTGTGGAGCTCCTGCACTCAAGCCCCAAAGGTGTTCAAGGCCAAATGTTCTGGGGGCTACTCCTCCCAATGCCAGACCCCCAGGCTGGGGAGCCTGATGGGGAGCTCAGAACTATCACTCCTGTGGGAGAACCTCTGTGATATAATTATTTTCCAGTTTGTGAGTCACCCACTCAGTGGGTATGGGGTTTGATTATATCATGGAAGCACCCCTTCTATCATCCTGTTGTGGCTTCTTCTTTGTCTTTGGATGTAGAGTATCTTTTTTGGTAGGTTCTTTTGGTAGGTCATTTTTGTCGATGTTTCTTCAGCAGGTAGTCATGATTTTGGTGTTTTCATGAGAGGAGGTGAGCTCAAGTCCTTCCACTCTGCCATCTTGTCTCCTCCCTGATCTGTGATCATATACTTTTAAAAGATTTTCTTAGTGCAGTTTTTTCTTCTTCTTTCACTTGGCTTCCCTTGTCCTCCCCTTGTCCACCAAAGCCAACTTACATTAACAATCTAATATAAATAATAACATATCTCTTTTATGTAAACCTATATCTCTTCCTAAATATATAAATCCATTTCCTTTCTCTTTGGTTATTGTTTGTTTTCCAGTCACATAATCTTTTCTACACAAGTTGCATACACTCTTTCATATCTTTGTGTTCTCACTCAACAACGCCTCATGGAAATTCTAAGCCAAACAGTTGTTGGCTATTTGTCTAAGCCAAACAGTTGAGCTTCATTCCATTCTTTTTAATGGCAGCATAGTGGTTCATGGTATAGATGTACCATAATTCATTCATTCTTTCTACTATTAAGAATTTCATTTTGTATCCAGTGTTTCTTCCTCTGGAAAATCCTGATAGGAGCTTTATTCATAATTGCTAAAATTTGTAAGTGCCAAGATGTCCTTCAGTAGCATGGATATATAAACTGTGGTACATTCATACAATGGATTATTTTTCAGCACTAAAAAGAAATAAGCTATCAAGCCATGAAAAGACATAGAAGAATCTTAAATGTATATTACTAAGTGAAAGACGCCAATCTGAAAAGGCTACATACTGCATCATTCCAACTACATGACATTCTGGAAAAGGTAAAGCTAGAGAGACAATAAAAAGATGACGGGCTTCCCTGGTGGCGCAGTTGTTAAGAATCCACCTGCCAGTGCAGGGGACATGGGTGTGAGCCCTGGTCCAGGAAGATCCCACATGCTGTGAAGCAGCTAAGCCCGTGTGCCACAACTACTGAGCCTGCACGCTACAACTACTGAAGCCTGCGTGCCTGGAGCCCAAGCTCTGAAACAAACAGAAGCCACTGCACTTTATATATATATATAAAAAGATGAGTGGTTTCTGGAGGTTGGGGGAGGAAAGGATGACTAGGTGGAACACAGAAGATTTTTAGGGCAAGGAAACTATTGTGTATGATACTATAATGGAGGATATATGACGTTATTCATTTGTCTAAACCCATAGAATATACAACACCAGGAGTGAATCCTAATGTAAACAATGGACTTTGGGTGGTAATTATGTGTTAATGTAGGTTTATCCTTGGTTAAAAAAAAAAAAAGTACCAGTCTGGTGCAGGATGTTGGTAGCAGGGGAGGCTGTGCCTGAGTTGGGGCAGGGAGAATATGGAAAATCTCTTTACGTTCTACTCAAATTTGCTGTGAATCTAAAACTGCTCTCAAATAATAAGTTCTATTAAAGAAGTCCTGCAGTAAATATTCAGTCTTATGAAATGAGTTTTATTAAATAGATTCTATTAAGATCATGCTGTATGATCTCTTCTCTCAAATATTACAGGCAAGTTTTATTCAAAACCACTTTGTTACAAATACTTAAAATAGCCATGGCATATTACATTTAAACATTTTACTAAGAAGCTCAATCCATTAAAGAGAGTTTACTCTAAGTGATTCAACAGGCAGGGGTTTTCATCTGTAATACAATGAAGATAAGCAAGGGCCTCCATTTGTATACCTTGACAACTCAGCCCATCACTGGTTCTTCGAAAGCCAATTCCACAGCGGACCACACAGTGATAGGATCCAATGGTATTGTCACAATCCTGACCGGCATGGCAAGTGTGTCCACTCAAAGCACACTCATCAATATCTGCAACAAAGTGAGTCATTCAACTAGGGGGAACTGAAGAAAACCAACCAAAGAACCTGTTGTGAAACAGGGATAAGAAAAGCAATGAATGACACTTGAAATATACAAGAGCAAAAATGGCGAATTTTGGGGGTGTGTCATTTCAGGTGGGTTGAGTAGCTGACAAGCTCATAGCAGGACAGTGTGATGTCTTCACAGACCAAGCCATCCAACAGACCACTTACAAATTAGGTGGCCGAAAAAAGGTACTTCTCCTTTCTGACATCTCAGTTTTTTCATCTGTAAAATCAGGATAATAATATCCACCTCTCAGCATTGCTTTGAAAATTAAATAATGTTTATGAGGTGCCCAGTCCATACTGGACATTCCATAAAAGTTACTCCTATGCCCCTGCTCTCTGTCTCTTTAGCATTTAGAAGGGGGTCTCCTTGGGCATAGAGGGAGAAATCCTTTCTTCTTTTCATCATTTTTAGTTTATTATACAACTAGGCTCTTATACAAGTTCTAACTTTGAAGCATACCTGGAATCTGATAGAAAAGTGTGTTCTTCTTTAACATACCATGATTGTGCAATTTACTAAATTTCTTTATAACCTCTTCCTTCCTACTTTTATCCCTGTAAAAGGAGTATGGTAATAGTCCTGCCTGCTTCTTCTCATTGTGTTGTGGGGATTGAGTGAGTCACTACAGGCATTCCTGTCCACAGAGCACCCCATATGAAGGCAGTGTGTGAGCAGTATTCCCTCTTCCTTACTTTTTCAACTTAATGAAGGTGGGGGCAGAAAGAGTAGGAAAGAAGAGCACTGGTCTACCACGCTTTTCCTAGGTCAGAGACTGCCATGTCCACTGCTTAAATGTGTTGATTAGACTTAGCTTTGTGACTACCTTGACAAGTTCTTCCATCCACAGCTATAGTGAGGCCTTTGGGGCAGGAGCAATAATAAGTTCCCATGGCATTGTGACAGATATGGGAGCAGGGATTCCCTGCTGCACATTCATCTTCATCTGAAAGAAGAAACAAAAAGACCCAATTAGTATGAAGAAGCCCTACTTTCAAGGAGTTATTAAAGTTGGTGAAAAGAGTTGCTTATAGAGGCCAATGAATGAATCAAATGTAACAGGAAATGCTCTAAGTGCCACAGGATGGAAACACAAAATAAAAATTAATTTGGGGTCCTCAAATTATCTCTGAGAGTGAATAAATGGTTAGATTAATTCTAAAACAACAATGATGACAGCTGAGATATAATGACAATTTATTGTGATCTAAATGCTTTTTACCTACATTAACTCATTCCTCAGCATTCCTAGGAGCTAAGTATTTTTATTCCTATCTTCATTTGCATGATAAAACTGAGGAACAAAGAGGTTAAGTAAATTGCTCAAGGTCACATAGGTTATTATTCGAAGAGCTGGGATTTGAACCTGGGCAGAAGAGGTTAAGTAAATTGCTCAAGGTCACATAGGTCATTATTTGCAGAGCTGGGATCTGAACCTGGGCAGTGTAGTTTCTAAAGACCACCTTTTTACCACTATACTACATTACATTGCCTACCAGCAAAAAGAAAGGCACTGTGGGGCTTCCCTGGTGGCTCAGTGGTTAAAAATCTGCCTGCCAGTGCAGGGGACGGGGGTTTGAGCCCTGATCCAGGAAGATCCCACATGCTGCAGAGCAACTAAGCCCGTGTGCCACAACTACTGAAGCCCACATGCCTAGAGCCCGTGCTCCACAACAAGAGAAGCCACCACAATGAGAAGCCTGCGCACCGCAACGAAGAGTAGCCCCCACTTGCTGCAACTAGTGAAAGCCCATGTGCGGCAACAAAGACCCAACGCAGCCAAAAATAAAATAAATAAATAAATAAATTTATTAAAAAAAAAAAAGAAAAGCAAGGCACTATGTATGCTAACTTGAGCTCCTCAAGTCATTTACTTAGCTATTTACTTATCCGTGACCCTCTTGCACAGGTACTTGGATGGCACAAGGCTGCTTTAGTCATTAGTCCTCCACCCACAATCCAGCCCTATCCTACGATTAAGCAATTCTCAGGTTAGGTGACTTAGAGTTGAATTACTGCTGTTCCACATTCATGGCAATCAGGTGGCCAGACGAAGTCCAGTGTTTTGTCCCTGTGTTCCCTCTACCCCTTTACTTGATCATGATCCTTGACACACTTGATTGTGGACTAATCGGAAGAGCAAGGGCTTTGTATCTATCTTAAATTCAAATCTAGCTCTGCCACTAGATAGCTGAGCGATCTTAGGCAGTTAACTTCCTCACATCTCAATTTCTTCACCTGTAAAATGGGACATTTATAGAACTGTTGTGATTCTTAAATATCTAGCAAAATGACAGTAAATGTCTATTAAATGGCAGCATTAACAGCTTAATAAAAAATAAAAATGAATAATTTATTTCCATACTTACCAGCACAAAAGGGTCCAACTGAATCTAAGGCAAACCCAGAGGGGCACTGATTACTGCGATCTCCTACCATAGAGAGAAAAGCAAAATTAACTGGCTTGTTAGAACATTAGCATCTTGTTTCTCCCCAGGACCATCTTCTCTGGGAACATATGCCAAGGATGGAACACACGACACAGCAAATGCAATAGGTGAAAACAAGCAGAATGGAAAAGTTTTACTGTTTCTCAACCAAGAACTAAATGAATCATAATACAGAGATTGTTGGCAAGCAGCCAGCCACTGGAAGCAGATTTTCTGTTTAAGTTGTTTACATTAATCAAAAGAAAATTAATTACTCTTTGATAATGAAAAAGGATCCAAATCACTATGAATGCCAGGCATAACCACAGGCAAAGTCCTATTCTTCCAGCCATTTATTCTGTTTGTTCTAGAAGTAGGATTGCTATTTTGAAGCCACTTAAAATAACCTATGCCAGTGAAAAACAAACTCTAGTGAAGAAACCCTCTCCTTTTGTAGATCTCCTCCATTTGTACTGTGAAGAATCTGGGTCTAAGTCCTCCTGGGTGTAACCAAGTGTTTTCCTTCCTGGTAGTCAAAGCAAGAAGAAACAGGCATATCATTATAGCAATAGAATAGATTTAAGTTAGATGTCAGAAAAAAAACTATTAACAAGAATAAATAGGTTAGGGAATCTCCCTGGAAAGTAACTCTGTTTTGACTGGTGTTAAGCCGTTTAGCAAATATTTTTCAAACGTTATTGAGATGCAAAAACTTAAACATTTTTCAAGTTAACAAAGTAATCTCACACACACACACACACACACACATACCTTAAAAGACAATCATTGATATAACAGGTATAGTAGATTTCTCTCAAGGGAAATTTTATGTTCAGTTCATATTCAGTCTCTTAGAAATTATCTTAGATTTTCCTTCAATTCCAAATGCATGAAACTGTTTATTTTTACTATTGTTTTAGGTGCTCTTCATAGAGGGAGTCTGGGCATTCATTAATTTTTCAGATTCATTCTACTTTGGAGAGTCTCAATTACAATATTATTTAAGCCCTGCTGAGAACATGAAACTGTTCAAAACTCTTCTGTACATTTATATATTTGGAGGGTGGAAGAAACATGCTCCAATGAAAATACTTCCTTGACTAGAAAGCTAGAGCCCTACTTGCTATTTCTAGGCAATCAAATTGCTATAAACCATGAAGCGAAAGCAGAGAGTTTCATGATCCATTTCCACCCTGAGTGTAAACGTGACCCTGAGAGCATCCAAGCCTTCCTGCACCTTCAAGGGAATGGGGACAGGATGGATGGGATAGAAACGTCCGGAGCATGTTGCTAAATGATTGTTGAGTGTCATACAGTCCTGTGAGCTTCATGTGCTGTATTTCATTTAAACCTCAGAACTGCCCTACTCCCATCATAACCAATTTTCAGATGAAGAATCTGAGACTGAGGACATGTAAACTGCTTAAAGTCAAAGTGCTAATATAATCTGGAGCAAGGATTTAGATGCAAGTCTGTGGGACTTTCAACCACTGAACTCAAGAGTACAATTCAGGTGGTGATTATAATTCATGCTTCATTTTTATTTACTATTCAAACATTCCTTAATGCAGCCAGTATGTTGTGTACAGTACTGTGTTGGGGACGTAGTTGTGGAAAAATGTGTAACGTAAACATAAATTATTATCTGATAGAAGCTTTAGATTTCTGGTTCTAAATGGGGAGATATCTTCCATGGAGTGGCATCTGGGAAGGTTTTTGGGAGAGACTTTGGTTGTCATTATATAATGACATGATTTAACAGGGAAGCCTATTTAAATTTAGGGAGTGGAGAAGACCCTGGGGAAGGTTTTAAGTATTGCAATGTGTGGGATAACGATGCAAGATGAAGATGTGTCCCTTGCCCTGAAAAATTGTCGTGGAAGCGAGAAAGCTGTTTGTAATTATCTAAGGCTACAACCCATCTTCCATATATTAAACGGTTTCTTTGTGTGATTAAAATATACAATGAACTTTCCAGAAATGCAGCTGTCATATAAATGGGTGGTTGATTGTACATTGTTTTATTCAGAACATTACCAAGAGTTACTCAATGTTTTTTAAAAAAAATCACACTGGGCCTCTAAATATTGGTTCAGCCATGTAAATACTTCTCTCTTACCTTCCAGTGTAGTAATGTCTAAAGATTTTCATATTGAAATACATAATATTTTGTTATCAACTATTTTCCTTTTATTTATTCTTTCTGTTGTAATTAAATCATGTTATTTTGAATTATATTATGATTTACTTTTTGACATAGTAGGGAGACAATACAAAATATCTGTTTGTGTTACAGTAATGTATAATTGTAGAAACTTTAAAAAGTATAAAATTCCCTGTAACCTTGTCACTTGGAACAAACTACTGCCAAGATTTTGGTGCTTTTCCCTGCAGTCACCTCCATCAGTATATACTTCAAAAAATTAAGTTAGGATCCTTTACAGACTAACAGTTGCCAAACTTTACTGATCGTAAAATCTCTTGGAGAGCTTATTAAAAATATAGATTCCCTCTGGTCCTACCCCAGTCAGAATTGCCAAGGAAGAAGCCTGGGAATCTGTGTTTTTAACCAGTATAAAGGTTTCCTTACAATCACTGTGATGTGGGCAACCCAGGTTTGGATCATATTGTGTACTATTTTTCAATGATTGTTATGTCATGTACATTCTCCTTTGTCACTTGTTTATAGCTATATTGTCAATACCTAGAGCAGTATCTGGTATACAGTAAGTACTCAATTATTTTTAAATGAATAAATAAGCAATCATTAGAATACTTTTGAAGGAATATTTAGTTTTGAGTTTATCATACATCTGTGCCATCATTTACATATTTACCTCTTTCAGGACATTTATTCTTGGCCATTTCTGTGATTTTCTTAGGGCAGACTCCTAGAATGAGATAACTAAAAAGATGTGAACATTTGAGAGGCTACTGATACATACTGTTTTCCAGAAATGTCAAATCTACAATCTCTGCTGGCAGTGTAGGAGGGTATTTGTTTCCTATACCTCTCCACTACTGAGTGGTTATCCTATATTTTAATCTCTGACAATGATAACTGGAAAACGGAACCTCATTGTTTTAATTTACATTTCTTTGCTTATTAATGAGGTACAGTTTTTCACATTTATTTTGTCATTATTATTTCTTCCTTTGTGAATTTCCTCTTCACAGATTATGTATTTTTCTATTGGGGTATTTGCCTTTTTCTTATTGATTTTTAAGGTTCTTATGTATATTAAGGGTAATCATAGTTGTCCATAATATGTAATGCAAATAAGTTTAAATATACACAAAGAAAAACTATATATTTTGTTTTTCTCCCATGAGGAAGCTTTAAAAATTTTATTTGTAGTTAAATTTCTTTTATCTCCTGATTAATTTATAAAACTATAAATATTTTTTATAACTATATTTTGAAAATAATTTAATTTTAAAGATATGAATTCATATAATTTTTAAAAATTTCTATATTTGTGAACTGTCTTGACTAGTAGTTTCCAAATGCCAGAGTAAAGACCGCTTACAATAGAATCATTTAATTTTAAAGATATAAATTCATATAATTTTTAAAAATTTCTATATTTGTGAATTGTCTTGACTAGTAGTTTCCAATGCCAGAGTAAAGACCGGTAACAACAGAATCATTTAGGGGCTGTGTTAAAAATACAGACTCCAAGGCCCTACCTTAGACTAGCTAAACTAAAATCTTTGTACCTAGAAATCTGAACTTTCTTCAAGCTCTCTGCAATTCCAATTGCATTGTAACCATAGGTTTAGTCTAGACCCAACAAAGAGAAAGAACATGCTGGTCAAGCAGCTAAGAATGCAAGCTTGCTCCCTGGTGGTCAAAGAAATTGCAGGTACACAATTCTTGCAACTCACAGGAACAATATCAACAACAAATGGGCACCTACATCAGATGTAATTCATAGAATCATAGCATCCAAGGATAGTAAGGGGTTTTAAATGTCCTATAATGTTTCCTTCTATTGTGGGACCCAAGTCCCAAGGAAGGTCTTAAACCATAAAGACCTTCAAGCACGACTGGGTAGAAAGTGTACATGACTTTTCAAAAATCACTTTAATGTCTCTGGTCCCAGATGATATAAATTCATTTTTAACTAAAGTCTTGTGCTAAGTTGTTATCTTTTAAAAAATTATATGGAGTACTGGAAAAAGTAGCAGCAGAGGTTAACTTTGAAAAGTAAGTATTACTGGGGAAAAGAAAACATAATTCTTCATTCCAGTGGCTCTTTTCTTTTGTCCAAGTTACCTTAACATGCATGACAATAGTAAAATGAGGTGGTGGTGACATGTGGTTGGAGTAGGTGTAGGGCTACGGGTTCTACTGGCTATGAGGCTTCGTGAATCTGTGATTAGCTCAAAAAAAATGTGAATATACTCCTACATTACTATGACCTTAAATTTGATGAAGCAGTTCTGATAGATGCTGAAGAAGAAAACAGTCACATGCACAACTGATGAAAGCAAGAGTAAACAGTGAAAATGAATTTTAAGTGTATGTGCTGAGCATGATAAGCAAAATGACGGTTAAAATCTACTTGCATCTATTTTAGGAAAGCCAGCACAAAGTAAAACACATACATTCACCAGGCCACTCTGAATCATTTGAAGTGTCTCATGGGAGCCTAAAGTTCAAAGCTAAAGTCATTGAAACAGTTAGTGCCTATAACATAACCACATGCAAGTATCTCCTAGCATCAAAACCCCCCAGGATATGGAACGCTAATTGTCGTGTTGCCTCTTAAAACTGAAAAGAAAATCTCAGAGTATAGACACATCAAAGCACCACACAGCACAGGGAGACTGCTGAGATCAAGGGAAAGCAGTTCAAAAGTTATAATTTCCAAGAACAATAAATGACAGCTGAAATGATTGCCTCTCGGGTTTTAAAAGCTGCTTTTAAAATATGGAAACTTTTTTGGGCTAGTTTAGGTTAAGATACACCTTTACATCATGCTTCAGGAATTAGAAAAATTCTGTCAAATGTAAGATTCAGAACAAGAACAAATGGACTTTATTACCCAAAGAAAAGTCGTTGACAGAGGATATATTTTTAAACCTCTCTGTGTATATAGGCTAGAACAGTAACAACTCCACTATGCTATCTGAAGATGCCTATTAGTAAACTAAATGTACTAGAATGCCAATGGGATTGGCCTTACCACAGGACTTCACCTACGAAACATGGGCAACACACATGAAAAACATGTTATCGTGTTCAGTCTATACCTTAATATCCTTATTTTGAATGGCATCAATGCGATTCTTTTACCCATTTAGAAAGGACTGCATAGCTTAAAGAGCTGTACTTTCCTTTAACCAAATTACCTTTGGAAATTGAAGCATGGATTTTAAAACCCAATGTCTCTTCTAACTGGCTGTAGTCAGATTCCACAGAGGATGCATGAAGTGTTTCTACCAAGAAAGGCATTCTTCCCTGTGCCTCATCATAGAAAACAGTGTGGTTCCATGTGTATGGGACGCTGATGCCATCAATGGTGAACAGCCGGGTTGAGTAGGCATACAGCTGCCCAGGACCTGTTTGAACGTAGTCCTCTGTGTAATCCTAAGAAAGACAGTACAGATTTGAGGATTAGCATGGTTCATCCTATTTTTTTTTCTTGAGGGTACTATGAGATGTAGAATGAGATAAAAAAAAAAAGGCTTAGGGGATAAAAATATATAATTCTAAATAAAATTGTAATTGTACAGTAGTGTTCAGGAACTAAAATTTGAACCTTTTAATTGTAAATACCTTAGTTTCATAATTTTAGTGTCATAAGTTATACTTTAATAAGGGACTCAGTTGTAGGTCAAAAAAAAATGTGAAAAGGTGATTGTTACCATTCTTTAATTTCTGGAATACTTCTAAGGATGGACTACAAAAACTTTAATGCAAGAATTAGTATTCTCTTTGTCTACAGAAAGTTAAACAAATGGCTTAAATCAACAAAGCTGTGATCTTGGTCCTGATAAGCAGGGTAATAAAACTACTAAGAGCTTATAAAGACTTGTCCGTAAAGATTTTTAAACAAAGACCAGATAGGCATTCCTAACTTCAGTGGTTTAGACATTTACTCCCCAAAATGAACAAGGGAAACTACACAAGTTTTCTGCACTCTTTTACTCCTACTCTTATTGTTACTCCAATAAACAGCGAAGGCAAGTTATCCTAGCATTTTACCTTCACAGTGACTTCAGCAGGTGACTGCAGCTGCAGGACATAGCCACTCACAACGATATCTACCAGCAGAGCTCCATCGGAATCCAAGCCCCGGGCAATGTGAGTCATCCGCAAGATTTCTCCTAGGAATTAGAATTCGTTCATTTCAATAGTAATATATATATATATATATATATATATATATATATATATATATATATATGGTTTGTGTAAGCACAGAGCAGATTTACTTTATATACCAGTTCAGCTATGTTATTGTACTTCAAACTTGATTAAACACAGATCATAAGAGAATTAAATTAGCACTTCGCCCCCAAATTAAAGACTTAGGTTGATTGAATTAAGTTGATTCTAAAATCTCTTTTTTTGTGGCAAAAATGTAGCCTATGATTAGGTGAAGGATTCCACACTTTTAACTCACAAGCAAGAGAAAGGCAGTTCTACAAAAATGGATCGCTTTGTCTGTGAGAAGGGATAGAAAGCTTGACCAGGCAGACTGGCAATAGCCACAAGTCTGGCCCCAGGGCTTTGTTCTTTCCGATGCGTTAAGAAGTTGCAAAGGGGATCTTCATTGCCGCGTGCGGGATATCCCATGTGCCACAACTAAGACCTGGCGCAGCCAAATAAATAAATATTTTAAAAATGCTTAAAGAAAAATAAGAAGTAGCAAAGGGGCATCTTTGTAAGTGGATTGCCATACAGAGACCCACATGTCTTCTGGGCTTATTAAAGCTATGCCCTCCCTCAGCCCTTCTTTCTCAAGATCACTGCTGCTGAGCTGACCACCTTCAAAGATATTAGAAATGGAGGTCTATAAAAAGCTGTAGACCCTTGGAAAGGGCCATGAATTGCTAATAAGTATTCATTAAGACTAAGGATAAAGCGAAAAGTGTTTAGATTTGCTTGTTTTAATTACCATTTTTTTGATTAAAGAATCTCTATAAGATATCCTAATTGACTCTCAGTTTCATAGACAAAAGCCTTTAATTAATATTAGCAATGGCTCATCTTCCTGCTGTTTGGCCTTCAAAACCCTCTCTAAGGATTTAAAGAGAACAGATACAGGAAAGATGATGAAAAAAAAGCTTTCAGACTATAAAAATCACTATACTATTTGAAAACACATGGCCTCTTATAGACCCACGTCAGTAAAAGTTTATAGGAAAATATAAACTTGCTTTTATATCATTTATGCTAAGATGGCAACAAAACTTTGAAATTATTCTCTGTGGGAACATATAATGTATTTTTCTTAACCATCAACATTTAAAGCAATCATATTTTTTTAAATAGTAATAGAATAATAAGTTCAGCTGGTACTAACCAGTTGCAAATTCCACTTGGGTTTCTCTCTTGAAGACCGCATTGGTGAGGGTAAAGCCATTGACTGCTTCTCCTATTTCCTTTGCCGTTGTCCAATAAATGGGATTTAGAATGGAAATTATCTTTCTCATTGCTGGACCTAGAGAAAAAGGGATAAATAAGATATCAGAGCAAAATATTTACAGTCCATTATTATTATTCATAGCATGTTATTCAAAAGGATGAATCCTAAATAAACTTGAATAACAACAAAATAAATATCAGTATCTCATGTGTCTTTAAGTGTTTACCACTGGGATAAAACTAAGGACTATTATACTGATCATGTAGTAGTAGCATCCTCTAGAAATTTTAATAATAGATGAAAAAGAAAAATATATGTTTTTAAAAAGAGGCTTATTAACAACTTTTGTAAGCAAAGAGACTTACCGAGACTGCGAGGTACATTGGTAATTCTGGCATGTATTATTTTGGTATCAGAGTTTGGGCTATCTGTTACCGTGGCGTTAAGGAAAGCAATTCCAAATTCGACATCATTAATACTTCCAATAACACTTCCTCTGGCTCGCTGGGGCCCACCTATTGCGGGAAGAAAAAACATTCTTGGATAAGGGAACAATTTCATCAACATTACATGGGAGAAAAGAAAGCCAGTATTCAAAGATGCTCCAAGTCTTCTCTCAAACATTTAAAAGATCATATGACATCTGAATTTAAGAGTGACATACATAAGATTTCAAAACATTCTACTCTCATGTAACGCTCATCAACCCATATAAATCTAGGATCCTTCCAATCTACATACATCATAGTATTAATTCACAATCCAAAGAATTCAATCGGCACCCAGTCCCAAAGCCAAAATAAAGTATGTATTTGGTGATGGTGATGAAATAATGATAATAATGAGAGTTTACTGAGCATGTCATGCGTGCTACAGTAAGCACTTAATATGCATTAACTCTTTAAATTCTAGCAAACATCCTATAAGGTAGTTTTAAACAGCCACAGTTTGCAGACTAGGAAAATAAAGTTCAGAGAAATCAAGTGATTTTTCCCATGATTACCCAGCTAAGAGGCAGTAGAGTGAGGATATGAACACAGATCTGCTTGTCATCAAAACACATATTCTTTCATCTATTGCCTCCTTCAAGAGAACACGGAGGGGAAAGGAGGGATCGCCAACAAAACAGCTCCAAAGTCTTGTGACAGGTCACTGTCAACATAAATGTGAAGTATCTAAGGGTTATTGTTCGTCTTGAGTTTCAGATCAAGGGCTTACCAAGCTCTTCATATTACATATATATTGGAAAATGTTTAACTTGAGAAAAATTTGAGAAGAATATTGTACTTTTAACATTGTTGAAAAATTCATACCAAGACAGTTATGTTGAAAAACAATCGTACAATCTTTTAAAAGTAACTCTACAGTAATTTTATGCCTTCTTTCCATTGTTCAACAGAATTATTGGTTACTAACACAGAACTGGTGGTTAAGGAGTACATGCTTTGACAAGAGAGGGAAACGTACTGGGAAGAGGCTAACAGTTAAATTTTAAAATATTCATTATTTAATGCCTTTTAATTGAATATATTTTAAAACAATTGCTAGGTGGTTCAGATATTGTTATCATGTATTATATACTGGGGAGAAATACAATTGTATTCAGTCTGAGAAAAGTCAATAAGTAAAGTGTTTCACCATTTTAATTTGCATTATTTTACTAGTGAGAGAAAACATTTTTTTCACATTGATTCACCCTTCATGTTCTGGATTATATTCATTTGTTCATCAAGTACTGAGGATAGAATGGTAAGAAAGAAAAAAGACATGAAGCCTGCCTTCATAGCACTTATGTCTGAATAGGGGAGATAAACATTAATTAGAATTCCACAAATAAATGTAAAAATGAAATGTATATCTTAATGAATAGGATATCTACTACTCAGGGAAGTCTGAAAAGGAGGTAAAAATAGTTTGAAGATCTGAAGAAAGTTAAGGTCTTAGCTCAGTCAAGGAAGGCAGGAAAAGGGCTTTCCTTGTAGAGGAAACAGCATGTGTCACGCTTTTGGGAGGTGGTGGCTTGTCACATCTGAGAAGCCAAGAGTAGCGAGCTTAGTGGGTGATGGGAAACCTGCAGCAAGATGATGCAGGAAAGTACACAGGAGGGCCAGTCAGGACCTGGTCGGCTCCATTTGTTCTTATCCTTAGTCCTAAGCAGGGCGAGAGAAGGGTAGAAGGATTACTAATTTACTTAGTTCTCTGGATAATTACTAAGGAGCATGGCCTCTCTAGTCTCACAGAGGAACCTCCATTAGCAGAGAGGCTGCCTAAAATCATAATAAGGCCACAGACACGCCAAAACACACCACCAGACGTGGACCTGCCCACCAGAAAGACAAGATCCAGCCTCATCCACTAGAACACAGGCACTAGTTCCCTCCACCAGGAAGCCTACACAACCCACTGAACCAACCTTAGCCACTGGGGACAGACACCAAAAACAACGGGAACTACGAACCTGCAGCCTGCAAAAAGAAGGCCCCAAACACAGTAAGATAAGCAAAATGAGAAGACAGAAAAACACACAGCAGATGAAGGAGCAAGGTAAAAACCCACCAGACCTAACAAATGAAGAGGAAATAGGCAGTCTACCTGAAAAAGAATTCAGAATAATGATAGTAAAGGTGATCCAAAATCTTGGAAATAGAATAGAGAAACTGCAAGAAACATTTAACAAGGACCTAGAAGAACTAAAGAGGAAACAAGCAACGATGAACAACACAATAAATGTAATTAAAAATACTCTAGAAGGGATCAATAGCAGAATAACCGAGGTAGAAGACTGGATAAGTGACCTGGAGGATAAAATAGTGGAAATAACTACTGCAGAGCAGAATAAAGAAAAAAGAATGAAAAGAACTGAGGACAGTCTCAGAGACCTCTGGGACAACATTAAGCGCACCAACATTCGAATTATAGGGGTCCCTGAAGAAGAAGAGAAAAAGAAAGGGACTGAGAAAATATTTGAAGAGATTATAGTTGAAAACTTCCCTAATATGGGAAAGGAATAATCAAGTCCAGGAAGCACAGAGAGTCCCATACAGGATAAATCCAAGGAGAAATACGCCAAGACACATATTAATCAAACTGTCAAAAATTAAATAAAAAGAAAACATATTAAAATCAGCAAGGGAAAAACAACAAATAACACACAAGGGAATCCCCATAAGGTTAACTGCTGATCTTTCAGCAGAAACTCTGCAAGCCAGAAGGGAGTGGCAGGACATACTTAAAGTGATGAAGGAGGAAAAACCTACAACTAAGATTACTGTACCCAGCAAGGATCTCATTCAGACTTGATGGAGAAATTAAAACCTTTACAGACAAGCAAAAGCTGAGAGAGTTCAGCACCACCAAAATAGATTTACAACAAATGATAAAGGAACTTCTCTAGGCAAGAAACACAAGAGAAGGAAAAGACCTACAATAACAAACCCAAAACAATTTAGAAAATGGGAATACGAACATACATATCGATAATTACCTTCAATGTAAATGGATTAAATGCTCCCACCAAAAGACACAGACTGGCTAATTGGATACAAAAACCAGACCCGTATATATGCTGTCTACAAGAGACCCACTTCAGACCTAGGGACACATACAGACTGAAAGTGAGGGGATGGAAAAAGATATTCCATTCAAATGGAAATCAAAAGAAAGCTGGAGTAGCAATTCTCATATCAGACAAAATAGACTTTAAAATAAAGACTGTTACAAGAGACAAGGACACTACATAATGATCAAGGGATGGAACCAAGAAGACATAACAATTGTAAATATTTATGCACCCAACACAGGAGCACCTCAATACATAAGACAAATACTAACAGCCATAAAAGGGGAAATCGACAGTAACACATTCATAGTACGGGACATTAACACCCCACTTTCACCAATGGACAGATCATCCAAAATGAAAATAAATGAGGAAACACAAGCTTTAAGTGATACATTAAACAAGATGGACTTAATTGATATTTATAGGACAGTCCATCCAAAAACAACAGAATACACATTTTTCTCAAGTGCTCATGGAACTATCTCCAGGATAGATCATATCTTGGGTCACAAATTAAGCCCTGGTAAATTTAAGAAAACTGAAATTGTATCAACTATCTTTTCTGACCACAACGCTATAAGATTAGATATCAATTACAGGAAAAGATCTGTAAAAAATACAAACACTTGGAGGCTGAACAATACACTAGTTAATAATGAAGTGATCACTGAAGAAATCATAAAGGAAATAAAAAATACCTCGAAACAAATGACAATGGAGACATGACGACCCAAAACCTATGGGATGCAGCAAAAGCAGTTCTAAAAGGGAAATTTATAGCAATACAATCCTACCATAAGAAACAGGAAACATCTCAAATAAACAACCTAACCTTGCAGCTAAACCAATTAGAGAAAGAAAAGAAAAACCCCAAAGTTAGCAGAAGGAAGGAAATCATAAAAATCAGATCAGAAATAAATGAAAAAGAAATGAAAGCAATGATAGCAAAGATCAATAAAACTAAAAGCTGGTTTTTTGAGAAGATAAACAAAATTGATAAACCATTAGCCAGACTCGTCAAGGGAAAAAGGGAGAAGACTCAAATCAATAGAATTAAATATGAAAAAGAAGAAGTAACAACTGACACTGCAGAAATACAAAGGATCATGAGAGATTACTACAAGCAACTCTATGCCAATAAAATGGACAACCTGGAAGAAATGGACAAATTCTTAGAAATGTACAATCTGCCAAGAGTGAACCAGGAAGAAATAGAAAATATGAACAGACAAATCACAAGCACTGAAATTGAAACTGTGATTAAAAATCTTCCAACAAACAAAAGCCCAGGACCAGATGGCTTCACAGGCGAATTCTATCAAACATTTAGAGAAGAACTAACACCTATCCTTCTGAAACTCTTCCAAAATATAGCAGAGGGAGGAACACTCCCAAATTCATTCTACGAAGCCACCATCACCCTGATACCAAAACCAGACAAAGATGTCATAAGGAAAGAAAACTACAGGCCAATATCACTGATGAACATACATGCAAAAATCCTCAACAAAATACTAGCAAACATAATCCAATAGCACATTAAAAGGATCATATACCATGATCAAGTGGGGTTTATCCCAGGAATGCAAGGATTCTTCAATATACACTAATCAACGTGATACACCATATTAACAAATTGAAGGAGAAAAACCATATGATCATCTCAATAGATGCAGAGAAAGCTTTCGACAAAATTCAACACCCACTTATGATAAAAACACTGCAGAAAGTAGGCATAGGGGAAACTTTCCTCAACATAATAAAGGCCATATATGACAAACCCACAGACAACATCGTCCTCAATGGTGAAAAACTGAGACCATTTCCACTAAGATCAGGAACAAGGCAAGGTTGCCCACTCTCACCACTCTTATTCAACAGAGTTTTGGAAGTTTTAGCCACAGCAATCAGAGAAGAAAAAGAAATAAAAGGAATCCAAATCGGAAAAGAAGAAGTAAAGCTGTCACTCTTTTGCAGATGACATGATACTCTCCATACAAAATCCTAAAGATGCTACCAGAAAACTACTAGAGCTAATCAATGAATTTGGTAAAGTAGCAGGATACAAAATTAATGCACAGAAATCTCTGGCATTCCTATACAATAATGATGAAAAATCTGAAAGTGAGATCAAGAAAACACTCCCATTTACCACTGCAACATAAAAATAAAATATCTAGGAATAAACCTACCTAAGGAGACAAAAGACCTGTATGCAGAAAATTATAAGACACTGATGAAAGAAATTAAAGATGATACAAATAGATGGAGAGATATACCATGTTCTTGGATTGGAAGAATCAACATTGTGAAAATGACTCTACTACCCAAAGCAATCTACAGATTCAATGCAATCCGTATCAAACTACCACTGGCATTTTTCACAGAACTAGAACGAAAAATTTCACAATTTGTATGGAAACCCAAAAGACCCCGAATAGCCAAAGCAATCTTTAGAATGAAAAATGGAGCTGGAGGTATCAGGCTCCCAGACTTCAAACTATACTACAAAGCTACAGTAATCAAGACAGTATGGTACTGGCACAAAAACAGAACTATAGATCAATGGAACAGGATAGAGAGCCCAGAGATAAACCCACGCACATATGGTCACCTTATCTTTGATAAAGGAGGCAAGAATATATAGTGCAGACAAGACAGCCTCTTCAATAAGTGGTGCTGGGAAAAATGTACAGGTACATGTAAAAGTATGAAATTAGAACACTCCCTAACACCATACACAAAAATAAACTGAAAATGGATTAAAGACCTACATGTAAGGCCAGACACTTTCAAACTCTTAGAGGAAAACATAGGCAGAACGCTCTATGACATAAATCACAGCAAGATCCTTTTTGACCCACCTCCCAAAGAAATGGAAATAAAAACAAAAATAAACAAATGGGACCTAATGAAACTTCAAAGCTTTTGCTCAGCAAAGGAAACCATAAAGAAGACCAAAAGATAACCCGCAGAATGGGAGAAAATATTTGCAAATGAAGCAACTGACAAAGGATTATTCTCCAAAGTTTACACGCAGCTCATGCAGCTCAATAACAAAAAAACAAACAACCCAATCCAAAAATGGGCAGAAGACCTAAATAGACATTTCTCCAAAGAAGATATACAGATGGCCAACAAACACATGAAAGAATGCTCAACATCATTAATCATTAGAGAAATGGAAATCAAAACTACAATGAGATATCATCTCACACCAGTCAGAATGGCCATCATCAAAAAATCTAGAAACAATAAATGCTGGAGAGGGTGTGGAGAAAAGGGAACACTCTTGCACTGTTGGTGGGAATGTAAATTGATACAGCTACTGTGGAGAACAGTATGGAGGTTCCTTAAAAAAGTAAAAGTAGAACTACCATACGACCCAGCAATCCCAGTACTGGGCATATACCCTGAGAAAACCATAATTCAAAAAGTCATGTACCAAAATGTTCATTGCAGGTCTATTTACAATAACCAGGACATGGAAGCAACCTAAGTGTCCATCAACAGATGAATGGATAAAGAAGATGTGGCACATATATACAATGGAATATTACTCAGCCATAAAAAGAAACGAAATTGAGTTATTTGTAGTGCGGTAGATGGACCTAGAGTCTGTCATATGGAGTGAAGTAAGTCAGAAAGAGAAAAACAAATACCGTATGCACACATATATGTATGGAATCTTAAAAAAAAAAAAAGGTCATGAAGTACCTAGGGGTTAGATGGGAATAAAGACACAGACCTACTAAAGCATGGACTTGACGATATGGGGAGGGGGAAGGGTAAGCTGTGACAAAGTGAGAGAGTGGCATGGACATATATACACTACCAAACGTAAAATAGATAGCTAGTGGGAAGCAGCCACAGAGCACAGGGAGATCAGCTTGGTGCTTTGTGACCACCTACAGGGGTGGGATAGGGAGGGTGGGAGGGAGGGAGACGCAAGAGGGAAGAGCTATGGGAACATATGTATATGTATAACTGATTCACTTTGTTATAAAGCATAAACTAACACACCATTGTAAAGCAGTTGTACTCCAATAAAGATGTTAAAAAAAAAAAAGACACTTCCCAACTCCTTTTATAAAGCCAGCATTACTCTGATACTAAAACCAAGAAAATCACAAGATAACAACAGACCAATATCTCCTACAAATATGGGTGTAAAAACCCTCAATAAAATTGTAGCAACTGCTATCCATCAACATCTAGGAAAAAATCACCATGACCAAGTGGGATTTATTCCATGAATGCAAGGTTGGTTCAACATCCAAAAATTAATTAATGGGATACATCATATCAGAATTTAATAAGTGAAAAGCGTATGCTCACCTCATTAGACACAGAAAAAGCATTTGGCAAGATCAACACTTTTCATCATAAAATCATTCATCAAACTGTGAATTGAAAGGAACTTCCTCCATATGTGAAAGAACATCTATGAAGAAACCCACATCTAACATCATACTTAATGGTAAAAGAAAGGATGCTGTCTTCCTTAATCAGGAAAAAATAAGGATATTTGTTCTCATTACCTCTATCCATCATTATAAGAGACCTTCCAGCCAGGGCAACTAGGCAAGAAAAACAAATAAAAGGCATATCCATTGGGAAGAAAAAGAAGTAAAATTATCTCTATTTGAAGATGACATGATCTTATATATAAACAATTCCATGGAATCCACTAAAAAATAAACCGACAAATTCAGCAAGATTTCAGGATACAGTATCAGTTAAAAACTTCTTTGTATTTTTATACAAAAAAAAAAAGATATGGTTACATCTGACTGATAGATATTTGCCCTTTCAGCATGCCTACATCCTATAAATCTTTTCATGTAATTCCTTTCTCTCACTCTGCCAAATGGGCCTTCTTGATTTTCAGGGATATTTTATTTCTAAGGCAACCTTAAACCTTTGGAAAGTCCAATGGTATCTCAATATTTCAACAATGTGAAAATATTCTTTTTGGTCTTCTTATAGCACTTAGGAAGCCTATCCTTTGAGAGAAGTACCCTTAGTATTATCCACCGTTTCTTGGGACTCCAATAAACTCTTTTTTTTTTTTGCAGTATGCGGGCCTCTCAGTGTTGTGACCTCTCCCGTTGAGGAGCACAGGCTCCGGACGCGCAGGCCCAGCGGCCATGGCTCACGGGCCCAGCCGCTCTGCAGCATGTGGGATCTTCCCGGACCGGGACACGAACCCGTGTCCCCTGCATCGGCAGGCGGACTCTCAACCACTGTGCCACCAGGGAAGCCCTCCAAGAAACTCTTTTTAAGGTCCATGAGTTCTAGAATTCTGACTTTGTTCCTTCTGAATTTTTGCATCACTTACAATATCTAGCCATATTTCATGACTGACTTGAATTATGGTAGCCGAACTCCCCCTAATCTTTTTTCTTGAGCTGAATTTGCCCTATTTTACTGTCTACACTCATGTTCTCCATATTTCCATCTGTGAAAGAACAGCCTCCAATTGTGTATTTCTATTAGATATTCAGTTTCTACCCCCCCGTCATTTTTCTGCTTGGAATCTCAGCCTGGCTTTCCCAATCTTCCATGCCCCTTTACCCCGCAAGCCCAGGACTACTATACGGCTGTGCAGACTATTTCCTTTTACAAGGGAGCCTGGAAGATGGCAATCAGAGACTAAAATCCAGCATGAACTTTGGTGTAGAGCTGCACCAACGAGGGGGAAAAAAGTGCACTTTTCCTATTAATTCCTCCCAGAGTTGGTGCTATTTTGTAATTTGAGGGCTCAGAGTGACACCTTTCTTCAATTTGTGGAAAGTCTGTAAATGTGGTCCTGCCAAAGTCTAACTTAGTTGCTTACCTGGGCATGCTTGTATATTGCATCTGGATACCTGAGTAGCATCTCCTAGGCAGGGGCGACCACTTTTGGATGGTACTGGATTGTTACACTGTCGTTTTCGAGTCTTTTCACCTCCTCCACAAGAGGTAGAACACCAGCTCCAACTATGCCAGTTTCCCCAACTTCCATCCACTATGAACAAGAATAGAATGGTTGATATTAACAAATAGGTTTTAAAACCTACACCTAGGGTAACTCTGCCTATACAACTTCCATTTTAAGATCTGAAATGATGGGCTACTACAATGGGCACTAAAGAAATGCTTTACTTGTTCTACTGTCAGGAGTTGGGAAGCTCACCAGGACATATGTCAGTGTTGCATCTCTGGATCTGGGAGTCTGGGCCCCCACAAGCTCTTCCTCCATTGGAGGGACGAGGGTTATCACATGTGCGGTACCGCCGCATCTGCCCCCCATTACACGTCCGGCTGCACATTCCCCAGCCACTCCAAGGACTCCAGTTACCATGAGCTACAACACAGAACCATTGGAGAAGTGCTAAAGAATGACATTCATCCAAAAAATATGGAAAGACTCTCTCCAGGAACTGAAAAGAAACACACAAATCTATAAATAAGCAAATTCCAAAGGCAGGGGGTTTGGTTGTTGGTTTGACTAGAAACAGAATACATTCCAGTGACTGTGCAGTTCCATTTAACCTACATTTACTGAGCGTTAAAGAGTTTTCCAGGAGCCGGAGGATAGGAATGAGAAAAGATCTCTGAGGAGTCCAGCTATAACGTTCAGGATACAGTGAATTCAAATACTGCTATGGTCTAAAATTCTAGCTTGGTGACTAAATTAAGGCAGAGAGCCACCTGTCTGCCTCCATAAAAGAATCAACATCATTACCAGTTAGCATGGAAGGGTGCCCTAGTCCCTGCCCTCTGCAGCTGGTCCTGTAGAGCACGTGAAACAGGACATAGCCCCTGCCCATATAAATCAGTGGCATCTATGGTATTAGACAAAACAGCAACCATGCAACATTTTGATATCCTAAACCAGAGGAAGACAAATCAAGTAACAGACTATATTATAACTTTAAGGACTTGAGTCCATAATGAAACTTAAGAAAGTATAATGCTGACTCACTGTTTCTAACACTCACTTGGACAAGAGTCACTATTGCAAAAATCACTCTGCACATCACTCCCTTCACATTTGTTGCCTCCATACTGGGGAACAGGATCAGAGCAGTCCCTTGTTCGTTGTCTGGCACCTCCTCCACAGGACACAGTGCAGGTACTCCAACTGGTCCAAGTGGCCCACTTGCCATCAACTGTGTTAAAGAAAAACGTATATGCTCTGTTACTACTTAAAAATGACCAAGTTAAACTCTGGGCATTGATAGGTTGAGTGATATTCTTATTGACAATGATTCTTATTGAAATATTCCCTAGATCAGAGATAGATGTTATTTTATTAAGGGTACAAACATTGTATTTATCTTACCTGGACAGTGTCTTTCATGGCAAACTTGCATCTGTGTTTCTGCTCCATTACAGTAGGATCCATCAAACGATGGTGGTGGGTTATCGCACAGTCTTGTTCTTGTTTGGGTACCCTTCCCACAACTTATGCTGCATGTACCCCAAGGCTGCCAAGTACTCCATGCTCCATGAACTGCAAACATCCCAAGAGACAGAGTTTCAAGTCACAGAACCATGTTTGTTAAAAAAAACAAAATTATACAAATAAATAACACAGTAATGAGTTAAATTAGCCCAGAATCTAAAATAATTGAAATTGAACCAAAGGAAAAGTAACAAATGATGTTCTTCCTTTCCCATCTGGTTAGATTTTCATAAGAATTTGTGTCTATCAGGAAATTCAGAAGGATACCTAGAGCCAAAATAAATGCTTTAAATTATTCAAAGGGGCTATTTTATTCTTTTTTTTTTTTTTTTTTTTTTTTGCGGTACGTGGGCCTCTCACTGTTGTGGCCTCTCCCGTTGAGGAGCACAGGCTCCGGACGCTCAGGCTCAGTGGCCATGGCTCACGGGCCCAGCCGCTCCGCGGCATGTGGGATCTTACCGCACTGGGGCACGAACCCGTGTCCCCTGCATCGGCAGGCGGACTCTCAAAACACTGCACCACCAGGGAAGCCCAAAGGGGCTATTTTATTAAAATTAAGGCGAGACAAGGGGAAGATGGTGGAAGAGTAAGACGCGGAGGTTACCTTCCTCCCCACAGATACACCAGAAATACATCTACACGTGGAACAACTCCTACAGACACCTACTGAATGCTGGCAGAAGACCTCAGACCTCCCAAAAGGCAAGAAACTCCCCACGTACCTGGGTAGGGCAAAAGAAAAAACAGAGACAAAAGGATAGGAACGGGATCTGCACCAGTGGGAGGGAGCCGTGAAGGAGGAAAGGTTTACACACACGAGGAGCCCTTCGTGGGCAGAGACTACGGGTGGCGGAGGGGGAAAGCTTCGGAGCCGCGGAGGTGAGCGCAGCAACAGGGATGTGGAGGGCAAAGCAGAGAGAGTCCCACACAGAGGATAAGTGCCGACCGGCACTCACCAGCCCGAGAGGCTTGTCTGCTCACCCGCTGGGGCGGGCGGGGCTGGGAGTTGAAGCTCGGGCTTCGGGCGGAGCGCCGGGAGAGGACTGGGGTTGGCGGCGTGAGCACAGCCTGAAGGGGTTAGTGCACCACAGCTAGCCGAGAGGGAGTCCGGGAAAAGTCTGGACCTGCTGAAGAGGCAAGAGACTTTTTCTTCCCTCTTGGTTTCCTGGTGCGCGAGGAGAGGGGATTAAGAGCGCTGCTTAAAGGAGCTCCAGAGATGGGCGCGAGCCGCGGCTAACAGCGCGGACCCCAGAGACGGGCATGAGACGTTAAGGCTGCTGCTGCCGCCACCAAGAAGCCTGTGTGCGAGCACAGGTCACTATCCACACCCCCTTCCGGGGAGCCTGTGCAGCCGCCACTGCCAGAGTCCTGGGATCCAGGGACAACTTCCCCGGGAGAACGGCACAGCGCGCCTCAGGCTGGTGCAACGTCACGGCGGCCTCTGCCACCGCAGGCCCGCCCCGCCCTCCGTGCCCCTCCCTCCCCTCCGGCCTGAGTGAGCCAGAGCCCCCGAATCAGCTGCTGCTTTAACCCCGTCCTGTCTGAGCGAAGAACAAACGCCCTCCGGCGACCTACACGCAGAGGCGGGGCCAAATCCAAAGCTGAACCCCCGGAGCTGTGCGAACAAAGAAGAGAAAGGGAAATCTCTCCCAGCAGCCTCAGAAGGAGCAGATTAAATCTCCGCACAAACTTGATGTACCCTGCATCTGTGGAATACATGAATAGAAAACGAATCATCCCAAATAGAGGAGGTGGACTTTGAGAGCAAGATTTATGATTTTTCCCCCCTTTTCCTCTTTTTGTGAGTGTGTATGTGTATGCTTCTGTGTGAGATTTTGTCTGTATAGCTTTGCTTCCACCATTTGTCCTAGGGTTCTATCCGTCCGTTTTTTTAAATTTGTTTTCTTAATATTTTTTATTTTAATATTTTATCTTACTTTATCTAATTTTACTTTATCTTCTTTCTTTCTTTCTTTTTTCCTTCCTTCCCTCCATCCTGCTTCCTTCCTTCCTTCCTTCCTTCCTTCCTTTCTTTCTTTCTTCTAGTAATTCTTTCTTTCTACTTTTTCTCCCTTTTATTCTGAGCCATGTGGATGAAAGGCTTTTGGTGCTGCAGCCAGGAGTCAGTGTTGTGCCTCTGAGGTGGGAGAGCCAACTTCAGGACACTGGTCCACAAGAGACCTCCCAGCTCCACATAATATCAAACGGCAAAAATCTCCTAGAGATCTCCATCTCAACACCAGCACCCAGCTCCACTCAATGACCAGCAAGGCACAGTGCTGGACACCCTATGCCAAACAACTAGCAAGACAGGAACACAACCCCACCCATTAGCAGAGAGCCTGCCTAAAATCATAATAAGTCCACAGACATCCCCAAACACACCACCAGACGTGGACCTGGCCACCAGAAAGACAAGATCCAGCCTCATTCACCAGAACACAGGCACTAGTCTCCTCCACCAGGAAGCCTACACAACCCACTGAACCAACCTGAGCCACTGGGGACAGACACCAAAATCAACGGGAACTATGAACCTGCAGCCTGCAAAAAGGAGACCCCAAACACAGTAAGATAAGCAAAATGAGAAGACAGAAAAACACACAGCAGATGAAGGAGCAAGATAAAAACCCACCAGACCTAACAAATGAAGAGGAAATAGGCAGTCTACCTGAAAAAGAATTCAGAATAATGATAGTAAAGGTGATCCAAAATCTTGCCAATAGAATAGACAAAATGCAAGAAACATTTAACAGGGACCTAGAGGAACTAAAGATGACACAAGCAACGATGAACAACACAGTAAATGAAATTAGAAATACTCTAGAAGGGATCAATAGCAGAATAACTGAGGTAGAAGAATGGATAAGTGACCTGGAGAATAAAATAGTGGAAATAACTACTGCAGAGCAGAATAAAGAAAAAAGAATGAAAAGAACTGAGGACAGTCTCAGGGACCTCTGGGATAACATTAAACGCACCAACGTTCGAATTATAGGGGTCCCTGAAGAAGAAGAGAAAAAGAAAGGAACTGAGAAAATATTTGAAGAGATTATAGTTGAAAACTTCCCTAATATGGGAAAGGAAATAGTTAATCAAGTCCAGGAAGCACAGAGAGTCCCATACAGGATAAATCCAAGGAGAAGTAAGCCAAGACACATATTAATCAAACTGTCAAAAATTAAATACAAAGAAAGCATATTAAAATCAGCAAGGGAAAAACAACAAATAACACACAAGGGAATCCCCATAAGGTTAACCACTGATCTTTCAGCAGAAACTCTGCAAGCCAGAAGGGACTGGCAGGACATATTTAAAGTGATGAAGGAGAAACACCAGCAACCAAGATTACTGTACCCAGCAAGGATCTCATTCAGATTTAATGGAGAAATTAAAACCTTTACAGACAAGCAAGAGCTGAGAGAGTTCAGCACCATGAAACCAGCTTTACAACAAAGGCTAAAGGAACTTCTCTAGGCAAGAAACACAAGAGAAGGAAAAGACCTACAATAACAAACCCAAAACCATTAAGAAAATGGGAATAGGAACATACATATCGATAATAACCTTAAATGTAATAGACTAAATACTCCCACCAAAAGACACAGATTGGCTGAATGGATACAAAAACAAGAACCATATATATGCTGTCTACAAGAGACCTACTTCAGACCTAGAGACACATACAGACTGAAAGTAAGGGGATGGAAAAAGATATTTCATGAAAATGGAAACCAAAAGAAAGCTGGAGTAGCAATACTCATAGCAGACAAAATAGACTTTACAATAAAGACTATTAGAAGAGACAAAGAAGGACACTACATAATGATCAAGGGATCGATCCAAGAAGAAGATATAACAATTGTAAATATTTATGCACCCAACATGGGAGCACCTCAATACATAAGGCAAATACTAACAGCCATAAAAGGGGAAATCGACAGTAACACATTCATAGTAGGGGACTTTAACACCCCACTTTCACCAATGGACAGATTATCCAAAATGAAAATAAATAAGGAAACACAAGCTTTAAATGATACATTAAACACGATGGACTTAATTGATATTTAGAGGACATTCCATCCAAAAACAACAGAATACACAGAAAGTCAGAAAGAGAAAAACAAATACCGTATGCTAACACATATATATGGAATTTAAGAAAAAAAATGTCATGAAGAACCTAGGGGTAAGACAGGAATAAAGACACAGACCTACTAGAGAATGGACTTGAGGATAGGAGGAGGCGGAAGTGTAAGCTGTGACAAAGCGAGAGAGAGGCATGGACATATATACACTACCAAACGTAAGGTAGATAGCTAGTGGGAAGCAGCCGCATAGCACAGGGAGATCAGCTCGGTTCTTTGTGACCGCCTGGAGGGGTGGGACAGGGAGGGTGGGAGCGAGGGAGACGCACGAGGGAAGAGCTATGGGAACATATGTATATGTATAACTGATTCACTTTGTTATAAAGCAGAAACTAACACACCATTTTAAAGCAATTATACTCCAATAAAGATGTAAAAAAAAGAGCACCCCCCAAAAAAAACTTTAATTTAATTTAATCAAACTACTATATGTAAATAAAATCTGAGCTTTTACCCCTAGCTAAGTATTTGTACTCTAAGCTCTGGAGAAAGTGGAAGGGACCAGAAGCTAAGAAGCAAAGCTGTATAACAAATCTAGATACGGTTACGGACAATACAAATGTCTCCATAATGATAAGCTGGACCCCAGACTGCAAGGCCACATCTTTAAGCCTGATTCACGTTCACATTTAAAATGTACTTGGACTTTTCAACAACATGATGATTTGCACAGTTGTAACTCTTTGAAAAATGTTTCCCCATTACATAATATTCATGAATTAAGAGTTCTAAATAACACACTCACCTGCTTCCTAAACAACAGTAAAAATTGACCAGGAGTTTCCAAGGAATGATATTAAGGCCTTCCTTTTGGTAACTAACATATTACACCATCTGACCACAAGACTGAAAGAACATTATGTTTCCTACCAGGTGCAGGGGCTGAGAATCAACATTATGGTTTCTCTTATGTATAAGTCAGTATCAGGTCACAGTTTTGTTGAGAGGTATTTTCTAGATGTAGGGCTCAAAAAGTTTGTTGTTGTGGTCACCCAGTTTAACCAAGATATGAACCATAGGGCTGTAAGGTCTTGTCTAAATATTCTCTTAACCCAGTCTATAAGAATAAGTTGAAAAACAAGGAATGGAATTATCATTTGGTTGCTTTGTTTAGAAAATATTTTAAAACACATCTTGAATTTTCTTTTAATTAACTGTTTTCTAGTTGAATTGACTACATATTCTTATACTTTTTAGACGAAGTCACACAAATTTATTTCAGCTGACAAGAATCTGCACTAAAAGTTACCTGACTAAACATAAAAGGAAAGAAGAAGGCCTTTAATTAAATGGCAAATATTACTCAAGACTACTTCTTTATTAATTCAGATTACTGATGCTCATGGTTCTTATATATGGACTATGGGATTTCAAAATTCTGCCATTCCAATCATTTTAATATGTTCTATTTCCAAGGCTGTTGGTTAAGAAAAGTCTTTATCTCTTACAATATAAAGACTTATGATACATGCATTTTTTGGAGGACCACAATTAGGTGACATTTGTTCATTTATTATCTGTGTAGTTTCTATTATATATGAATAGAGGTTTCCAGCTTAAGATCCTTTAATTTTTTAAAATCAATACAGAAAACCCTAACCAAAATTAAATTTCATGGCATAAAATGCGGTAGAGTTGAAATGTTTCTTTGATGTGAGTGGAACGATAGCAAGAAAAAAGAGGAAAGACAATATAAACCAGAGAAGGCATAAAACATCATGGTATCTAAATAATATAATACAAAAGAAAACAGCTATGGAGGAATTAGTACATTGAAAAAAAAAGTAAAATATAATAGACGAGTTGGTTGTTATACTATGTTGCAGTTGTGATTCTGGAAAGGTAGGAGAGCATGGTGCTTGTGAGCAGGGATTCTGGAGCAGATGCCCTGGGCCTGAATAACCACTCTGCCTTTACTAGCTGTACGATCCTTGACAAGTTACTTGGCTTCTGTGCGCCTAGTTTCACCATCTGCCATATATGGATAAGCAAAGAACCTACCTTATTAGGATGGGCATGAGGAATAATGAGTTGATAGATGAAAAGTCCTTGAGCAGTGTAAGACACACAGTATTACATGAGTGTGAGCTCTGAGCTAGTACTGCTATTCTTCACTCAAAGTTCTCAACGATTTTCAGAATAACACTTAAAAAAAGCTCATTCTTTATCTGTAACAATATATTTTTTATGATTGACTCAAATGGCAGCAGGATGGCCTACCCCAGAAGATACCCATCTTTTTTAGAGGGAGGATTGTCAGTTTAGAAATATCTTCTAACTGGGGGAGGACAAGATAGGCCTAAAATATCAATGCGTACCAGAAAGTTGAAGCGTTCATGAAATGATGGGGACATATCAAGAGGACACTGAAGCTAGGATCCCTCAAGGGATCTCCACTAACCAAATCTAGGACAATTTGTGCATCACAATAAATGAAGACAGTAGTGCATTATAAACCACTGAATGAAATGATATTTGAGTTCTTACTGATATAACTGAAAAAAAAGGAGAAAGAGAAAGAAAATTCTTTCTTACAATAGAAAGCCAGTAGGGGACTTCCCTGGCGTTCGAGTGGTTAAGATTCTGTGCTTCCAATGCAGAGGGTGTGGGTTCAATCCCTGATTGGGAACTATGATCCCACATGGTGCACGGCATGGCCAAAGAGCAAAAAAAACAAACAAAAAATGCAATTAAAAAAAAAAAGACAGCCAATAATAGATGTAGAAGATATGATGGAGTTATAAATGTTTTGTAAGATCATAGCAATAGCTGATTTAAAACAAAAATAAACCATAAGTAGATGCTAAAACTAGTAGATAAAAGATTGATAAGAAACAAGATGTTTATGAAGTCTTAAAGTTTCCCTACAAAATACTTATTAGTTACAAAGGTAAAAATAGTAACGACACAGTGGAAGACACCACTTTAAACAAGTGAACAAAGTTAACATCACCAGCTTGGGACAAATTCTGACATCATACACTATCTCATATGATGCACTGAGAAGGACACAAAACCATTTCTGTGATGTTTCTGCCAAAATGCAAAACCTGAATCTAATCATGAAGAAATATCAGACACATCTAAATGGAAACTCTTTTACAAAATGATTAGCCTGTATACTTAAAAAATAGCAAGGTCATAAAAGGTAAAAAGTGACTAAGGAATTGTTCCAGTTGAAAGGGACTAAAGAGACTTGACACATAAACACAAGTGTGATCCTGGACTAGATCTTGCAGTGGGAAAAAGAGTTATGAAGCATATATGACTGGGACAACTAATAAAATTTTAATGTGAACTGTGGATTAGGTAATAAGACTTAATTAGTATTGTATGAATGTTAAATTTCTTGATTTTGATAACTGTTTATAAAAGAGAATGTTCTTGTTTTAGGAAATATACACAATAGGTGAACCTGGGTAGGGGTATACAGAAGTTCCTTGTACAATTCTTGCAACTTTTCTGTAAGTTTGATTAAGCACAAATTTTTACTAAAAGAAAATCTCATTAAACCATGTGAGGCAAAAACTAACAGAACTGCAAAGAGAAATGGATGAATCCACCATAATAGACACAGACTCCAATACTCCTCTATCAGAAATGGACAGATCCAGCAGGCAGAAAATCAGTAAGGAAATGACTGAACTCAAGAACATCAATCAACTGGATGTAGTTGACATCTATATACTATTCATCCAACAACAGCAGAATAAACATTCTTCTCAGGCTCACATGGAACATTCACCAAGGTAGAACACATTCTGAGCCATAAAATACACTTTAACAAATTTAAAAGAATAGAAATCATATAATGTCTGCTCTCAGATCACAATGGAATCAAGCTAGAAATCAATAACAGAAAGATAGCTGCAAAATCCCCAAATATGTGGAGACTAAACAACACACTACTAAATAATACCTAGGTCAAAGAAGAAATCTAAAGAGATATTAAAAATATTTTGAATTAAATGAAAATGAAAACATAAGTTATCAAAATTTGTGGGATGCAGCAAAAGTAATGCTTAGAGGGAAGTTCATAGCATTGAATGCATATATTAGAAAAGAAGATCAAAATAAATTATCTACATTTCTACGTTAGGAAACTAAAAAAGAAGAGCAAATTAAATCCAAAGTAAGATGAAAAGAAATAGTAACAATTAGAGCAGAAATCAGTGAAAATGAAAGTAGGAAATCAATAGATAAAAATCAATGAAACCCAAAGCTGGTTCTTTGAAAAGATCATAAAATCAATAAGCCTCTAGCCAGGCTAGCCAAGAAAAAAGGAGAGAGAGAATACAAATTATTAATATCAGAAATAAAAGAGGGGGGATCTATTAAAGAAATTGAACCAATAATTAATAACCTTCCAAAACAGAAAACACCAGTACCAGATGGGTTCCCTGCTGAATTTTACCAAATGTTTGTGGAAAAAATTATACCAATTCTCTACCTTTCTTTCAGAGGACAGAAGCAGAGAGACTACTTCCTAACTCTTTCTATGAGACCAGCATTACCCTAATACCAAAACCAGACAAAGACATTATAAGAAAAGGAAACTACAGGCCAATATCTCTCATGAACGTAGATGTAAAAATTCTCAACAAAATATTAGCAAGTTGAATCCAACCATGTATAAAAAGAAAATCTCTTCAGTCCCTAAGGTGCTGACATACCCCCGGATGAAAAAGACTATCTTTGGCTATTTGCCCATTTTGCAGTGGTATACTGATAAATGCTTAACAACCAGCTCTCTGGGAGTAGGGAGGGAAACTCGGAGTTATAGCATCTGCAATTTTTGTGGTGCCAAACACTTCCACTGTGGTCAATATCTACCTACTAATCTGATGTCACTAAACTCTCAGTGGGAAGAGATACACGCTCTCAGTGGCAAGATCCAGAACACCACTGACAATATGCCAAAATAACAGCTAAATTCAATCAATATAGAGGCTGGGAGATAACCAAAGAAAGACGGAAGAACAGTAAACCAACAGAAAAGTGAGCAAAACAGCAGTAAGCCAATAGTTACTCAACATGAAGAGAAAAAAAATCCTGACTTTTGTTTTATGACATTTACTAATATCATTTAGCTTTTCATTATATAGACATTAGATATCATAGCTGACAAACTGTACAAAGGTTGCTCTAATCCAGTATTTCTGGTTCTTTTTGCTTTGATATATTATTCTATTATAATTAGATTTCTCATTTTTCAAGATTAAAAAAACTTGGCTTTTGGTTTATTTTAAGATTTCATAACAGTTAATTAATTTTTGTAACGTAATAGAAGTTCTGAACTGCAAATCAAGATACCCAGGATCTAAGCAAATTGGCTTGGGAATCAGACAGACCTGGGTTCAAATCCTTAATTCACTTTTAGTAGGTGTGTAACCTCAGTGAATTAATTATCATATATTTTCTGAATCTTAGTTTCCTTTTCTGTACAATAGAATGCAATATCCAATGCAGAGGTAACTACGACTCATTCTTGTTTGTCAATATCCCTTTTTTAGACCATCTCAGCTAAGGTGGCTCTCCCAGTTATGCTCTATCACTTCAACTCTTTGAGTTTGTCCTGTATGCTTATCAATATCTGAATGATATTCTAATTACAGCAGTTAGAATGGTGCTCAATAAGTATCTGTTGGATGAATGAATGATTAAAAGAATGAATTAACAGCCACTCTTCTATTCCATATGATTTCTTTCAGGCTGTCAAACAAGAAGCCTTGCCCCTCTTGATACAAGGTGGGCAGCTAGCCCAAGCTGGCTCTCAGAGCAGTATCCTTCTCCTGGACTACCTGAGTTCAGAGGTGAGCCTGGGACCCAAACAAAATCAAAGAGGGTTCTTTCGCAGAGGCTGATACCAATTATGAGAGAGAGAGAGGAACTTTTTCCCTCTGAGGCCTTAGATTAGAAGGCCGCTGTGAGCCAGCTGCCGGAAGTCATATTTCCCACCACATGGAAAGAGTTTAATGGAGAAATAAAGGCAGAGAAAGGAAAGCAGAGATGAGAGATGGAAAACATGCTAGTGAAAACATGCTAGTAAAAACATTAGCCAAATCCCTGGATTCAATCATACCTGAAAGTAGAATTTTCTACGTAAGCTACGTATTTAAGTTTGATTTCTGTCACTTTAACCTGAAAGAGCCCTAATATACCACACCCCGTATATTCACTGTAAGAATATTTGCCCCGAACAGTTTTGCCACCAACTAATTGTCTGTAAGGCAATTTTGCTGTGAAAGATAAAACAATGATCAACAGGTTCGACAGTTTGGTTTCAACTAGTTGACAGTGGTTTCATTTCTCCATTGACTCAGTGCTCCCATTTTTATATTATATACATCTTAGGCCTCATAATGGTCACTACAGTGACGAGCAGATGTGAGGGTCTTAAAATAGTGGATGATAACAACTATGTATAATGACTTGATAGAAAATACGGTGATAAGAAAACTTACTGGAAATGTGAAATGAGAGAGTGTAAAGCCAGATCGCATACTATACTAAAATGATAATATATCAGTTTGCAAATCCTTTGGTGAGCACAGTCATCCCTCTCACCTGTCAAAAGCAAAAGTTTACCAAGCTATGGCAAATATAAAAGGGGCGGCTAGTAATTCATAACGGTCTTCAAGAGCATTAATTATCGATTCTTTAGCTAATTCAGATACTACAGATTGCTCTCCAGGCTGTCTTTATAAAATCTATCACACAATATTAGAAGTTGGAGGCAAAAGAATCAAGCTCCTCTTATCGCCGCAAAAGGAAACGGTTACATGCTTCCTGGTAAGTTTCTTGAAAATGGTGACATTTTTTGCTATTTGATAGTGGAGAACACTATGTAGCCAGAATTTTAGTATTTGGGACAGAATCTGGCTTAGATGATTTGGTGAAATATAAGGACTGAAATTGTGATGGAACATTTAAATGTAGTCCAGATATGTAGGACCAGTTATGTATGTTACATATATTGATAAGAAATAGCATCCCTCGTCTGTTCATTTTACATTCAGGGATATCTGAAAAGACTTACAGCAGATATTTTGTATATCAAAAAGAATTTATGTCCAACGAAAGATCCTGAATCCTTAATGAACAACTCTGAGAAAGGAAGTATCATCGTTTTCTAAGACATACCCCAATACAACTATAACATGAATTTACACACATTTTAAATGTATTCAAATATTTTCTCTGTTTTCATTTTTCATGACAAAATGTTTTAAAAATTTTGTTTTTAATTTTTCATCTTAATTATATCCTTTTAAATGTTCCTCTTTTATTTTATCTTTATTATTTTATCTTCTACAACAAAATTGTCTTACGGTCTGTTTAGTTGTGCAGCAAAACTGCCTGCAGCAAAGGTTCTTACAGTGAAGATACCTAGAACCCTAAAATACCTATGTTGTAGTGCTGTTTCACAAAGTCAAAAACAACATGTAGATAAAGTACTGAGCATGGTTCCTAGCACATGACACATATTTAGTGAATGGTAGCTAATATTATTTTACTCCTCACCAGCTGTGTGTTTCTGGGCAGGTCTTTAACCTCTCTAGGCTTCATTTATTTCATGTGAAAACGAATGACTGGATTAGCTGTTATCTAAGGTCCTCATTATCTCTAAAATTCCATTAATTTGATTAAATCTACATGATTAAAAATACACCACAGTTTAGAGCCTTTTATCATGTTCAATTATATCAGGTATTTGATGTAACAATGATTAATGTCATACCTTCACAAGTTCATCCGTGAGACAGGACTAAGAACACAGAAAATGAATATGTTCAAGGGTTGAGGCCATAACATCTCTTCACAATAAAGAAGAAAAGGTAATTATAACTCCTTTGTAGGAGTTAGAAAGATGCAAGTTTTGCTTATTGGTGGATTCTCACCTGGGCAAGGTCTAATGTTGCACATGATTATTTCCACAGCATTCCCTTCACATGGCTGCCCACCATGCTGAGCTGATGGATTATTGCAAGTTCTGGTCCTGGTTCGGTTGCCATGTCCGCAGCTCCTTGTGCATTCTTCCCAAGGGCTCCACTCTGACCAGTTACCATCCACTATCCAAAGGTGACACATTACACCATTAGATATATTTCAGTTGAAAGAACTAATAGTGAGACAAGCCATAGTTAGGGAACAGAAATGAGTATCTACTGAACACATGCCTGTCCGGTGAACAAAGAGGTTTACCTGGACACAGCTTATGTTGACAGTTCCGCATTTCTGAATCCGATCCCTGGCAAGGCTTCCCACCATTGGCTGGAGAGGGGTTGTTGCACACACGACTCCTCTTTTGGATGCCTTTCCCACAGGTGACACTGCAGGATCTCCAGGTTGACCACTGGGAAAAGCCACCATGAACTGCAAGTAAAACATTGTACTTG
The DNA here is from genome assembly GCF_964270905.1 of Leucopleurus acutus. Lineage (NCBI taxonomy): Eukaryota > Metazoa > Chordata > Mammalia > Artiodactyla > Delphinidae > Leucopleurus > Leucopleurus acutus. The sequence goes on from NC_139143.1 coordinate 52,212,237, forward strand.
GTCTCTGTTTTTGTAAGTAAAAAAATTGTTAAGTCAGATTTCATTTAAGATATGCACTGGGTCTAGCGCTGAATCTATGAAGGCTGAGAGATTGCTTATGGAAGCTCTTCTTTACTGTAAAATTAAAACCTAAGCAAGAGAGTAAGAACTTCAAACTGCTAACTAGAGTTTCTTCCCAGCTCCAGTCCTGACTCATCTGGACATGGCTGTTGAAAGAGTCAGTGACCAAGAAATTTATATGCTATTTACCGTTTGGAAATAAGTCATTCTTTAAAGCAAAAATATGCATTGATTTTTGAGAATAAATTTAACCTAGTTTTGAATACAAAATTCAGTTCGGGATTTTGAATTATTAACTTGGTATTCTGCAGCTCTCATCGGTATTGTTTCAGTCCTTTCAGTTTGTGATGTGATTTTTGTCCTAGCCCTATAATCTAGAAGTATCTTAAAGGTAGAGGAGACTTGGACTAAGATGCTTAACGATTTTTATGATTTCGATCACTCCAGGTGCTGTTTAACATGAATATCCCAGGGTGAACGAATCACACTCACCCTGGACTATTACTGGCACTCTGACAAGGACAGAACCCATCAAGTTTCGAGCAACACATTCATATTCGGATGTATCTTCTTTCTGAGCGGTGGTGATATATAATGAGTTGTTGGACAACACATTAATTCGCTCATCCCAGGGGATAGAGTGCCCCTGACGGGACCATGTAATGGTTGGATGAGGCTCTCCAGTTGCCTGACAATTCAAGACGACTTTGCCACCAGCATTAATAATAGTTTCTATTGGCTCAAGAGTGATAACAGGAGGACCTATGGAAAAAAGCACATAGTATTTCTTAGTTTTTGTGGAATCATATTAACATTTTAAGCCATATTATAGAGTAACATTATTTTGAAAAAAGTTAGGCTGATTTTTTAATACACTGTAGCTTCTCAACTATTAAGGTTGTAATGGCTATTGATAGAATGTTTTATTTAGTAAATGGCAAAAATTTAAAATCCCCAAGCAGTCTAGCCTAGAGCATGGGCTCTGCAGTCATGCTTTTCTGGATTCAAATTTTGTCTCTGCTCTTTACTACCTTTTTGAATCATTGTGTCCTTAAAAATGGTCCCTAGTTCACAGGATCTTGTTTGACTCGACTAAGATGATGTAAGCACAGCTCTTCAACAAGGTAAGCACACAATATTATTAGGACTATTGTTACTGTTAACAAGGTAAGCACACAATATTATTAGTACTGTTGCTGCTACTATCATTGCTTTTGTCTGTGTTTTACATGGTGAACATTCAGTTCTTTCCCTTACATTATTTTTGAGGTAGGGATTCATTATCAACTTATTCTTTCACCAGTGGTCATCATTCTTTAATAAACATATATGAAGAACCTACTTTTTGCCAGGCATTCTGCTAGATGCTGGGGGCACAGATATAATTTCTAGCCTCAAGGAGCTAACAGTCCACTTATAAGACAGACAAATAACCCATTATTGAGCTGTGCTATAATTTACCTGTAGAATTTGGTAATAGAATAGGTAGAATAGAGTTTAGTATACAATAGGTAAAATTGTGGTAATCTGGGAGCATAAACAATAGTGACTCAACAGATCGTACAAAAGCATGTCACTGGAAATGAAGAGGAAAAGGAAAATATTCAAGAATTGTTAAGAAGGTGGGAGTGATAGAACTTAGCCATTGAATGGTATGGAATAAAGGGAGGAATTGATGACTACAGGGTTTTGATTTGGGCAATATAGTATATCTTTGGGCAATCCAGCAGAACATAGGAGATAGAACAGATTTGTTGGGAGGGAGTAAGGAATGATAATTTGCATCCATTTAGAACTGCTGAGCTTGAGATATCTGTAGGACATTCAAATGGAGATGTCTACACCACAGTTGGATATTCATATCCAGAGCTCAGAATAGAGATATGGGCTAGAAATATAGATTTGTGAGTCTTTCATGAGTGGATAAGATTGCTTCAGAAGTGAGTCTAAAATCAGAGGAAGAGATCCAAAGACATAAACTATTACAACATCATTATTTAAGAAATGGACAGAAAATGAGCCTGTAATTGAGTTTCTTCCTTGAAGAAACTCAGGAGAAAAGGGTATCCTGGCAACCAAAGGGAGTTTCAAGAAGGAGGAAGAGGTTAACAGTATCTATACTGGATGATAGCTATTCAGATAAAGTTGTTGGAAAGAATGTAAAAGGAATTGCAAAAAACTGCTGACAGAATGTTTATCTTTATACTGGTCTACAGTGTCAGGATAGAATATGGAAGACTTCATGGAGAAGAAGCTTGGACTGGATTTTTAAAAATGAGTAAGATTACATATAGCAGAAAGGAGGCTCCCTGGAGAGAAGGAAATAGCATAGAGATGGGTTTAGTTTTGAAAGGATGATTCATCCAGGAGAGCAGTAGCATGCAGGTTTTAAACATTTGGTTAAAATCTTATAAGAAAATCAGAAGGGTTTATGTTTGAATAGGTAAGCAAGGGGATTGTGCTTATCCTTGATAGAGTATGTCGGGATGACAGTGGTGTTTCAGTGAGACTGAACTGAATGGTGGAATGATTTGCTCAGTGAGAGTTAATGCAATCATATAATTCAAGGCAGTGGCTGCACATTATAGACCAGGAAATGTATCTGGAATGATGGAACATAAAACAAAAATAGAAGTAAAATGTGTTTTATTGTGATATTACTATGCTAGTATTTTATGTAAAGGTACCACTGACATGTCTTTTACAAAAGTAATTATTTCATATGAGGTTTGAATCCCTCAGTGAGTGTTATTAATGTATTATTCACATATATGCCCACATCATCCTATACAATTGCCTTCTTACTTGATGTTTACATTAACATCACTCTAGGAACTTTCAGGGCTGGTGCTTTTCCTTCTCTCCCAGTGATGAGATTACATAATGTATTCAATAAACTGTTGCTGAATAAAGTAAATGCCTCAGACTAATCACGTAACACTAAATGACAACATAATGAATAGATGAGCTTGTCTGTTCATATTATTATGGCCAAAGAAAGTGTTAAATAAAACTTAGAATCTTAATTTAGATTGCACATTTGAACATTTCCAACTGCACATAAGGCTATAAATTAATTCAACAATAAAATTCCACATGTACATCTTTCAAAGTTGAATTAATTCTATCAGTCACATAATGATCAGTTAAATACGAGCATTTTATCTAAATGAAGACATTCCTTCTGGTGCTTTAATCTTAATTTTAAACAAATTATATTTTTGGCTTTTTTATATCCCTCATTTATTACAATGAATTTATTGTCAGTATGTAGATGAGCTAATCTAATCTAATGCCGCTTTTCTTAAACTGTCAGTGGAACACTCTTCCAGGAGAGATTAATCATGAGATGACCTACCTACACTCACCCAACAAAGGGGTGAGGAAGGTTTCATGGAAACAACATTTTTTGGGGGAAATGTAGAATATTATATTTTCCTTTTGTTGAGTTATAACTAACTCACATCTGCATATTAACATTTCTGGAAATATCTGCAGTAAAGAAATTGGTGCACCTAAGCAGGGCTTGGCATATACTAGGTGCTTTTATATATTTAATAAATGAATAAACCTTGTTTAATCTATTTTTTTCTCAGACTTATTCAATCATGGCACTCTTTTTTCCTAATGACACCCCACAAAGTTATCATTTGGTAGATATGTATTTTAATAAAACATTGTCTTAGCAAGACATACAAACAACCTGAGTGTGTCTTTCAATGGATGAATGGATAAAGAAAATATGGTATATATATAGTAGTTTGGCAAACAGCTGTTAGTTTGGCAAACAGCTGTTAGTAAATGCTAGTCTACAGCATCTCTCAATAGTGAATAAAGAAAATGTAAATAAATTCACCCTGTTAATTACTGAGCCTAGTCTCAAAATAAGCTGATTTCCTTAAATTGTCAACCGAATAACATTGTTGTCGGGTCAGCCCCTGAAGTGGTTCTGGGGACTGTCCAGGGAGCCACTGGAGTCTTTCATGTTTTTCTAATTATGAAAACCTGTCTTCCAATGGTTTATACTGAGGGCCTTCATCATGAACATGATAATCCTGCTCGGAGCACATAGTTATTTCACGGCAGATTGACAGCAATCGAGCTGGAGCACTCTTTTTGCGGTACGTGGGCCTCTCACTGTTGTGGCCTCTCCCGTTGTGGAGCACAGGCTCCGGACGCACAGGCTCAGCGGCCATGGCTCACGGGCCCAGCCGCTCCGCGGCATGTGGGATCTTCCCAGACCGGGGCACGAACCCGTGTCTCCTGCATCGGCAGGTGGACTCCCAACCACTGCGCCACCAGGGAAGCCCCAAGCTGGAGCACTCCTGAGTTCACTTACATTAGTCTTTATTTTCAACGCTTATTTTTCAAGTGCCAGAAAATGATATTTTTGTAAGTTCATTACAACAACCGTGAGGAGCTATACGAAGGGTACTCGATTGAATATATTGCAAACAACACAAAAAGCTCTGCTACCAAGCAATTGCAAGTGTGAGCTGCAAAGTTATACCAGTCTTATGCTTGGTAAGAGCTGCTCCATCAGCAGCAGAAAAGGAAATTAGACAGACTCTGAAAGCTACCATTAATGTACCTGCTAGAAAGTTAAATGAACAATTAAATGGACATTTCTTAAAACAAGTGTTTAATTAGAGTTTGATTAAGCAGCTTACTCTGCAGAGTCAGACTCATGCTGCGCTCCACCACCCCAGCTTCATTGGTAGCTACACATGTATAGTCACCGGCATCTTCATTCTACGGAAATAAGCAGTGTTTTATAAAAATATGTGCCTACAGAACAGCACAAATCACTTTTTATTACCATGATGCTTGTTTATATGCAATTTTGTTTTTGAGACAGTATTTCAACGGAAATAGAAAAACTTACATAATTTAACCACATAAATAGATTTTTTTTTTAAAGAAAAGAAGAGAAAGAAATTCCTAGCTTAATTTTTTTCTGAACAACCTATCATTGCTCTCAGGGGACACTAACTGGCAGGAAACCTAAGCAGAAAATCACATTTTTTACAATCATTTATCCAATATTATCTTATTAAAGAAAAATGCCAACACTATTCTTATAGATAGCTTAAAAAGCATTAAATAATCAGAACAAATCAACGAATATCTAGTTCTTTCTCATGGGGGTTGTTAAAAAAAACCATTAAGCTTAGCCTCCATTTAGAAAGCTTGAAATGTAGGCAAGAAAGTGAGGAACTAATTATTAATGATGACAAATCACAGAACGTAAGTCACAAATTTATACATATATATTATAGAAAATAAGGACCACATGAGTTTAGATTTGATGACTAGAGACACAGATTTTGCTAAGGTCTTGTGAACAGAAGAATTCTGGTCTTGTTAATAGAAAGAGTAAGTCAGTTAAGAGGAATTGAATTGAAGGAAGTGGAGGAGGGTGGGAGGAGAGAGACAGAAGATTCAGGTGTTTAATCAGGGTATCAATGCATTATCCAAATAGAGATTTCTAGTAGGAAACTGTAAATGGAACCTGAAAGAGTTTCAGGATTGAAGGTACAGGGTTAGGAATCTGAAATTGTATGGTGGAAAAAAATTAGTATTAGTATTAATATTGATATTAGAAGAAGTACCAAGGACTTCAGAAGTAGTAATGTTTGTGTAGAGGAAAAGGGGGGTAAAGCAGTAATGAAGAAGCCTGAGACTCATTCGTGTAGCTAGAGGTAGAAATCATCTCCAAATTGAAGGGACGATCAATAACATCTAAGGTTGAAACAAAGCCAAGGAGAAGAAAAGACTGAGAGTGGCCCATTGGAGCAGGTGATTAGATAGTATATACTAATTAACTAATTCAACAGTAGGTTAACAAATTACCCTCATTTAGTCTAGTTAAGAATTTTTCAGATAAAATATCTCATTCACTTGACCCCCCAAATTAGAATAACTTAAAGTACTAATCACTGTCTGAATTAGTGAAACTTTTGGACAGCCTAATATAGTTATCGACTTGGTGATGAAATCTAACATTTATTTGTAATTTACAATGTTGCAATTCTTCAATTTCCGCATTCTAAAACAGATTTGAGGAAGTTATCTACTGATGTTGAACAATAGGTCAACGATGGAGAACAAAGCAGCAAAATTATTTTATTGCTTGTACTTCTTTGAAGGGCTAAACATCATCAATTTGAACCATTGTTTCAGTTTTTTAAAAGAACCCGTTGACTCAGATTTTATGATTAAAATAGGAATGCATGAGAAACTTTTCCCATCCATGGCACCTATAGAGAGGCATTGATTGTGACAGTTAAAGTGCATACTGACAATTCCAGTGTGACTTACTACAGTGCCATAAATGGCCAGGGAGCCATTTCCAAGTTGCCGAATTCTGTGGCTAATTTCAATATCCATCCCCCTTCTGTTCCACTGGATAGTTGGGGCGGGATCACCTTTCACCTCACAATTCAGGATTGCATTACCACCAAGTGGTTCAATCCAGTTAGAAGGGTAATCACCTTTGAAGACTGGAGGTTCTGGGGAAATAACAAAAGATGAGTATAAGAAAAAGGAAGCTCCAATAATTTCTTTGTGATTTTGATCTATTTAAAAGATAATTTAGTGAAGAGGGGAAAAGCCACTTTTGAGCCCCATGGATCTTTCAGAATTAATTGCTCATGCTAATCAATGAGATCATTTTGTCCATTTCAGTAACCTAAGTGGATGATTCCATTTTGTGCCAAATGATCTCTTTACATACTGCTTACCTACTTTTGAGTTGAATGTTCATAATTTTTTTATGTCATGAATTTGCATATCTGTGAAATAAGACTAAATGGATTAATAAATTGAAGTTATATTGTATTACTATACAGTAAGGAGGCAAAACACAAACCATTCATCATAAATAAATTTAAAATAGAAGACTTTTTATCTACCTTTCACATAAACAAATCCAATTGCCTTCACAAAACCAACGCTGTTCTCTGCAGTGCACACATAAGTACCCGAATCTTCTTTTGACATCCTTTCAATAACAAGTTCACTGTGTCCATTTACACTGTCAAAGTGGGCTGAAGGAAACAAGGTAGAAAGCAACATAAATGCCTCTCAGTAACCTAGGAAAATAATCAGTACAGCTCAATATTTTGCAGGTTAGATTTATGAATTGGTTAGCAACTGAACCAAAGAGATCTCATTATGACACTGGAGGAGAGAGCCTTTTCCAGGGATTTCTTCCTGAGCTATTTGCTGTGTCTCTAGACACTTGTTTGAAGAATGAAAAAAAAAAAGAAGGAACAGGAGAAGAGAATGAAAACAAACATCTTTCAAAATTAATTTTCGATTTGAAGTACACCTTTCATCTCAAAGGGTTGCCTAAAGCTGGCTCACAGTCTCTCTGGGTTTCAAAAAATCTTTCATTCAGAAATATGACATTTTCCATTTCATTTCTCACACCACTTTTCCTCCCAAACAATTTACATCAAAATATAATTCAACTGACCTGGCAGCTCAGAGGGGAAATCATGAAAATATATGCTAGTTAGGTAATAAATAATAACAACAAGATTAACTTTGTAATAATTTGAACTTCTCCATAGGTGATGATGATATAAATATTTACAAAGGTATTTACAATACTTGGAATAGAGTATAAGATAAACATGCTAATCCTAAAATAATCAATACTAAATAAGGTTTTGATTAGACCAGCCAATATCTGATTATGTTAAGTATGTTTACCTTGCATGTTCTCTCCCATTCAAATTATATTTTAAAGTTTCATACTACTGAATATTATGTGGAAAATTAAGCTTTAAAAATTGAAATAGCTAAGTTAGTACTACGCCTTCAGAAAAGAGTACTGATTAAGTTTTTTAGAGTTTATTTTTCTTTAGTAAGATATACTATTATTGTTAAGGTGATACAGTTGGTGAATTCTAGTGATTAACATAAATCTTTATAGCAGAGAAAAACTCAAGCTTATTACTAATTTTCCAGGAAGGCATTTGTAAATGCAGTACTTCAGAACTCAATTTTGGGATGCAACAATTTCTCTTTACAGACAATATTTTTATGCTGGTCATAAAGTCTAACAAATAGAGACACTTGTCCTCCCAGGGATGAGGGCTCCTGGGCTTTAAAAAAAAATGGAGATTGGTTTTGAGTTCTCTATGGGTGTACTATTCACTTCTTAAGAATTAAATTACCAACCTGGGATAATATTGTTATTGAAGGTCCATGTTAACTTGGGCAGTGGAATACCAGTTGCTTTACAGTTTAATCGTAGCTGTTCCCCTTTATTTAATGACACATCTCCAGGAAGTTCAGTAAAAGTGGGGAGAACATGCACAGTCAGGCTGACGGTGTGTGTGTCTTCACCTGCAGCATTGTTAGCAACGCAGGTATAGGTGCCAGAATCCTCTGGCTTAAAGAAAGAAAAACCATACGGCTTAAAATTACATAATCTTACATTATACTACATATAATACATAAAGTTACATAGCTTGGTCCCCAAAGGAGCACTCTTCTTTAAAGACAGTTTAAATTTCCATCTTGTAGTCTGAACCATCTGGCTAGCTTTTAAATAACATAATTTAAAATGTATAAGAATTTAAACAAAAGCCCATACCTTATAGAACTATAGAATTTATAATAATAAGATCTCAGAAAACTTTAAAGTTTATTAAACATCAACTGCTGTACTGCAATGTACAAATAAAGAGCAAATAGTCCCAAAGGCTGTTAGAATCTTGACAGCATAGTTGGCTCTCTGGGTAATGTGGCACCGAAGTCCACCAAAATTATCAAAGGAAATGGCAAGAGTAAGGGCAATAACACCTGCAATTCCAAAATTTCACCTGCTAAATCCAGCTCTTGGCACTCACTTTATTAGATGTATTGGCAGCATTTGACACAATTCTGGCTTCCTTCTTTTTAAAACCATGTCTTCACTTGGCTTCCAGGACACCCCATTCCCCTAGTTTCCTTCCTACTTCACTGGTTGCTCCTTTTCCAACTCCTTTTGCTGGCTTCCCCTCCACATTAATGTCTTTATGTTGGTATGTGAGAGGGCTCAGTCTTAGTTCTCTTTTCTTCTGTATCTGCACTCACCTCTTTGGTGATCTCATCCAGTCTTATGGCTTTAAATATCATCTATCTACTGATGAGTAACAGGATGTCCAGCCCAGATCTTTCTTCCAAATTCCAACTACATTGAACTTTTCATTCCAACTCTCTGCTTAGATGTCTAAAAGACATCTCACACTCATGTCCAAAACTGAACTCCCCATTTCCCCTTCCTGTTCTATCTGCAGCCTTCACAACATCTCAGTTGATGGCTACTTTGTTCTTCCAGTTGTTCATGCCTTTGTTCTCAGACATTTGAACTATCCTTTATTCTTTTCTTTTTCAGACTCTACTTGCAATCTAGCTAGGAAATCCTAGCTTCAAAGTATGTGCAAAATCCAATCAGCTCTCACCCCTTCTCTGCTAATGTTCAGCTTTTTTTTTTAAATTAATTTGTTATTGGAGTATGGTTGCTTTACAATTCTGTGTTAGCCTCAACTGCACAGCAAAATGAATCAGCCATATGCATACAGATATCCCCTCCCTTTTGGACCTCCCTCCCATTTAGGTTACCACAGTGCACTAGGTGTGTTCCCTGTGCTGTACAGCATGTTCCCATCGGTTGTCCATTTTACACATAGTATCTGGATAAAGAAGATGTGGTACATATATACAATGGAATATTACTCAGCCATAAAAAGGAATGAAACTGGGCCAGAGATGAGGATTGACCTAATGTTCAGCTTTGAGTCCTATAATCTCTCCTCTGCCTCCAGACCATCTTCCCAACTGGTCTTTTCTGTTTCTATCCTTGCCTCCCTACCGTGTATTCTCATGGAATAGGAGGAGGAGGAAGAGGGGCGGGGGGGAAGGGGGAGGAGGAGCCAATGCAATGTTGCAAAAACATAAGGCAGACCACATTGTTCCCCTGCTCAAAACCTGTAATGGATTCTGATTTTACTCAGAGTAAAATGCAAAATTGTTATGACCTGCAAGACACTACCTGTATCTGGCTTTCATTTTTCTCTGACTTCTCTCTCTTTTCATTCTTTTTCTTCTTTGCTTTCACTGGCTTTCTGTTTCTCAAATACATCAGACATGTTCCTACCTTACATTCTCGCGTTCTTTGCACCCACCTTAATTTCTTTGCCGCTAAAATCTGGGGGAAGAGCATCCCAGTTTTCTCTGCCTGGGATGCTCCTCTTCCAGATATTTGCTTAGCTAACTCACTTCCTTCAAATTTTGCTCAAAATATCTCCTTCCCAAAGGACATTTACTCTGACTATGCTATTTAAAAATGTAACCTGGGGCTTCCCTGGTGGTGCAGTGGTTGAGAGTCTGCCTGCCGATGCAGGGGACACGGGTTCATGCCCCGGTCGGGGCAGATCCCACATGCCGCGGAGCGGCTCAGCCCGTGAGCCATGGCCGCTGAGCCTGCGCAGCTCCGCAACGGGAGAGGCCACAACAGTGAGAGGCCCGCCTACCGCAAAAAAAAAAAAAAAAAGCGTAACCTGTACTCCTCCAACTTCTGATCCCCTATACCCTGCTCTTTTATTTTTCATACCAGTTGTTTTCTTTTGGCAACTGGTATGAAACAATACATTGTTTATTTTTATTTGTTATTGTCTATCTCCCTCCTCTAGAAACAAACTCCACGAGGGCAAGGATCTTTGATTCCTTTGTTCCCTGATGTATTTATTCCCAGTGCCTAAATCAGTGTTGATCACACTGATAAATAAATATTTGTTGAATTAATGACTGAATGCTTCTGACTGCGTTAAGGTCCATATTACAGACTTTTTCTTCTTTTCAAAAAGTTTAAGAATATATATTTTTGCATTGAAGCATCAAAAAACTGATTGGAAATGCAGCATAAAAATTGTAATTACTCATTATAGATATAATCTAAATTTGGTTGGTTGAATACTAATTTTTTTAAAGGCAAACAGGAATAAGTCATATTCCATGTAAAGGTCTCCCCATTCTGACACCACTTAGCTATTCTTAAAATTCCCAGGTTATAACAACTTAAGTTTAAAATCAAGGATTTTATGGAAGTAAAGCTTTTGAAAATCTGGTTTGCACATATTATTCACAAATAGACTTCTCATCATTTGTGTCCTTCATCCAGTTTTTATAAGCTACCTTATTGTTGATATATTTCTTAATGTATCTGAGTCACTGTCTCACTAAAAGTCTAAACTTTTCTTACTTAATGTCTTCAGGTCTAAGAGTGATTAAGGGGCCTAATTCAACATTCTTGAACCTGGGAGTAATCCCTACTGGAGATATTTACCAGCTTAAACAAACAAACAAGCAAACAAATTTATCCTTATTTTATCAATTCTAAAATTCATACTTTTAACTTTTAATATCTCTGAATTTGGGATACAACTTAAAAATTGATGATCTTCTCTAGTTTACTTGACTATATATTTTTGTCTTAGTGGCACATAAAATATTGGTGCATCTTAGAATTGATGGAAACTTAGATTTGAATAAATACACTTTCTACTAGCACATGAGACAGAGTTAACCTATCACTAGAGCTATTTATCTGGTAATTCCAGGAGTCTGGCTAAAGGCTGAAATTATACTGTGAAGTGAATGTGATCAATTTATCATTTTAATTTGTTCAAATTTAATTCTATGAAGACTTTGTAATGAAATTTAGGCACTTTGAAGGGTAATGAAAAGGAATAAGATAGGCACTAAAGCTCTGAAAGTGATTCACATTTTAATCATGTTTAATATTTAGTACCAAGTGTTGATACTCTCAAACCACATGATAATTTTTTAAAAAGTCATGTGGTATGCATAGATACAGATTCCTCTTCAAGTGGGCTCACACTGAAAAACTGAGATGCTTCCCATAGCTACAATTTTGCAGACTGGCGACGTACCACCTAAGAATATTCAAAAACCCCAGCTTGCACTGATCCCTAAGACTAAGAGTTATTTAAAAACCTGAAAAGAGCAAAAAGCCTGCTTTTTGTATTTGCTTAATAATACATCAGACATTCTTACATCTCTACTCTTCTAACCATCCTCATGCATCGTTACAAACATGGAATATAACAGAGGCTTAGAATTTTTCCTGATAAACACAGATATCCACAAAAATAAAATAATTTTAGAAGGAGGCCACTTATGAGTTCTCACAATCTGCTAAATACTATTCTCGGGGACATAAAATGAAATATGTGTAAAATTAATTCTTTGACCTGAATTTATAAGAGTACTTTCTTTCCTTTCATTATTAAAAAATACATTTCCGAGCTAAGTCACTAAATGTAAAAAGGTGAATTAATAATCTGGCTTAATGTATCTATTCGTGTCTATTAAACTTACCACAACATTTTCCAGAATGAGCTCCCCATAGGGTTCGACAGTGTGTTTTCCTAACAAGTTAGCCAAAAGAACATTGTCTTTTTTCCAGTTAATCGCTGGTGTGGGGATTCCATCAGCCACGCATGGAAGAACGGCTTGTGAATTCTCATTGACGGTGTAATGTACTTCTGTACTTTGAATTCTAGGTGGTACTATGAAGAGTTTAAAAATGATAGGTATTCAGGATGTTGAATTCAATAATATCTTTATTCACACTGAAAATTAACACATAATAGACTTTCTTGAGGGTAACTTGCTAGAAATACTAACAAAATTTATCAAGCCGTTTACTTGTTTCTTACTATGAAAGCAATCCATATTTTTGATGCTAGCAAGAATTCTAATGCATCTGTACTTGTTGAATATGAATTTCTGAAAAAATGACAGAACTGGTGAGAAATATTTAGATTTTATTTGACTTCCTGACATTTCTTTACTTGAGTTTCTTTTGCTTATTGCAGTAAGGTAAAATAAACAAGAACAACTAAAACCAAAAATGCTTCTATAGTTGTATAATTGCTAGATTTATATCACAGAGATATTGTGAGGATAGACTAATAAAAGTCCCTAGTTAAAAACACTGTAAAATACTCACCCCATATTAAATATCACAAAGTGCTAAAGAAAAAACTACTTATTGCAATATTTCACATGTGTTACAACAAATGCAAGTAAAACCAGAAAAGACACTTAATTCAGTTTTTATACTGTCACAGAGAAATTTTTACAGTGATTTCATAATTCTGTGCAAATACTGCCTTTGCCTCAAATTTTTTTGAAATAGAATTTAGGCAATATAGAAAGGACAATTGACTATTTCAGGGTACTAACAAATACTTTAGTGAACTTGGAACTAAGATATTCACTTCTAAAAGAAAGGCGTAAAAAATATTAAGAATACTTGGCTCAAAAAGTAAAAATAGAGATTGGTTCAAGACGGCAAAGTAGAAGGACGTGTGCTCACTCCCTCTTGCAAGAGCACTGGAATCACAACTAATTGCTGAACAATCACTGACAGGAAGACATGGGAACTCACCAAAAAAGATACCCCACATGCAAAGACAAAGGAGAAGCTGAAATGAGACGGCAGGCAGGGCGCTATCACAATAAAATCAAATTCCATAACCGCTGGGTGGGTGACTCACAAACTGGAGAACAACTATACCACAGAAGTCCACCTACTGGAGTGAAGGTTCTGAGTCCCATGTCAGGCTTACCAACCTGGGGGTCCGGCAACAGGAGGAGGAATTCCTAGAGAATCAGACTGTGAAGGCTAGTGAGATTTGATTGCAGGACTTTGACAGGACTGGGGGAAACAGAGACTCCACTCTTGGAGGGCACACACAAAGTAGTGTGCGCATCGGGACCCAGGGGAAGGAGCAGTGGCCCCATAGGAGACTGAACCAGACCTACCTGCTAGTGGTGGAGGGTCTCCTATAGAGGTGGGGGGCAGCTGTGGCTCACCAAGGGACAAGGACACTGGCAGCAGAAGTTGTGGGAAGTATTCCTTGGCGTGAGCCCTCCCAGACTCTGCCATAAGCCCCACCAAAGAGCCCAGATAGCCTTCAGTGTTGGGTCATCTCAGACCAAACAACCAACAGGGAGGGAACCCAGCCCCACCCATCAGCAGACAAGCAGATTAAAGATTTATTGAGCTCTGCCCACCAGAGCAACTGCCAGCTCTACCCACCACCATTCCCTCCCATCAGGAAGCTTGCATAAGCCTCTTAGATAGCCTCATCCACAAGAGGGCAGACAGCAGAAGCAAGAAGAATTACAATCCTGCAGCCTGTGGGACAAAAACCACATTCACAGAAAGACAGATGAAAAGGCAGAGGGCTATGTACCAGATGAAGGAACAAGATAAAACTGCAGAAAAACAACTAACTGAAATGGAGACAGGCAATCTTCCAGAAAAAGAATTCAGAATAATGATAGTGAAGATGATCCAGGACCTTGGAAAAAGAATGGAGGCAAAGATCGAGAAGATGAAAGAAATGTTTAACAAAGACCTAGAAGAATTAAAGAACAAACAAACAGAGATGAACAATACAATAACTGAAATGAAAACTATACTAGAAGGAATCAATAGCAGAATAACTGAGGCAGAAGAACAGATAAGTGACCTGGAAGACAGAATGCTGGAATTCACTGCTGCTGAACATAGTAAAGAAAAAAGAATGAAAACAACTGGAGACAGCCTAAGAGACCGCTGGGACAACATTAAATGCAACAACATTCGCATTATAGGGGTCCCAAAAGGAGAAGAGAAAGAGAAAGGACCCGAGAAAATATTTCAAGAGATTATAGTTGAAAATTTCCCCAACATGGGAAAGGAAATAGCCACCCAAGTCCAGGAAGCGCAGAGAGTGCCACACAGGATAAACCCAAGGAGAAATACGCTGAGACATGTAGTAATCAAATTGGCAAAAATTAAAGACAAAGAAAAATTACTGAAAGCAGCAAGGGAAAAACGACAAATAACATACAAGGGAACTCCCATAAAGTTAACAGCTGATTTCTCAGCAGAGACTCTACAAGCCAGAAGGGGCTGGCATGATATAAAGTGATGAAAGGGAAGAGCCAGAACCAAGATTACTCTACCCGGCAAGGATCTCATTTAGATTCGATGGAGAAATCAAAAGCTTTACAGACAAGCAAGAACTAAGAGAATTCAGCACCACCAAACCAGCTCTACAACAAATGCTAAAGGAACCTCTCTAAGTGGGAAACACAAGAGAAGAAAAGGATCTACAAACACAAACCCAAAACAATTAAAAAAATGGCAATAGGAACATACATATCAATAATTTCCTTAAAAGTGAATGGATTAAGTGCTCCAACCAAAAGACACAGGCTTGCTGAATGGATACAAAAACAAGACCCATACATATGCTGTCTACAAGAGATGCACTTCAGACCTAGGGACACATACAGACTGAAAGTGAGGGGATGGAAAAAGATATTCCATGCAAATGGAAATCAAAAGAAAGCTGGAGTAGCAATTCTCATATCAGATAAAATAGACTTTAAAATAAAGAATGTTACAAGAGACAAGGAAGGACACTACGTAATGATCAAGGGATCAATCCAAGAAGATATAACAATTATAAATATATATGCACCCAACATAGGAGCACCTCAATACATAAGGCAAATGCAAACAGCTCTAAAAAAGGATATCAACAGTAACACAATAACAGTGGGGGACTTTTTACATTTTTTACACTTTTTTACACTTTTTACATTTACACCAATGGACAGATCATCTGAACAGATAATTAATAAGGAAACAGAAGCTTTAAATGACACAATAGACCAGATAGATTTAATTGATATTCATAGGACTTTCCATCCAAAAACAGTAGATTACACTTTCTTCTCAAGTGCGCATAGAATATTCTCCAGGATAGATCACATCTTGGGTCACAAATAAAGCCTCAGTAAATTTAAGAAAACTGAAATCATATCAAGCATCTCTTCTGACCACAACACTATGAGATTTGAAATCAATTACAGGGAAAAAAAATATAAAAAACAGAAACACATGGAGGCTAAACAATACGTTACTAAATAACCAAGAGATCACTGAAGAAATCAAAGAGGAAATCAAAAAATGCCTACAGACAAATGACAGTGAAAACATGACGATCCAAAACCTATGAGATGCAGCAAAAGCAGTTCTAAGAGGGAAGTTTATAGCTATACAAGCCTACCTCAAGAAACATCTCAAATAAACAATGTAACCTTACACCTAAAGGACCTAGAGAAAGAAGAACAAACAAAACCCAAAGTTAGCAGAAGGAAAGAAATCATAAAGATCAGAACAGAAATAAATGAAATAGAAGCAAAGAAAACAACAGCAAAGATCAATAAAACTAAAAGCTGTTTCTTTGAGAAGATAAACAAAATTGATAAACCATTACCCAGACTCATCAAGAAAAAGAGGGAGACGAGTCAAATCAATAAAATTAGAAATGAAAAAGGAGAAGTTACAACAGACACCACAGAAATACAAAGCATACTAAGAGACTACTACAAGCAACTCTATGCCAATAAAATGGACAACCTGGAAGAAATGGACAAATTCTTAGAAAGGTATAATGTCCAAGACTGAATCAGGAAGAAATAGAAAATATGAACAGACCAACCACAAGTAATGAAATTGAAACTGTGATTAAAATTCTTCCAAGAAACAGAAGTCCAGGATCAGATGGCTTCACAGGTGAATTCTATCAAACATTTAGAGAAGAGCTAACACCCATCCTCCTCAAACTCTTCCAAAAAATTGCAGAGGAAGGAACACTCCCAAACTCATTCTGTGAGGCCACCATCACCCTGATACCAAAACCAAACAAAGACACTACAAAATAGAAAATTACAGACCAATATCACTGATGAATATAAATGCAAAAATCCTCAACAAAATACTAGCAAACAGAATCCAACAACATATTAAAAGGATCATACACCATGATTAAGTGAGATTATCCGAGAGATGCAGTGATTCTTCAATATATGCTAATCAATCAATGTGATACACCATATTAACAAACTGAAGAATAAAAACCATATGATCATCTCAATAGATGCAGAAAAAGCTTTTGACAAAATTCAACACCGATTTATGATAAAAACTCTCCAGAAAGTGGGCATAGAGGGAACCTACTTCAACATAATAAAGGCCATATACAACAAACCCAGAGCAAACATCATTCTCAATGGTGAAAAACTGAAAGCATTGCATCTAAGATCAGGAATAAGACAAGGATGTCCACTCTCACCACTATTATTCAATATAGTTTTGGATAGCTATGGCAATCAGAGAAGAAAAAGAAATAAAAGGAATACAAACTGTAAAAGAAGAAGCAAAATTGTCACTGTTTGCAGATGACATTATACTATACATAGAGAATCCTAAAGGTGCCACCAGAAAACTACTAGAGCTCATCAATGAATTTGGTAAAGTTGCACGATACAAAATTAATGCACAGAAATCTCTTGCATTCTTATACACTAATGATGAAAAATCCGAAAGAGATATTAAGGTAACACTCCTATTTACCACTGCAACCAAAAGAATAAAATACCTAGGAAGAAACCTACCTAGGGAGACAAAAGACCTGCATGCAGAAAACTATAAGACACTGATGAAACAAATTAAAGATGATACCAACAGATGGAGAGATATACCATGTTCTTGGATTGGAAGAATCAATATTGTGAAAATGAATGTATTACGAAAAGCAAACTACAGATTGAATGCAATCCCTATCAAATTACCAATGGCATTTTTTCCAGAAGTAGAACAAAAAAATCTTTAAATTTGTATGGAGACACAAAAGACTGCAAATAGCCAAAGCAGATTTGAGGGAAAAAAACGGAGCTGGAGGAATCAGACTCCCTGACTTCAGACTATACTACAAAGCTACAGTAATCTAGACAGTATGGTACTGGCACAAAAACAGAAATATAGATCAATGGAACAGGATAGAAAGCCCAGAAATAAACCCACGCACCTATGGTCAACTAACCTATCACAAAGGAGGCAAGGATACACAATGGAGAAGACACAGTCCCTTCAATAAGTGGTGCTGGGAAAACTGGACAGCTAATATAAAAGAATGAAATTAGAACACTCCCTAACACCATACACAAAAATAAACTCAAAATGGATTCGAGACCTAAATGTAACACCGGACACTATAAAACTCTTTGAGGAAAACATAAGAAGAACACTCTTTGACATAAATCACAGCAAGATATTTTTTGATCCAACTCCTAGAGTAATGGAAATAAAAACAAAAATAAACAAATGGGACCCAATGAAACTTCAAAGCTTTTGCACAGCAAAGGAAACCATAAACAAGATGAAACGACAACCCTCAGTAGGGGACAAAAATATTTGTAAATGAATCATCGGACAAAGGATTAATCTCCAAAATATATAAACAGCTCATGCAGCTCAATATTAAAAATACAAACAACCCAAAACAAAAATGGGCAGAAGACCTAAAAAGATATTTCTCCAAAGAAGACATACAGATGGCCAAGAAGCACATGAAAAGCTGCTCAACATCACTAATTATTAGAGAAATGCAAATCAAAACTACAGTGAGGCACCCCCTCACACAAGTTAGAATGGGCATCATCAAAAAATCTACAAACAACGAATGATGGAGAGGGTGTGGAGAAAAGGGAACCCTCTTGAACTCTTGGTGGGAATGTAAATTCATACAGCCACTATGGAGAACAGTATGGAGGTTCCTTAAAGAACTAAAAGTAGAATTACCGCATGACCCAGCAATCCCACTACTGGTCATATACCCAGAGAACACCATAATTCAAAAAGACACATGCACCCCAATGTTCACTGCAGCACTATTTACAATACCCAGGTCATAGAAGCAACCTAAATGCCCATCGACAGACGAATGGATAAACAAGATGTGGTATATATATACAATGGGATATTACTCAGCCATAAAAAGGAACAAAATTGGGTCATTTGTAGAGACGTGGAGGGATCTAGAGACTGTCATACAGAGTGAAGTAAGTCAGAAAGAGAAAAACAAATATCGTATATTAACGCATATATGTGGAACCTAGAAAATGGAACAGATGAACCAGTTTGCAGAGCAGAAATTGAGACACAGAAGTAGAGAAAAAAATCGTATGGACATCAAGGGAGGAAACCTGTGGGGTGGTGGTGGTGGTGGTGTGATGAATTGGGCGATTGGGATTGACATGTATACACTGATGTGTATAAAATGGATGACTAATAAGAAAAAAACAAAAAAGTAAAAATACACTTCCCACAAAATAATAAATTTTGGAATTATTCAAATACATTGCTGAGAAATGGATCAATCTTAATGACATTTTTTAGAACAATCGGTTTCAGCAAAAATTATTTTTTTATCATGAGTAAATATACAAAGATTATGTGAATGATTATATGCATAAACAGTAGATAATACGGAAAATCAAAAATCTATTTTGCTGAATGGTATGTCACAAATATTCATTTTTCATTAATGTATGCTATATTTTTATTATCTCCTTTATCCTGGTTTCCTTGGAGTTTATACTTCAACTCTTCTAATGGTTACAAAGTTGCAGCATTAGTACATTTACTTAAATTCATTCTTTTTCAAAATGAAAATTTTAAGGCTGTGACTTTATATTTGATTATAGTTTGGCCACACACCATACATTTTGATATGTGGTGTCCTTATTTTTATTATTTTCTAAATAATCTGAAAATAAAACCATATTCTTTGACCTACTTGTTGACTAGAATGGTCTTTTTTAATATGGCTGGGGTTGGGGTTTTGGCATTAAAAGTTCATTACACATTTCTAGCTTTATTGCATTGTGGGCAGGAATTGTGGCCTATACTTTTAAATTATTATTAACAATTTCTTTGTTGTTTAGTATATGGTCAATTTTGGTAAATTTTCTACGAACACTTGAAAGAAGGAATATTATTTACTTGAAACTAAAGGACTAATGTGTATTAATTAGTTCAATTATATTAACTGAGAGCAGGTATAAAACTGTAGAAAATTCAAATACACCTGAAAGATAAAAAACAGCTTTCACACATTTTTTAAAAAGGGAAAAAGTAGAAACTCATCATTAAAACAAGAGTTACCTCTGAAAATAGTAGTTGGAAATAGTTTAATTTACTTATTGTTTCTTACCACTGATATTAATAGGTATTCTACCTTTAGTCTTAAAAGTATACAATTAAAAAAATAACAAAATAACAACTAAAATATTTCAATGCTGATCTTTAGGTATTTTGTTAGTTGTCTGAATGCAAAGGAAAAAATGGTATTTTTTCTATTATTCAAATATACCTGTAAATATTTTGCTACATACTTTAAAATAATGAATCAAATAGATCTCCGATTCTCATTAGACTCACATTACATTTATAATGTAGGTCCCATGGTGATTAGTTTTGAGCCAAGATGACTTGCAACTTGAAAAGTAAAGCATAAGAATAACGAAACAAATGGACTCCTCATAAGCCCAATTAAAGATCCCAATAACCACATTATGAGGGGACTGGCAACACATTAATTATCCTGGCTCTATTAATAAAATCTCTCTTTGTCACACACATATGTGCACACACGAATAAACATAGCCTACCAAAAACATATTTGAAGGGCAAGTGTACCTACATACCACATGAACACACACACTCCACTCTTCATTACTGTTTTACATTGCTTTGATTTTCATCGTATTTTTTTTCCTGGTGTTTTTTTTCTTTGCCATGGTCATGTAGCACACTAAAAATGATTTATGCTAAACGACCTACCATGGACAGTGAGCTTGGTGCTCGTGCTGCTTGATCCTGCCACATTAGCTGCTGTGCACGTGTACTGGCCAGCATCACCAGGCTGAGCAAATGCTATTTGCAGAGCTCCAGAGCTGAGGATGTGCTGGCGGATTGATTCCATAATTAGATGCCCATCTTTATGCCACGTAATGTCAGGTGGTGGGAGGCCATCTGCCTCACAGGGTAGCATGATGGGCTTATCCACAGCAATGATATATTCCTTAGGATGGGGGCTAATGACTGGAGGAACTAAAAGATACAAGGTTTGAATGTTACCTTAAAAGCAGGAATGTACCATTTACACACTACAGTATTACTCTAGCAAAGTGAAGTCACATTGACAAGAAACAAAGCCCTGACTTTACCATATCATCACCAAAGGATTGCTATAGCTTGTTTGCGTTGGAAAAGAAAATTCATTGAACCCATTGTAGAAAATTATTCTCTATCTAGTTAACAAATATAAATGATAATCAATTTTAAATAAGGATATAAACATGTACTCATGAGGGATTTCATGTCCAGAAAACTTAGACTGTGTTGACAGAGGTATTTTCTTTAACATACATGTATTGTGATTCATCAGCTACTTAAAACTTCCAAAATAGACCCCTTCAAAGGTCTGGAAATTGTTCACCTGCTCAAAGATCCTTTTATTCATGCGTTTCCTACAGTGCTTATGATCTCATATACAGTGGCCATATTTAACAAGGTATTTTGTTAATGAATAAAGGAATAAAGAAGTAGAATATGGAAAAGAATTACAATTAACCCTTGAACAACGCAGGGGTTAGGGATGACGACCCTGTGTGCTACCGAAAATCTGAATATAACTTATAGTTGGCCCTCTGTATCCTTGTCTCCTCTGTATCTGTGGTTTTTGCATCTGCAGATTCAACCAACCTTGGATTGTACAGTAATGTAGTATTTACTACTGAAAAAAAATCCATGTATAAGTGGACCTGCACGGTTCAAACCGTGTTGGTCAAGGGTTGATGGTATAGAGATAGAACTCTTTGCACTTCTTCAGAAAATGGTGGAAGGGCTTATGATTAGAATTTCTCTTCCTAGTGTCTACAACAGATTCCTAGTGTTTACAATAGATTACACTAAGGATATTCTACTGAGCTTTTCTTACCCTTTCCTGCCTTGGGGCTATTGCACATGCTGCCCTCTCTTCCTTGGACACTCTGCTACTTTTACATGGCTCATCCTAGCTCATCATTCAGGTCTCAGCTCCAGTGGTAGCCACCTCAGCTCCAAGAGTATCCCCCCCGACACCAAGCAGTTGTTTAAGCTTACTTTAACCACCAGTGTAAAGTGGTCCCCACATTTTCCCATTTTGGAATATTGAAATGCTGTTAATTGTTCAAAGTGTTTCTTTTTCTTTTTTGAAAAAAAGTGTTTCTTTTTTTCATATCAATAGTTTTAATCAATTAGTGAAGGGAAAAACCCTCACTAATTCTTTTCTATGACCCTCAGTGTTGCCAAAACCAATGAATATTTCTTGGTCATCATCCTAACTGACCTTTCGCTTGCATTAAAAAAGCTGTCTACTCCCTTCTTGAAACACTGTCCTCTCCTAGCCTCCATCTAGTTTTCCTGTGTCATCTCTTCCCTCTCCTTTGTATTCTTTTCCAGTGTTCTCTCTTTTCTCAGACCTCTTAACAATGCAGAGTCCTGGGGCTTTGTCCTTAAGATATTTTCGGTCCAAATTCTCATCCAGTCTTATAGACTGAAATACCCTGATTACTTCCAAATTTATATCTTAGACTATACTTCTCCCTTGAGTTCTGAATTCATAAATATTCAACACTTTTTGACATCTCTGCTAGGATTTCTAATAATTTCCCACATCTAACATGATTAAACAGAAGTCACGCTTTCCTTCCTCCCAAACCAGTTCCTCCCCTTGCATCCCTCACAGCACTATCTCCCATCTCTAGCTCAGGCCCAAAGCCCAGGAAACATCGTTAACTCTTCTCTTTTCCTAACCTCCCAATCTGATTAATCAGCAATCCTGGCAATTACATCTCCAAAGAGTTCTTGAATCCACCACTTCTTGTTCATTTTCCCCTGCAACTCACACACACACTCGCACTCCCAGCCAGACCGTATCACATGATGCCTAGAGCACTTTACTAGTTCTTCCAGCTCTAGTCTTGTGCTTTCTCGAAATCATTATCTACATACCAGCAAAAGAGGTCTTCCTAAAACCAAACAAGAGTCTTGGTTAAATCATTAAAAGGCTTCAACATTGCACACAGAAGGAAATCTTACCCCTCCTCTGGTCCTTTGGGCACTCTGTGCACTGGTCCCACTTTCTCTTCTGACCTCCTTCACATTTTGCCAGCCTTCCCAGGTTCATTACTGTCAGCCACACGGGCACGCTCCTTTTCTTACCCTTTCCTGCCTTGGGGCCATTGCACATGCTGCCCGCTCTTCCTTGGACACTCTGCTACCTTTACATGGCTCATCCTAGCTCATCATTCAGGTCTCAGCTCCAATGGTAACCCCCCTCAGCTCCAATGGTACCCCCATCAGTAGGTTAAAGCCTACTTTAACCACTAGTGTAAAGTGGTCCCCACATTTTCCCACTATTCTCCATCTCAGCCTTTTGTTTTCCCTCTGCATAGCATATGTCAGAATTTATCATAATTTCATTTATTTGGTAGTTTCATTTTTTTCCTTCTCCACACTATAAGGAAAGGATCATATCTATAATGGTCAATGTATTTCTACTTATTATCCCAATAAACACTTGTTAAAGAAGTGTTGAAAAATACAAATAAATTAGATTTACAATCTGCAGGTAAGTGAGCTTTACTACAGTTATTAATTCACCACAAGAAAATCACACTACAAGGAAATTCACATCAGCCATGCAAACTGAGCAGCTCGGAACCCATCTCTAGGTCACGTCTTGATCCACAAAAACAATGCATGTAAGATATGACTATTACATCAAGAAAATATACGTTAAATGTGAAAAAAACCCCACTGTCTTCAGAGTATTTTTTTCCATCAAGCTGGTTTAATTGCAATTATGATTTATTTTTTTGTTTCATGACTCTTATTGGTGATTCTTTAAAATTTTAAAAATTTACGATGTTTTTTAAGTGGATATTACAATCCAGTATTTTGTAATGTATACAAAGTAGTACTATAGAGAGAATAGTTTTAAAAATCACCTTAAATATGTGCTACAATGAAAGTACCAAATAGAGGTTCACAGAAATTCAAAATATCATGAGATGCCTCAGTTTTCTTATACAAATAATGCCCCAAAACACCCAAGCACTAAATTTTTTCCTTCATGAGGTTAATAGAAAAACATATAGGATAATATAAACTAAGAATGTTAATTAAGAACTATGGTGGCATCATTACTTTAGATATATGAATTTTGAAATACACTATTATAAGCATCTTTGCAATGAAGACATAGAGATTTATTATTTAGGTACCTTGGACATTTAACTTGATTTTGCCCAAGGCTGTACCAGCTGGATTCTGAGCCACACACATGTAAGTACCAGCATCCTCTCTGACAGCTCTGGAGATCTGCAAGCCACCACGAGGAAGAACTACATGGCTTCTACCTACATCATAGTTACAAAAGCAGAGTGAGAAGAATTTTTATTTTCATTAAAAAGTCATACCGACTTCTGAATTATAAAACTGAATTGCCATTATTTTCTTGATTGAAACGGTACCTGAAGTGATGACATTGATACCTTCCTTTTGCCAAGTGATGAAAGGACTGGGAGTCCCTGTTGCTTCACATGGTAATAAAATGGGATTGTTTAGAATGACGGCTAGTTCACTTGGCTGAGGCCGAATGACTGGAGGCTCTGTAAGAACCAATCAGCAGAAATAAGCAAAGGCTCTAGTTAGTAGCATAAATGTCTGTAGTAGCCATGAGGTTAAACATGACTGAATTCAAAATTCCAAAATATTAGTGATTTCATTGTCCCAGGGAAAAGCAAATAGAGGTCATATCACATTTTTTGAGTCTTGCTACTATAGCCAGTTTCCATTAGAAGAACTCCATAGAAAAGACTAAAGTCAGAAACAGATCATAAAAATTCAAGAAGACAAATAATTTAGGGGTTGTTTTGTGTGGTTTGTCATCTGTATGTTTTCTTTAGTCTATTGAAGAACATCTATCAGGCTTTCATATCCCCAAAATATTACTGTGGTTTATGACTCTAGATGGTACCACCTTGTCAAGAATAAACATGACTTAGAAAAGTACAACAGCAAAATTTTAATGAATAAATAACCTTTCATACCTTGGACATAAAGGCTCACATGTCGATGTGCAGAGCCAGCTGCATTCCTGGCAACACAAGTATATCTTCCAGCATGGCTTAATTGAGTGGCAAATATCTCAATTGCTCCTAAAAAGGAAAAATTTTTCATGCACAGTGCATCCCTGTTTTTCTGGTTTGATAAACCATGTCTCTTTGATTTTGTGTGAGTCTGCCCCCTAGCATAGTGCGTGGCTTGTACTCATACTTGTACCCCCTGTGCTTACCTACCACAGTATTTTTTAAAAAATCACTATTAACAGCTTTATTTAGGCAAAACTTACAGACCATAAAATTCACTGACTTAAATGTACAATACAATGATTTTTAGTATATTTACAGAGTTGTGCAATTATAATTTAATTTTAGAAAATTTCCATTATGCCCAAAGAAATCTCACTCCACTTATAGTCCTGCCTCACTCTCAACCCCAAGTATAAGCAATCAGTAATCTAATTTCTATATATATTGGCCTTTTCTGGAAATTTCATATAGATGGGATCATACAGAAGGCTTTTGTGTCTGACTTCTACTGTGAGCATAGTTTTTGAGTTTCATCTGCTGCAGCAGGTGTCAATATTTTTGTTCCATTTTATTGCTAAATAGAATTCCATCCTGTGAATTATCCACATTTTGTTTATCCATTCACCAGTTGATGGACATTTACATTGTTGCTATGTTTTTGGCTATTGTGAATGATGCTGTATGAACATTTGCATATAAGTCTTTGGGTGGACATATGCTTTCATTTCTCTAGGTAGGGACCTAGGAATGGAGTTGCTGGGTCATATGGTAACTGTTTAACATTTTGAGAAAAGTTCTAAACTGTTTTCTTAGCACAGTACTTTGTGCTGAAGAGTAAATTTTTTTTTTTTTTTTTTTCCGGTATGTGGGCCTCTTACTGTTGTGGCCTCTCCCGTTGCGGAGCACAGGCTCCGGACATGCAGGCTCAACGGCCATGGCTCACGGGCCCAGCCGCTCCACGGCATGTGGGATCTTCCCGGAATGGGGCACGAACCTGTGTCCCCTGCATCGGCAGGCGGACTCTCAACCACTGCGCCACCAGGGAAGCCCAAGAGTAGTTAATCTATATTTTATGATTTTACTTGCTACCCGTTTATGCAGATTTCTGAGATAGCCAAAATACTATGCTTTGAAAGCCAAGTTCTATCCTGAGAACAAATCTTTCATTATTTCCCTTCTACTGAAGAAATAAACAAATTCTCTTTGAATAATATGCCCACACTCATAAACCCTCAGGATGTTAGTTGCTACTTTAATCTCCAGTGTACCGCCCCAATGCAGGATGAATTTCCAGAAACACAAATGTGAATCACTTATACTTCCATTTAGGTGAATTTTCTTCCCTTTAATATTATAAAATTTTCAATACTTAAATTCTATAAATGATGGTTACTACCACCCTCAAAAATTATCCATATCATAGCACTTAACACCCAGCCCTACTTGCTAAATTATTGAAACCTTAAAAGCAAGAACCTTGTCTTAGTTTTATATCCTCAGAAGCTCAGTGGAGTATTTAGCCTATTTTAGGTACTAAATGTTTGTTGAATGAATGGACATTCTATTTGGCCAATAAAAGAAGTGTGGTTCACTCAAAGGCAACCAGTAAATTTGTTAAGCCTTAGGTTTAGTAAATATGCACATAAAATCCCAGTGGTCATGCTTAATATATTCATTTCAGTCCTAGATATTATTTGTTATTCTGTTTTTAGACTTTTTTTCTATCCCTTTCCCAAGTTCCCCCTCCCCACTCTTAAGTGCATTTTTTCCCAGATGCCTAAGCCCAGGAATACAGATGTACTTTATTCTTTTATTCTGGTGCAACAGAAGTCCAAGTAAGGCCATCCAGTAAAAACGAATCCAATCAATAGCTGTGTAATCACTGAGCTGGGTCTTACCTGAGGACAGAATTCTATAGCCCTCTCCTCTGGGAAGCAGTCTTATACCATTTTTCGCCCAGTGAATTGAGGGAAATGGAACTCCTGAAGCTGTGCAGGTGATCACGGTGGGGGCGTGTGTGGTTACTAGGAAGTCAGTAGGCTCATCAGCTATGGAAGGTGGAACTAAAAGAAAAACAACAAAAAGAAAGAAAACTACATGTTCCCAATCCTTACAGATTTCCAAAGCCTTCTCATATATCCTTCTCTTTCTACACTGAAAGTGAATGCTTGGTCAGTGGAAAAGGAAGCTCTCTTGTGAAGTAGAGGAATGATGGAATGATAACATTATAATAACTTTCAGTCCACATACTAAGCCAGTTCTACCTTGGACAGTGAGATCCACAGTTCTCTTATCCTCTCCGGCATCACTTGTCACAGTGCACTCATAGGTTGCAGTGTCATCCACAGAAGGGGAAATAATTACTAGTGAACCTGAAGAAAGGAGCCTAGAAGAGAGATTTCAAAGTAATGAGGTGCTATATATCAATTTTCATAAATGTTTCTAGTTGGTTCAACGTGGTACTATCTTGTGAATTGAGGGAAATGGAACTCTTTCCTCCTGTTAAAATGAGCATCATTTTATGCATCAGACTTTAAGTTTATATGGCAGTGGGTTAACAGGACCTCAACCTTGACATCTGCAGGAAGCAGTGGTGTGGAATGATTGTGTTAAGAGGGAATCTTGAATTTTCTGAATGCTTACGGCATAATCAACCATGTTCTCCCAGGTGAAATACAGTGAAATGAGCACACTGATGATAGCCATTGTTTATTGACCGTTGAACACATTCCCGGCACCATCTCAAATGCTTCACACTAATCATCTCTAAATTTCACAATAACTTTGCAGATTGGTATTTGATTATTTCTACTGACAGATGGGTAACTACAAGTCTGTCTGTCTTGCACCTTGCCCTACTTCACACGTCTCCTTACATGTGGTGGATACCTTAGAGATGCATAGTACATAAATCAAAGAGTCTTTTCCTTAACTTTGAATCAACTCAAAACTAAAGTGATCTGAATCACTTCAAATGTTCAGAAGGTTGAGTAAATACACATACATTATTTAAAGTAACCTAATGAATCAATTTGCTGTAGAGCTGAAACTAACATAACATTGTTAATCAACTATGCTCCAATATAAAATAAAAATTAAGGAAAATATGTATCAAAATGAAAAATCAATAAATCTTAAAAATTTCTAGTGGTTGAACACACTAAAAAAATTAAAATAATCTAAATAAGAATATCTGTATTCTTACTTCAAACTGTGCGATGATGAATGGAAATGATTTGATTCAATGGAAACATACTTGACCTGCTTTTTTATTCAAGGGCATTGTACATTTTCCCCATAGTATATGCTTTCAAGTCACTAAACGCCCAATGCCAAAAGATTAAGAGGGTGAGAAAGAGGGAGAAGCAACAGAGTTTCAAGTGAAACACTCCTAGTTTCATATTTCCTGATATATCAGAACTGATTTTTGTTCAGGTAGGTCTATGAGAACATTTGCTTTCAGTACTATGGCAAACCTTTTGCAAGATATCTATTAACTTGAGATACAAGAAATGATGCTTATCTAAAGTATCAGAAATTCCTAGTTTCTTTTTTAAAGGTTAGTCTTTAAAAAGTATGATATCATATTAAGAGCAATGGTAGTCAAGCTGGAAGAATACAAAAAACTGGGAGAAAATGCTGTTCTTCCTCCCTCCACATGCTGCCAAACACCTATGCTGTATTTCAAGGTATAAAATTTGATTTTTATTCTGCAACTAAAACTTGTATTATTTCTACAGAATAGTTTTTCTTTTATACCAAATGATGTTTTTGTCTTTATAAAATTCCAAAAGATGCTAAAAAAAAAAAGCAGAATGGAAATCTAATTTTTTAGAGCTCAGACAGTTATCTACAGGACTTACGAATACAGAAGTTGCACCTGTAATTCAGAAATAAGATTTTAGGTTGAAAAACTAATTCTACATTAAGAAAAAATAATACGCTCTCTACATACTAGCTCATTCTTCATACTTCATATATTTGCTGTCCCCATTGATAGAGTTTAAATGTTAATTCTTTTAAAAATTATGTTTCTAAATAATAGGTGGGATTTGCCAGTTAAATTATTCCTTACCGGTATGAATTCTGATTTTGATCCACATTAAGAAGATGCCCATTTTTTTTCCAGTTGATTGATGGTTTTGGTATCCCAGTAGCCTCACAAGCCAGAGTGGTTTGAACATTTACTGTTACAGTTATGTTGGTAGGACCCAGAGCAATAGATGGAGGAACTAAAACGAAGTCACCAAGTAAGAAACACGTTCAGTAAATAGTATGCCATTCGAAGTATCTCTGCCAAACTGAAATTAATCATTGCTGACTTGCTTTATAGTTATGAACACAATAAGGTTCTGTGAATTTACACAGTGTTGTGATGACGCTCTTTATAATGGGTCTTCACTGCTTATAATATAGTGTAATACATTTAAATAGCACTAGATATGAAGGTCTTTATGTTATGACCTCACTGGTTTAGGCTACCAAAGAATATCTGACCCAAGGTTGGATGTTGTTCATAAAAGTACATTTACCATGGACTTGTAAATCTATTCGCCTGCGATCTGTTCCAGCAGCATTGGTAGCCATACACAAATATCTCCCACTATCAGTAACATGTGCTGACTGGATGTGAAGGAATCCATTTTCCAAGACGGAGTATCTATAAGAAAGATCACAAGTGAGTTCCTCCAGATCAGCCTTTCTGATTATGCACATTTTGACTGAGAACATTATAAAATACCCAGTTAAATCCATTTTTAGTCCTTTTCCTACTTCAGAAATTTATAATACCCTTGGTGGAAAAAAAAAGGATATTCTGCAAAGGTGCATAGCAGATGGGCTTGTGATCTTGGATAGATTATAATCATTACATTTTGAACATAAGCCTTAAGAATTATGCTTTTAAAATACTATATTCTGATCCTCATTTAAGATGAAGAGACTCACTTTAGAATGAAAAGACCCAAATAACGCATTGGATCAAAGATTTTAAAACTTATATTTCAGTTCTTACAGTATTTTTTATCCTTTTCCAGAATTGTTA
Source organism: Leucopleurus acutus (assembly GCF_964270905.1). NCBI lineage: Eukaryota > Metazoa > Chordata > Mammalia > Artiodactyla > Delphinidae > Leucopleurus > Leucopleurus acutus. The sequence goes on from NC_139143.1 coordinate 52,242,469, forward strand.
CCTTGCATGATTCTCAGATAGAACAGCTCCATCCTTTCTCCATGTTATCCTTGGGGTTGGCACACCTTCCGCAAAGCATTCCAATACAGTTGACTTATTTAAGTGAATGACAAGACTCTGGGGGCCACTCTTTATGCTTGGAGGAACTGCACAAGAGACGCATGTGGAAAACTTCCTTTATATCAATAACATAGCCTGAACTAAGACTCTTAAGAGGTAATACAAAGTGAGATTTGAGTTAAATGTATGGCTTTGCCTACAGCTAATTCAGGTTAGTATAAATAGAATTGGGGTTTAATTCCTAAAGTCTTATTCAAGGTAAGATTTTATTTAAAAATTTACTTTAAAATGAAGAGTAAATGGGTGGGGAAGCTTTAAATCCCTGATATGGTGTATGAAATCTGGCTTTCTAATGAAAGAGGCTTGAATAGAATAAAAGTCATCTCTGGTATGATACAAATTAAAGATGATATTTCTTATCTCTCTTTGGCCAAATAATGGTCAGAGAATGTTAATACTGGAACAACTTCACTTTAAATAAAGGCTAGAAAGTGGGGTGTTATAACAAAGCACATCTGTGATTAATTATGCAAGTCTCAGAGTGTGTATTTTATTAATCATTGAGTTCATATGGGAATAGAAAACTTGAATTTTAATTTTAGTGTTAGAGATATTAGCTGCCTGGGTCACTCAACTTGTAAAGTTTCGTATATTAAAAATCCAAAGGGACGGTTTTGAAAAAGTCTTCATATTCTTGAAATTTGGCAGATCTTAGTGTTTAGATTTTATATTTGAGAAAATTACAGTCCCATGGCAGTCCCTGTCTAGCACATATATAATCAAACACCAACATCAACAAAGGTGACTAAATAATTGGCTACTTGTCATCCAGAGATTTAGTGTATTAACTTCTCCAATGGCTCTGATCTGAATGACGCAAAACATCAGGATATGCTGATAACAATTGGACATATATTGTCCTCTAAGAGAAATGTATCTTTTTCTTTTGAAATTGAGTTAGTTTGAATATAGTGATAGTACAAATGTCATGTGTTGTCTTTATGAAAATAAGATAAGCACAAGAATTTGTTTAGTATGCTCATAAAAAATAAAAATGTTATCATCTCTTTAAATGCCCTTATCTAAATTTTTAAATTGTGAAATAGTGATTAATTTTTCTTACCATTTACAGTGAGAATAAATTCTCTTGTAGTCTTTCCTGCAATGTTGCTGGCAACACAGGTATAATTGGCTGTATCACCTAGATCTGCATTATTAATTTGCAAGTATCTCCCTCCAGATAGGATTCTGACTCGAGGTGTTGCCTGGATTCAGTAAGTAAAATTTACCATTAAAATGTCGGACAAATAAAATAAAATATTAATCATCAAAAATAACTATAGTGAATTGTAGTGCACCTGTCTCCCAGTATCTTTTTCTGCTCCCCCCACTGCTATCCTGGTATCAAAAACTCTTGGGAAATATTTCTATGAGTGTAGTTAAAGCAAGAGCACAATCAGTGTCTCCAGTTCTTCACAGTGACGGCCACAATGAACCTCTCAAGGATGAAAAGGTGTCTCAAGTTGGGCCCATTTGAGCTCCCCAGAAAGATACTGCTGGAAGTGTTGGAATAAGGCACATTTTTACTGGAATCACTGGTAGTGAGGATGACATAGCTTGGTGGCAGTCTTACCACCATGTGGGGACAGCTTGCTCTGAATCTAAGACATAAGCAGAGTTGGGATTCAGAGAAAGGACAGAGATGCTTGACTACATGGTTAGAGCCTCTGGATCTAGTAATGCCTAAAGCTTAAGTTCACCAATTACTATAGCTAATAAATATCTTTTTTTTCCATGTAAATTATTTTGAGTTTGAATTGTCACTTAAAGCTGAAAGTTTCCTGACTAATAAATTAACTTTGGTTAACTTATAGGAAATAATTATCCTTCAACATATTTAACATAAGTAAATAAATGATTTTAGTCTACAAATATTTATTAAGCACTTATTTTGCGTCCAGGCATGGGACCAAGAATTACGAAAATGCAGAGACCTATATTGAAATGAAATACTGAAATATAATGAAATCTAATCTCTGCTATAATGTCCAATTGGGGATTGTTCATAGACTTTAAAAAATGCCAGGTAACATCAAAGACTGGTATTTTCTGATTGTGCCTAAGTGGAACTACTTCAGGAAGAGCCCAAATAAGATTTTTCTACCATATGGGTTCTGTCCCAGATAAACATATATTTCTAATGAAAAAAGTTGTTCACACTAACATAGACAGTTCAGGTCAATTTATCTTGAAAGTCCACACATTTTCTCTAGGCCTTTCCTTGCTACAGGGGCTATTAATGGTAAACTTTTATTACTTCTGATGAGAATAAGTGATTTCTTAAACATACACGGTAAGTTCTACGCAACATTTTAATTTTGATATGGGTATAGCAGGATTTTAGGCTAATAAAAAAATTCTGAGTTGATTCTCATGTCTTTCTTCCATGAACATCAGTAAGTTCTGCCAACTTATTCAGTCTCACTACAATTTTCTCTGGTTCTCTTCTCATTTACTGCCAGTGATTCTTCCAAATTTGATTTCTTTCCTCAGATAGAACATCATTCTCAGCTGATGACCTTAATTCCTACTTCATTGAGAAAATCAAACCCAGGTGTCTGCAATTTCTCCCTCTCCTCTCTTGCATATGAATGCAACCTTCCTTCCTATTTTTCCATCTCTGTGGAAAAAGGTCAACGCTTCTGTCCAAGGCTAATGTCTTCACCTGTCACCAAGGTCCCAACCCTTCCCCACTCGACACACTTAGTCCTGTATCTTCCATCTCTTTCAGTAAATAAGCATATACAAGTCTCTTTTGTATTTAAGTAACAGTCCACAATCATTTCCACTTCCTCTTCTTTAACTCCCCCAGACAGCTGTAACCTGTCTTCTACTTTGATCACTGTATTGAAGAACCGTTGTTCAGATCTTTAATCAAGTCTATGTATTGCCAAAGCCAGTGAATACAACTTAATTTGTATCTTAACATGGACTCTGTTAACCACTCCCACTCTCTTCCTTGGCTTTCAGTACACCAATGTCTCCTATATTTAATCTTATTTCTCTGAGTCCTCATTCTCAGTCCCATTCTTCTCTTCTTCCTTTGCTCACCTTTTAATTGTCAATGTTGCCTTAGGCTTTATTCTCACTTACAGGTCTTCTCACACTGTGTGCTTTCTGGCTGACCTCATATAAACTGATGGCTTCAGCAACAGGTTACACCATGTGGACATGTGGACACAGTGGGGGAAGGGGAGGGTGGGATAAATTGGGAGATTAGGTTTGACATAAATACACTACCATGTGTAAAACAGATAGCTAGTGGGAACCTGCTGTATGGCACAGGGAGCTCAGCTCAGTGCTCTGTGATGACCTAGATGGGTGGGATGTTGGGGGGAGGGAGGTCCAAGAAGGAGGGGATATATGTATATATATGGCTGATTCACTTCACTCTACAGCAGAAACTAACACAACATTGTAAAGCAACTATACTCCAATTAAAAAAAAAGACATAGCTGAGTGTTTTAATTCAACTTTAATCCACGGGCTCCAGGAGATATATACTTGGGACAATTTACAGAGTAGATAAATCAAAATACCTGTCTTTTGCCTCATAACTAGCTACTAACTACTCCAAGAAGGCTGAGAAAAAGGCTGATTAAAGGACCCTGTGCCCATCCCTGTAATGTTGAATAACTAGTAGTCTGACACTGTTTGGTTTTATCGCCCTAGCAAGGACTCTCTTGCTGATTTTTTTGTCTCACAATGAATCTGTGGAATTTAGCAAGATTTACCTGTAACCGTTCTCCATTTTTAAGCCAGGTGATTACAGGTGGGGGCACTGCATCCGATTTGCATTCCAGTGTCACTTGTCTGTTCCGTAACACAGTGAAATCCTGGGGCTCATCAGTTCCAGCAATGTTAGGGGGGACTGGGCATGAGAACAAATACACCAAAGGCTTTTAATAAACAGGATATAAAATGATCTGGATTATCTGAGGTGTTCAACGAATGTTGCTTCTGCGGTATGAAATCAAAAGCATAAACTTAAAACATTACTCATTCAATTTACAGTACAATGATTACAAATAGTGAAAAATGTTTTACCTTTCTCAGTACTTTCACATACGTCAAGTAATGGAATTCTTCCAATGGCCACGTAAATGACAGGATAAGTAATATAATCAGAGTCTAAGTACAAAGAAGGGATTCCTTGTCTAGCTCTACACTTGGTAATAATTTTCTCTGAACATCATATTTTAAAACTTCTAAATTAGGGTCTGCCCATTATAATATACAGAAATATGTACATTTTTCTTACTATGCAGAAAGGGGGAGGGGCAAAATAGGGTTAAGGAATTAAGAGGTACAAACTACTATGTATAAAATAAATAAGCTACAAGGATATACTGTAAAGGGAATACAGTCAATATTTTATAATAACTTTAAATGGAGTATAATTTATACAAATTTTCAACCACCTCTCCATGAAGAGTAATTCCCATTTCTATGTCAAAATAGTATTGGCCACAGTCTAATTTGTCCAACTTTTCTAGAAGGTAATTTGGCCTTAAATGGTGTGTGTGTGTGTGTGTGTGTGTGTACATGCATGTGTGTGTACTTGCATATAATCAAGTAAATATACCTACAGAAATTTATCAAAACAAAATAATTAAAGGAAGAGGCCAACACACATGTACAAAGATGTCTATAATAGTGTGGCTTATATTGGTAAAAATACAAAACAGCTTAAATATCCAAAAATAAGGAATGTATTAAATAAATAATGGCATATTCATAAAATGGGACATCATGGAATCACTAGAAAGTAATGTTATAAGAATACATTTTTTGACATGAAAACATGTTCACCATACCACTAAATAAGATAAAAAAGTTAAATACTATATGCTGTATGATCACATTTCTGTGACAATATTTATATGTAAAAAGGTCTTATCTTTGTGTGATGAGATTATGATTGATTTATATAATTTATACTCTATGATTTAAAACCAATGAATATGAATTATTTGTGCAGGAACAAAACAAATAACTCAAAAAATCCATTAAACTATTCCCAACAATAGTTTAATGGACTACTGTGATCAAATATAAAAATCAGATTTGCAAAATACATTTTTCCTAATATATAAACATAGTTTTATGATATGTTAGACAGTTGCTCTATGTTCCATAAATTATGCCTTTTAATTAGGTATGAATGTATGATGGACTGCAGGACATTTTGCCAACTTTACCATGCACTCTCACTAAATATTCTTTATCATCATCTCCTGCAGGACTGGATGCCAGACACGTATATCTTCCTGTATCTTCCACCTATAAAATTCGAATAAGTGAATGACACAATGTTAACATGCTGGTTTTGGTGACGAGAATAAATATCTATTAGGATGAATATAGAAGTCTCACACAAAGCAAGATATCATTAAGAGTACAGTAATAAAATTTAATAAATGGTTTTAACATTTGTGATTAAATGTAACTTATACATTTAATCAGTTAAGTGTATCAGTTACATTTGATACTGAGCATGGCTTGACATCTGTTACATGTAAATCTATGTATTTGACATAGATTTAACAGGGTTTTGGTATTTGATCTCAGAATGTTTGCATATTAGGTATATTTAATGATCTCAGAAAGGGCAGATACATATAAGACCTTCCACCATACATGACAGACTAGATACTACAGTATTTATTGAAGAAATAAGTATTTATAAATTTAAATTGCAGACAGAAAATTCTACTGGAGTCTTCCTGAAGAAAATAAAATACATTAACCAACCAAAAAAGTAAATAAAATATCAGGTTATTTTAATAAAGCACATTAATACCACATTTTTAGTCTACCTTTGATATACATGGTGAAACAAAATAGCTATATTATGTAATTTGGCTGTAAATAGGTCAGGCTGACAGCAAAATCTACTATTTTCTGACAAAAACCAGAAACATTTCTTTAAAAATCTCCATACATAGTTTCCACTGGAAGTGTTAGTCTTCATTCATATTTGACACTGTGTAGAGGATGTCTTATGTATGTGTAAAGGATACACTGAAAAACAGATGATCTTACTACTGTGAAAAATATATTTTTGAAAAGTAGAAAATCCTGTTTTCATTTATTTTATTACTTGAATACTCCTAGAACACTGGGAATTTTAAACTTCTTACATTCAAAACTGACTTTATAGTTTATGGAAAAATGTTTTGGTAGGCTGCAAAAAGTCCACTGAAAAAATTTAAGGCTAGTATGTTTGGAAAATTAAATATGACTTTAGAAGAATGACTTGTCTCATCGTCCTTCAATTAAGAATCGGAAGTGATGCACTACTGCCTAGAGAATAATTTCTAAATTTCTCATCATATCTTTCAAACCTCTAAAAGTCAACTCTTACTCCACCAATTCAGTTTATTCCCAAATCATATTGCCCTCTCGACTTGTCATGACTTAGCCAAACTTGCACTATCATTCATGACTGTTTTGAGATCTTGCCTTCTCCAAGAAACATTTCCTGACAACTTATACCCTTCTGAATCTTGACAGTTACTATTAGTAGCTACATTTCCTAAAGAGTGTTCTGTTAATAGGGTGTTTAAAAAATTATAGTTAGGTTTCTTTGGAGTAAGAGTTTGCAGAGTTGTTGACATGTATTATGGCTCACAAAGGAGAGGAAGGTACAGTATATAGAGTTTTTCAGATCTACTTAATCACAGAATTTTTCTCCCTTTGGAATAAATTACAGAATGAGGGTTTGATGGAAAATGTGTTAGCAAACTCTTGTCTTTACCACACAGTGTGGAATTTGCAAAGCATCCATTAGGTAGTAGGCATAACTACATGCTATAGATACATACACAAAAAGACACAGGTAACTAAGATATAATTTAGTAATAAGTGCTTTAACAGAGAGATGTACCAAATGTGAAAACACAGAGGACCAGAGGCCAAGAGCAGTCTTGAGACTTGATAATATTTAATTTTTCAATTCTATAATGTTTTTCTTATTGTTTTCCTAATTTGGTCCTATGTAGTTTTATTTTTCTTAGAAAATTGGAAATTCCTTGACGGCTGAGAAACGTCTTATGTATTAGATTTGTATTCTCCACAAAAGCTAGAATGTGTGGGTCACCATTTAACACTCTATGGAACCTTTGTCTTGTTTTGTTATAACATAACTTTTCATTCTTACATTTAAGACCTAGTGTAATGTGGCCTTAATTTCCCTCTAAAGCTTTATTTACCATGATTCCTTTATACTTATGGTTCTAGTGGACACACTTCCCTGTCTCCATGCTATTCCCTATGTTACAAAATTCTTTTGCTTCCTTTTTGGTCTGTTGAAATTATAACATTCAAGGGTTTTGATTCAGTATGTGGTTTGGCAGTTGGACCTGAGTTTTCTCTGGGTTATTGAAGTGCTTGAAAGAGGGAAGAGGGGAATGGAAGGTGTGTTCTCCTTGATGTTAGAAACAAGAACTGGGCTGACTTCTACTGGCTATGCTTTTTTTTTTTTTTTTTTTCATTCTCCAAATATTTATTGAGCACCTAATATAAACCAGACAAGGTGCTTGAAATATACTGTTAACAGGATGAAGAAGCTCCTTAACCCAAGGAACTCACAGTCTAGCCTAAAGGCAAATATTAATGAAACAATCCCACAAATAAATCATCATAGATCATGATAAATGCTGTTTATTGTAAAAAGTCATGACAAGTTGTGACAGGATATCACCCGAGGGCTTGATGTTCTCAGACAGTAGTAGGTGAGGTTTCTCCATGGAAGAGACATTTACGTTCTGAAGCATGAACAGGAGTCGCCTAGGACAGGGGTAGGGATAGGGGTAGGGGAAGGATGGCGTGGAACTGTCCAAGCAGAGGAACAGCATGTGCAAAGACCCCAGGGCGGGAGAGGGCACAGAGCACCTGAGGGCCTGAACTAGACCAGAGTGGCTGACAGCAGAGAGCAAACAGGAGAGTGGCCCGAGATGAGGAGGGAGCAGGGTAAGGACCTTGGCCTTTATCCCAAGAGAAATGGGGGCTATTGAGGTTTTTAAGCAGGGAACTGACATGATAAGATGTGTACTTCATGATCACTCAGCCACTCTGTGGAGAATGAACTGGAGAGGGCCAGAGGGGAAGTGCAGAGGCCAACGTGGGAGATAAATAGAAGGAAAAGAGAAAATGAGAGGGTGTGAGCAACCCCATGTCAGTCGGGAGGCAAACCGGTAGAGATTAAGCACATGGGCTCGGAATCAAGCTGCCCAGTTTGTGTCCTGACTTTGTTACTTACTCTACGATCTTGAGCAAATTACCTAAGCTCATCTCTAAAACAGGGTTAGTATCTGCCTATGTCCTAGATGGTGTGAGGATTAAATGACAAATACACCTCAAGAACTCAGAACGGTATCTGGCACACAGGAGCGTGCTGTGGCCCAAGGCCACACAGCTACTACTAGAAACAGAGAAATACTGGACTGCTCTGATTAAAGCTGGGGGTGGGCGGGCCGGGCCCCGAGCCTCGTCCACTTGTCCACCCCTAACCACCACCTTGTCCTAGTCCCACTCACGCAGCCCTAAATGCCTGGGACTTCACAGACTCCCTCTCTGCCAAAGAAGGTTGGCCTCAGAGTGGTCTGTTGGGAGCCTGTCTCCTGGGCACTGTGTGAAAAACTGGGGTGACAGCAGCTGACCCGTTTAAGAGTTCTGGCACGCAGGGCCACGCTCAACTTTATAATATAACTAGACTAGAACCTCAGAAGGCTTTTGCTTCCCTTACTTCATCTACCAAAAGGAAAAAAGAGTCTAAACACTCTTCTGCTTGCTGACGTATATATAAACTGTTTTATTTTTTAAATAACGATGAAGGGGAAAAAGGCCACGAAACAGAGAAAAATAGCCTCGAAGGAACTCGAAGGAAATGTAGATCTCAGAAGGGTACGGTTGACAGAAATGCCTTTGAAGGAACTTCTGAGAAGTTTATGGTGGCCCTCACTACCTGCCTGCTTTATTCATTCTGTCTCCCCTCTCTGCCCCTCCTAAGCCACGGTTCTGATCCGGTTTCGAGCAGAGACTTAGTCAACTCTGGGTTCTAACCTCCTAGAGATTTGCTTGGGGACAAGGAAGTCCATGTATCAACCACAGGCCCCACTGCAGGAATGGCCCCCTGAGACCTCACGGCCTGTGGCTGGTCAGGGTCACTGGGGGGTGAAGTCAGGGTCTGTGAACCCACAACCCAGCCAGCTGTTCCAGAATTAGGTCACAATGAGAGATACTTGGAGTCCCTGTGTGCCAAACACCTGTCCTGAGCCATTCCCAACATCCCTGACCAGACACAGCCTCCTGATGATTCTGGTTTACACAGATGGGACTATGGGATCATAATGGCAAAACGGCCTCAAGTATCTGAAGACCAGGATAGCTGATAAAGCCGGAACTACCCCAGGACAAATGAGAGCTCTCACCAGCCCAAAGGTCAAAAAAGCTGGGAAGACTTGGGCAGGGGAGGCCCTCTCCAGACAAGGTGGGCTGCTGGACAGCACAGATACACACAGACAAAACGAGAAACTGACAGGAGCACTAAAGATTGTACAGACAATACTTGTTCATTGGCGGTGTGTGTGGGGGGAATAAGGGGAGGAAAACTGGCAATCGGCCAGTTGTCCCCAGCTGCCCCGGGGAAAGCACGGAAGGAACTTCTGTTCCAGAGAGACCAGAGCTGGTGGAGCTGTTCTTCAGGGCAGCACAGCCTTCTCTGCCTCACCTCAGTCAGCCGGGGCCAAGTCTGTGGCCTGCAGTCGCTCCGTCTCCTGGGACGCTCTGCCCCACTGTGTCACACTCGGCTGGGAACGCCTGAATCCTTTTCACCAAACCCTTCCTTTTCATTCTACTGTCTTTGCAATTTTCTGGCAGCATTAGTGTGTCAATCTCTTCCGAGATCTTCATAAACTGCTCGATTGTGGCTTTTACTCTCCTATCGAGTTTGCAGAGAGCTTCAGCTTGCAAATCCTTGGCTAGAAAACCCTGCTGGATTCCGGAAAGCTCTTTATTCCACTCTTCCAGTTGGTCAGCTATCTTCTCCACAGACTTCTCCAAATCTTTCAACTTCTTTAGTTCAACTTCTTCCTCTGGACTGTTCTTTTTCCCAAGTAACATGACCCGGCAACCATTTCGTATTCCAGGTGCTGACACCGGCGTCTCCATTTCCTTCAGAGATTTTCCCTTAAATATGGGTTTCTGAAAAGGCAGCGGGACCCCTGTGGCCTCTGCAAAAACCTGGGCCAGGTCTTGGACCATTGGTTCACTACAGCCCTCTTGCGGGATAACTTGAAGATCGTGCTTCTCATTAATGCGGGTGATGGTCCCGCTGCGCTCGGCAGCTGCCATTTCCTCGCTCGGGGCCGAGCGAGGCCATGCTTTCTTCTACACCCGCAGCCTGCAAGCGGCGTCCCTGGTGGATCTGGCATGGCCTCTGGTCGCACTCCGGATGGCTGATCGCTGGGAGGGAGGCAGACCGTCCTCGGCTTGGGGCACTGACTGGGGCGGCTCCCGGCCCTGGCCAAGGGGTGCGCTTCCGGGGCCCCCGCCGCTCCCGGGTGGCGGTGGGTGGGGGGGCGCCTCGCAGTCTCCGCGCTCTGCCGCGCTCCGCTGGACCCGTGCTTTGGCTACGCTTTTGAACCACACCCAGGATTGAGACCAGCTCCATCACCGAGCAGTGGTTAAGTATTTGGCAGGTGAATACTTAATCTTTCTGTGTCTGTTTCTGGATTTGTAGAAAGGGGATAAAGACACTGCCTCACAGAGTTGTCATGATGGTCACGGGAGTGATAGCGCCCATAGCTGAACATAAGACTGACACGATTTACAACCCTTAGCTCTCTTTTCCAGCTCCCTTTCTTTTGTTTCCTCAGTGAAAATGTACATGAAATATGATTAAATAATGTATTATTCTACTTTTAAAGAAATGATGATTATAATAACAATAAAATCAGCAACAACAGCAATCATTCTAACTCCGTTTTAGCATCACTTCATGCCCGTGGCACCAGTCTAAGCACATCAAATTAGACTGTCTCTAAAACCCCAAGTATATACGTTCAGTATTATTACTGTTTTTATCCCCAGTTTACAGATGAGGGCGTTAAGGAACACATGGATATTTGTAATATAAGGTTTGCCTTTGTTTGTAGAACAGTATATTGTTACAGTAAGACATCCCAGACATACTTATCTTTAATATATTTACATTTCAGATTAATTTCCTTAAACACAAACTAAAAGAACAATTTTATTGAATTGATCATTTTTTGAAAAATTGTGTCTCTTCAGATTTTCATGTCTGAGACTTCTTTCTAGAGATCAAAAGTGCTCTCTGAAGCCTCACATATATGTATGTTGGATTGCTTTTTGCCATTTCTGTAAAGGGCTACATGGCACAAATTAAGGGCTTTGGGAAATCTGTTATCACTTATAGAACTGTGAAAACTTGCAAAAATTAATGTGAAGGTAACTTGCTTTCTTCTGTGTTTAATATGATAATTTCACTTCTTCCTTCTAGGCATGTTACTTTGTAAGTGTCTACCCAATCATGCATGTCATAGAACCAATCTCCCCTTGCTAACGTTACAGAGATCTGTGATATACTGACTCCAAGACAACTTCTCCAACATTTCTCATAGATTAGCAAGTAAGAAGTTTAACCCGGAAAATAATTGTATGAACTCTGAACTTACCTGAGCATTAGATATTCGAAGAACCTCTCCTCCTCCAAGAGTTTGCATCTGATCCACCTGTGGAAGGGGCCGTCCATCTTTCATCCAGGTAATTTTAGGAGCTGGGATTCCAGAAGCAATGCAGGTAAGTTCAAGTGGATTATTAACAATTACTGACATCTCTACAGGTTCTTCAGATCCATTGATATGAGGTGGTTCTATTTAAAACGAATGAAAAACAACAACAAAATAAACCTGCTGTTTGATAAAATACTGCAGATCAGAAAAACTTTAAAATTCAACACAAATATGTTCGTACAATGCAAACTGATTTGAACAAGGATACCAAAATAATTCCTAGATGTTGTTATCATTTGTCACTGGAACTATTTTATTTTTTTTGCAATTTATTGAGGGACAATTTATTAAATGCCAGCACTATGTAAGTCTTCGTGCATTATCTTTTCACTGGCACTATTTTTTTTTAATAGATTTATTTACTTATTTATTTTTGGCTGTGTTGGGTCATCGTTGCTGCACGCTGGTTTTCTCTAGTTGTGGTGAGCGGAGGCTACTCTTCGTTGCGGTGCGCGGTCTTATCATTGCAGTGGCTTCTCTTGTTGCGGAGCACGGGCTCTAGGTGCAAGGGCTTCAGTAGTTGTGGCCCGTGGGCTCTGTAGTTGTGGCTTGTGGGCTCAGTAGTTGTGGTACATGGGCTTAGTTGCTCCATGGCATGTGGGATCTTCCCAGACCAGGGCTCGAACCCGGGTTCCCCTGCACTGGCAGGCAGATTCTTAACCACTGTGCCACCAGGGAAGTCCCTACTGGCACTATTTTAAAAGAGATGGATCATGCCTGTAATAGATCATGAAGTAAATGGCAAGCTATTTAAGGTAATTATAGCTCAGCAATTGGGATTCAGATAATTAGAGCAGTCTTACTTAACTGTAAAGATTTGAAAACTATAAGAACTAAACTAATCTTGTACTATTTTTAAAAGAGAGTTACTTAAATATAGTAGTGTATTTTTGCACCTTTTAAATATCTATTGGTTCTACAAAAGCAATGGGCAAATGCTATGGAATTTTGCAATCATTTTTTCCGTGCAGAACTTTAAGAGGAAACAATGACTAAGCAGAAGAAAAAAGAGTTACATTTGGAGACCATTTCTGCATAAACCACATTTGTTATGTCTGGGCAGAAATAACTTCCTTTTTTGTTATTTATACTTCTAAATTACCTTTCTCAAGAGGATGTTACGGAATCTAAACACTTGGAGCAAACAGTAAAGTTTCTTAGTCCAACTATTCCTAAGTTTAGGACAAGGCAGCAAAAATAGCTGTTGGACAGCTCCAAGGATTAGCTGTGTGTGTGTGTGTGTGTGTGTGTGTGTGTGTGTGTGTGTGTGTGTGTGTGTGTGTGTGTGTGTGTGTGTGTGTGTGTGTAAAGTCAGGCACATAGTTTAGAGCAGAGGTTCACAGCAGAGGATCTGGAATCAAATAGCCTGAATTTGGATCTTAGCTCCAACAATTATTAGGTTAGTGGATTTGGGCAAATCCCTAAAATAAGTATAGTACTATTATTTAACTAGTAGAATTGTGAGGATTCAATGAAATAATCTATAAACTACATTTCTTTTGTGTTTCTGAATCTGTTTTATTTTATAATTAAAGGTTTTAAGAAAGTTATAACTACTACTAAGTCTACTACATCTGTTGGTGTTATTATCAAAAACTGCCTCCTAAAAATTTGTATCTTTGGTCCTCGTTTTCCTTACTGGAAAAAGATAATATATTTAATACATTATAATTAAGAAGTCAGAGTATCTTAACTATGGTCCCACATGACTACTCTTTTTCACTTTCATGCATCTTATTACCTTTTGCTGTCAAAATACATTTTCTTAAGTGCATTTTAGATCAATCCAAGATTTCTTGGTTAAAAGATGTCAGTGTCTCCATGTTGCTCATTGAATTAAATACAAACTCCTCATCATGGCTTCCAAGCCTTCCACAACATAGCCTCAATCTCTCTTTATAACACTATTTACTTTTAAAACACTTTATGTAACCTAGACTTCAAACTAGACTACTTTTCTCCCTCAACAAGTTCAGTCCCTTCTTGCTCTGTGACTTTACTAATGCTATTCCTTCTACTGGAATATCTCCAATAGTCCCACCATCCCCTAACTGAGCATGTTCAAGTACTCTCAAGGTCACTTTAGTATCATTATGTTCATTTGTAAAAACCATAAGTCCTTTCTTGATTCTCTCAACAAACTATAAAATTTCTATCCCTTTTAATTTCCATAGCATGCTGGATGGAAAAGCACTTATCTGATTCTCCATTTGACTACAGTCAATTCTTTATTCCTCTCACTTATTGGTTATTTACTATGTGTCTGTCACTGTGGATACAAAGATTATTTAAGCACGCCCTTAATCTCAAAAGCTTATAGTACTAGATTTAAAATAACAACATGTACCCAACTGGTTCAAACACCAGTCATCAGATCTTACATGTGTTAAGTGACTGTGAACCATTTTACTCTGTATCTTGTCCATATGTCTTGTACTTTGAGCAGAATAGGAGTTGTCCATACTTTGATGACTCCAAAACTTATATTTCTAGCCTAGATCTCTCTCCTGGGCTCTAGATCCATATATATAATTATCACATAAGCATCTTCAGTGGGTTGTTTGAAAACAACTTCAAACTCATCATGTATTCAGACTGAACCTGTTACCTTTTCCCTCAAAACCTGGTCTTTTTCCAGCATTCCCTGCATTTACGTGATGAAACCCACCAACTGTTCAGTCACATAAACCAGAAGCTGGGAGTCATACTCGATATCTTCTTCCCTGTCATCACTCTCATATGGCCAAATCCACCACCAAGTCTTAATACTTCTACCTGCAACTAGTTCTAGAATACATCTTTTCCTCTCACTTGCATCACTAATCTGAGCTATAATACCGTTTACTTGGACTACTATCTCCTCCTTCCTGGCTGTAGCTGCCTACCCAATATCATTTACTTGTTTCTTTCTTATTAACAGACCTCAATTTTGTTAGGGCTGTCAATGTGCTAAAAACTACATTTCCTAGCCTCTTTAGTAGATGGTAGATGGAGTGGCACGTGAAGATTCTGACCAATGAGATATAAGTAGAGGTAGTTCTGTGGAGATTCTAAGAAAATCCTGAAAGGGGCAGTTCTTTGCCTTTCCCATTTTTTCTGCTCTATTGTTGCCTACAGTGATGCTGGGGGTGAGCAGCCAATGCATGATCACGGTCTGACTATGATATAAAGGCCAAAGGCCAGGAGAACTGTTAAGATCTGAACTGCAGAACCAATGCAACTACTGCCCACCTCCAGACACCTCATTCAGTGAGAAAAACAAAAGTTCTTTAAGTCACCATGTTTAGACTCCCTGTTAATCACAGCCAGACACAATTCCTAATAACACACTGTCTCTCAGAACCCACTCCAAGCCGCTCTCCACTTTGCAATCACAGAGTGGTCATTCCAAACTGCAACTCTACTCATGGCATTCCACTTGTTAGAACTTTTAATGGTTTCCCATTGTTCTAGGACAAAACACAAAATCCTTAATGTGGTCAACAGTCCCTTCATAGCCTGAACCCTGTCAACTCCCGTACCCACTAGCTTTATTTTGCATGATCTTCTCCCTTGTTTTTAGTATTTTACCCATAGTGGACTTTCAGAACCACTAATACACCATGACACCTCCCAGCAGGTGGATAGAATTAAGTTGAGATTAGTGCTTCACCAAATTAGGACACTTAAATTCACATTTCTATTGTAATATAGATCGGAGTGAAGTTTTTCAGGTTTTAATGGAATTAGGTTTCAACAGATGCTGAAATGCTAAAACTGCTCATCCTTCTGTTAAGCCAGTTTTCAAATCTGGTTTAAGAGAATATCCTTGTAAACCCTGCAGGTGGGAAGGTGGTTCTTTGTATGTGACTCTAACAACACTGGTGTTAGTTTTCTTTTTGTGTGTTCTACATCCAGAAATGTACTGGGCCGTGATTCTGCTCCTGGGTTCTAGAATTCCTGCAGAAGTCTTCCTTCTTTTTTTCTCCACTGCCACATGCTACACCAGGCCCCTGTATTTTTAGGCCTGTGTGAGTATAACAGACTCTTCGATTCATTCTTCACTCTGTCATTAGAGGGAATTTTTTGGAAGTGAAATCTGACTGTAACATATTCCTGCTTAAGCTTCTACTGCCTTCATAATGAGGCCCAAATTCTCTGAGGCTCTTCACAGTATGGCTTCTGTCCAGTTATATTTCCAGTCTTGTCTTCTACTCTTGCTGTTACACTCAGCTTCAGTAAGCACAGATAGACAACTCAAGGTTTATCATTTCTAGGTAAAAGATATAGGCATCTCCTCACTCATCTCTATAGTCTTACTTTTTAAGGCTTAGATGTATCCTTGAAGAGACCTTCTTTGAACCTTCCCACAGAATTTAATTTTCGCCATATCATCCTTATCACACTCATAAGTAATTACTTTTTCAATATCGATGTTCCCCGCCAATGCAGGAACTTGAGGGCTGAGACCACATCCTTCCTATTCAGTGATGCAGTCAAGTACTTGTCATACCATATGTCACATAGTAGGTGTCCAATAATTATTTGTTACATGTTGACTAGAAACATGCCTGGCACATAATGTATAGTCAATAATTAAAAATTAATAGGTGAATAATTAATGTACAAGATGTCATCTCTTGATATTCCTCATATTCTGTGAATTGGTATATGGGAATTTGTTATTCCATCCTTCCTTACAAACACATGCTTTCTCCTGCCTTTTGTCTCTAAATATTCTGGTGTACTGCCTCCACTACTACCTTTCATTCTATGGAATACTCATCTACACCACAGTATTTCTGTTTGTTTATTTAGATATTGTTCTGTCTCCTGCTACAGTTAAAACTCACTTCAATCCACCTGATAAGTACCTAGTTCCATTCAGTTCAAGCCAGCAGATAAATATTATTGTCAAATGCCATGCTAAGCCCTGGGAATACAGCAATAAGTAAAAAGGGTACTGATCATCACAGAGTTTAAGGATGAAACAGACTTTTAAGGTTACACAAATAATTAAAATTGTAATAGGTGCTACAAGAAAGATTATAGGATGTCCTGAAAACATTTGGCTAGACTCTTGCCAAAATTCTTATTTTTCCTTGTGGGGTGCATTTTGTTAGAAAAAATGTAAAGAGCCTGAGGTTTTACCTCAATCATCGTGAAAAAAAAAAACTCCAAAAAATTATTGATTATTGAAATAATTCATTTCATTCATTTTCATTTCTCTTCCGAAGTCAAACTGTTTTACTTCAAGGAAAAGATATGTTTTCCCTTTATACTATTTATTTGCATGTAGAACACTAGAATACCTATTTAAAATACTTATTTTAATGCACAAAAGAGTAAATAGA
This sequence comes from Leucopleurus acutus, assembly GCF_964270905.1. Taxonomy (NCBI): domain Eukaryota; kingdom Metazoa; phylum Chordata; class Mammalia; order Artiodactyla; family Delphinidae; genus Leucopleurus; species Leucopleurus acutus. The sequence continues at coordinate 52,259,741 of NC_139143.1, forward strand.
ACTAGACTATTTGAAATGACCATTACAACTATAATCTACAGACTGGATCGTTTAAAGATTGTTTGGAATAACATAATAGTATAAATATCATGCTTTTCCATTAAATTACTAGCATCAGAAGTGATTTCAGTTCTTCAAAAAAGTTAAAAAGCTACTTATCAATTGGTTGTATGGCATCGTCAATGAATAATGTTTTACAAGTGGGAGTGTTCATCCTTTTACACAGATAAGAAACACAATAACTTAACATGCTTCAGATACTAAAAGTAAACCTAGGTGAATTACAGAACAGAAATATGAAGTACAATGAAGTTTTTACAAATTTTGTCCTATAGCCAATGATTCTAAGAATTATACTTACTTATTGTCTTTATTATCACTTATTTCCCAATTATTTTACTTACCTAGGACCTTCAGGATAAAGTGTTTACTGATTTCTCCTGCTTCATTTGAGGCAATGCAGGTGTACCTTCCTGAATCTTCAGTTTCTGCTTTGATGAGCTGAAGGACCATTTCTTGAGAGCTTATTGACAGATGGGCGTCAAGCCCCAGAGGCTGGCCATCTCTAAGCCAGGACATCCTGGGAGTTGGGGTTCCATCGGTAAAACATGGCATGGAGGTGGAACTACCCTTGACAATTGTGATTTCCTCTGTTCCCATCCCATTGTCCAGTTTTGGTGGTACTGTATAGAAAACAAAACAAAATTATGTATCTATTATAATTTGAGAGCAATTTAGATTAAAAAATTTAAATGGTTCAATTAGTTCTATAGTGTTTCTATGATCTATAGAAATATAGAATTTAAAATACCATCTAATTAGTCTATGACTTTACTATAAAAGCATGTGTTATGTAGGCTAGTTTTTAACCTTCCAAAATATTAGCAGTAAGACCTCAATACTGTTTCCTTGTAGAACATACAAACTAAATGTGTTTTAAAACTTGGCCATTTTTCAACATCTTAGGTTTTTCCTTTTAAATTGTTATAATTTATATTATTACAGAAGTATACTTCCAGCTACCTTATGTGGAATAAATAAGTTCCAGAGTAAATTGTATATAATCCAACATAAATCATTTGTAGGCTATAGTAAATAGTTACTTAACTGTTCTGAGAAATTCTTGGGGATCGTGAACTCTGGTCTAGCAAATCTTAATAATTCAGAAATTGAATGTTTTGAGTTCTATCTCTACCTAACATACACACAGAGATATTTAGTATATATGCACACATCCATTCATACTTTAAATACTCTCAGTGGGACACTAACATTATTAGAAAACAGTCTTAACTTTCTCTTTGTATGAAAAGACTGGTCTTGTGTCTGGATTGAAATACTATTTTAAAAAATTTAGATTTCACTGAATGCAAAATTCCAGGTTAGAAAAGTATTTTGACAGACAGTATGCTCCAATATATATGGACCCCTGGGGAGAGCAGGCATTCTAGAAGCCCTAGTTAAGATCCTATTTTACCACTCCTTCCTGATACGTCAATAGTTAAATTAAGGCTGTTGTTTAATACTGGACACATAGTATAGTACTAGGATTGTTTCTGGTGACATACCAAAGACTTGAAGACTGTAATGTTTATTATCCACCCCAGCTCTGTTGGAGGCCACACAAGTATACACAGCATCATCAGACACCTGAGCTCTCACAATCCTGAAAAACAGTTTGACCCAATGCTTCGTAATTTGATCCCATTCAACATATACAAATAAAACATTTGTGATAATACAAAGATTAAGGAAGGGAATTTATTTTGGGAAATTTTAGTTATAAAGCTTATAACCATCCATCACAAAATATAGATGCCTCCAATGCCATTTATTCGACAGAGCCACTGAAAATATAACACAATACGAGAGGTGAATATTTTTCAAATACATATTAATAGAGAATGATGAAAATCACATTGTAGTAAGCATCTTCCTATCATTTTGCCATATAGTTTTAGCTATAATAGTAGTTCTTGAAAAAATATATGATACATGTATGTCTATGAAAGACCTATTTTATACAAACTTACTAAAACATGAGCATTTAAATAAGAATAATAAACCATGCCAAACTTATATTTGCTATCCCCCCTCTTCTAAAAAATTACTGAAAGGGAAACAAAAGTAAAATCTTAGGGAAAGACATTTTAAAAACATTATTTAGATGAAGTTAAAGTTACAATCACAGTAACTTTGTCTAGCAAATCACACACAATAAAAGCTGACCTGACAACTTGTCCTCCAGACAGCAACCGGACATGGGAGGAGAGAGGAAGAGGAAGTCCATTCTTTAGCCAGTTTATCTGTGGTGGAGGCATCCCTGTGGCTCTGCATTCAATATTTATTGAAGTATCCACCAAAGCCATTAGTTTCTCTGCTGCTTCTTTATTACCCCTAATTGCAGGTGGAACTACATCATATAGAAAATGAGAGAGAAGGGGGTGGGGTGGAGTGGGGTGTGTATTACCAGTTCCAATCATTTCAACTACATTTACCTATATTTCTGCCTTGTATCCCAAAAGGAAACAACAAGGACATCACATTTTAGAACTAAATGCTTCAGATACCTACTGCTGGACCTTCATTTCTTCTGATCGATTCCTAAGGCAGCATAGTCAAAAGAGGGTGAAATTTCGTATTTACCATAGACGTTCAAGTTAAAAATTCGGTCTTCTTCTCCAGCAGGATTAGTAGCAACACACGTGTATTTCCCCATGTCAGATGGGAGGGCTTCGTAAATGTTTAATGTGCTGCCATCTGCAGTCACCCTATAGAAAAGATTATATCAGAGGCACTGAGATGATATATATGGAGCTATTTCTGGAAAACTCATTCCAGATTATTATATTCTTTAAAAAAAATCACCCTAAAATGCATCTTCATCTTGGATATAATGGTTCAAATCTTTTCCACTAAGTACATGGAAGCCTGTTAAAGTCAGAGCTAGTGAAACTGGTAGAGATTTCAAGCAACCAGCTAAACTGCTACAGTAATGGATCTCATATATCCACTGCCTCCTTATGAGAAAAAAGGAAGTGAACAAAATCAGGTTAGGAACTTTCTATCCAAATCATGGGCAAAGAAATGTTCTTCTCAGAGATAGAATGTTTTGTCCTTAGTTGTCAATATAAGGCTGGAATTAAATGAAAATTATAAAAACTCTGGTATAAAAATTGAAGAATGTTACAGTGATAAATTAAAGTGAAAAATCTAGCTATAAACAACTTACTAATACTCTTAATGAGAAGGAGCAGGATATGATAATTTATTTAAACACTGACAACAACTTAGTATTTATGTATGTTCGTTTATGTTCGTTTGCAAAAATTTTTCTACAAATTGCTAAAGCTTTTCCTTTGATTTACATGATATTGAATACTAACTATACAACTAGGTTATCAATGATATCTAAATTAAGGTTATTGCATTATTGATTCCCTTCACACACCATTAATTATCAAATAAAACTTCCTGTGTTTTATAAAGAGATTAAATTGCTATCTACAGTCATTCTTACAATAGTGATTTTATTAGATTCTCCCAGTATCCAAAGTAAATACTCCATTTCTACTATATCATGTTATTAAATATAATTATTGATAATTACAATCTTATTATCTGGGTCTATTTTATTTTTTCATTTTCAAATTATGAATTTTAAAATTCCATGAGTTTAACCATATGAATAAAGCAAGTTGCCATGACCAAAGGAAAGTAGTAAGTTGATTTTGGAAAAATTACTGTATTTGACGACAAATTGGCCCATTTACAAACCTACACATATTGTGTAGCTGGGAACAAATAATAAAGTGGATATAAGAATAAGTATATTTGGGATCTTAATGTGAGAGGAGAAGTAATAGATCTTAAATTCCTCTGTACAAATATTATCTTAAAGATCTTGAGATCCCACCAACTATCTAGTACTTGGTTTAGAATAGGGTTGATATCAGCTGATTTAATAAATAACTAAATATTTAACTATTCAGAAATGTCCACACCAGAGAATTGAAACTCAAAATGTACCTCTAAGCTAAAACATTGTTTGGCAATTTACCTAATCTTGTAAAGGGGATAAATGTCTAAGTTTTAACATAAAATGATTTCAAAGAAAATAACATTTATTTTTCTTTAAATTATGTATATTCAATTCATTGATTAGAAAATATCCTGCAAACCCTTAAATTTAAAATACTGGTTCAAAATGACAAAAGTTTGCAATACATTTAATTAATGCCTTCTGAGGTATATATAATTCTTTGAGTAATTATAATTATTCTGGTATGTGTATATTATAGGGCTTTGTGATGAAATAACAGAGTGTAGAATTCTGCAGTGTCCTTCAAAAGGCGTTTGTTGTTGAAAGTAGCAGGAATCCCTTACCACATTATCATTCCGGTTTGTGGCATGAAGTGTCAGCTGAAAACGGGATTTGGACAAATCACTACAGGAGATGAACCAGGTTATGATGATAGTATCTTTTCTCAAAATGAGCCAAGCACTATGGCATGTCTGGTGGTTTGGTGATTTCAGGACACAAAATCATATCTAAGAGATGACTGATGAATCTTTTGTAGGATGAAATTGGTTTGATGTTAGCAAGAAAGAAGAATGAATTATTTTATGATGTGGACTTTGGTATAAACGTTCTGAAATTAGAGGAATAAAATCTATAACTAACACTTGCAGGAATGAACATGTGAGGAGATTTTATAACACAGAGTTGATAAATAAGGAACACATACACACACAGACAAATACTTTTGAGTGATTCTCCAAGGAGAATATCTGTGTCCAACTCTCTAAAACTGTAGAACACATTACAATTAATGATGCAGAAATTCTTTTCACACATACCGAATTCTTTCTGTTTCACTGTTAGTTATGGGCTTTCCATCTCTAAGCCACTGAATAAGAGGGGTAGGAATGCCATTTGCCTTGCAGACCAGCTCAACATTTTCCCCAAGAAGGACACTGACTTCACTTGGAATCTCAGCACCAGCAACATTTGGAGGAACTTTGGAGAAAAAATTGACTTTCATTAACAAGGCACAAGAATATAAATTCTAATGAATGCAACAGAATCATAGAACAATATGCCATTTTTATTTCACATTCTTTCTAGATTGTGGTTCAAGATCAAACTCTTGTTATTGCCATAAATTATTTTTAAATGAGGAATAGGTAGAGGAATCACTTCAATATTCCTGTTATATTGTAAGTTGGTATAATTATTTGCTCATGGTGGTTGGTGACATATCTACCTCATGGGCACCCCTCCTGGCCAAACAGAATCGCTCTTAGATTAAATCCTCAATAGATAGCTCAGAATTAATACAGTTCAGGGGAATCTGCTTTATAAAATTTTGGCATAAACGTCTGAGAAAAGTAAGTTGGTTAATTCTTTCTCTATTTAAATATTATTCATTCTGAACGATAGGTTTATTATTGGTTTCAAGATTTAATCATTTCTATTCCCTTTTTCTAGCCATCTTTGTTTTTCACCTTAATGATTCATTTAAGAAATAGTGTGTACTTAAAAGCTTTTGCACAGAAAAGGAAACCATAAACAAGATGAAAAGACAACCCTCAGAAGAAGTGAAAATATTTGCGAACAAAGCAACTGACAAAGGATTAATCTCCAGAATACACAAACAGCTCAGGGAGCTCAGTATCAAAAAAAAAAAAAATCCAATCAAATAATGGGCGGAAGACCTAAATAGACATCTCTCCAAAGAAGACTTACAGATGGCTAACAAACACATGAAAAGATGCTCAACATCACTAATTATTAGAGAAATGCAAATCAAAACTACAGTGACGTATCACCTCACACCAGTCAGAATGGCCATCATTAAAAAATCTACAACTTTGTTATACAGCAGAAAGTAGCACACCATTGTTAAGCAATTATACTCCAATAAAGTTTTTTTTAAAAAATCTACAAACAACAAATGCTGAAAAGGGCATGGAGAAAAGGGAACCCTCTTGCACTGTTGGTGGAAATGTAAACTGGTGCAGCCACTATGGAGAACAGTATGGAGGTTCCTTAAAAAACTAAAAATAGAACTACCATATGACCCAGCAATCCCACTACTGGGCATATACCCAGAGAAAACCATAATTCAAAAAGACACATGCACCCCAATGTTCACTGCAGCACTATTTACAATAGCCAGGTCATGGAAGCAACTAAATGTCCATCAACAGAGGAATGGATAAAGAAGATGTGGCACATATATACAATGGAATATTACTCAGCCATGAAAAGGAATGAAATTGGGTCATTTATAGAAATGTGGATGGACCTAGAGACTATTATACAGAGTGAAGTTAAGTCAGAAAGAGAAAAACAAATATTGTATATAACGCATATATGTGGAATCCAGAAAAATGGTATAGATTATCTTACTTGCAAAGCAGAAATAGAGACACAGACATAGAGAATGTATGGACACCAAGGGGGGCAAGAGGGGGGGTGGGATGAATTGGGAGATTGGGATTGACATATATACACTACTGATACTATGTATAAAATAGATAACTAATGAGAACCTACTGTATAGCTCAGGGAACTCTACTCAGTGCTCTGTGGTGACCTAAATGGGAAGGAAATCCAAAAAAGAGGGGATATGTGTATACATATAGCTGATTTACTTTGCCGTACAGTAAAAAATAACACAGTATTGTAAAGCAACTATACTCCAATAAAAAATTAATTAAAAAAAAGAAATAACGTGTACACACAACTCAACAACAAAAAAACAAACAACCCAATTGAAAAATGGGCAGAAGACCTAAACAGACATTTCTCCAAAGAAGACATACAGATGGCCAACAGGCATATGAACAGATATTCAACATCACTAATTATTAGAGAAATGCAAATCAAAACTATGATGAGGTATCACCTCACACCAGTCAGAATGGCCATCATCAAAAAGTCTACAAATAACAAATGCTAGAGAGGGTGTGTAGAAAAGAGAACCCTCCTACACTGTTGATGGAAATGTAAATTGGTGAAGCCACTATGGAGAACAGTAAGGAGGTTCCTCAGAAAACTAAAAATACAATTACCATATGATCCAGAAATCCCACTACTGGGCATATACCTAGACAAAGCTATAATTCAGAAAAGTACATGCAGGACTTCCCTGGTGGCACAGTGGTTAAGAATCTGCCTGCCAATGCAGGGGACATGGGTTCGATTCCTGGTCCGGGAAGATCCCACATGCCGCAGAGCAACTAAGCCCATGCACCACAACTACTGAGCCTGCGCTCTAGAGCCCGCAAGCCATGACTGTTGAGCCTGTGCGCCACAACCACTGAGCCTGCGTGCTACAACTACTGAAGCCCACGTGCCTAGAGCCCATGCTCTGCAACAAGAGAAGCCACTGCAATGAGAAGCCTGAGCACCACAACGAAGAGTAGCCCATGCTCGTCACAAGTTGAGAAAGCCTGCGTGCAGCCATGAAGACCCAATGCAACCAAAAATTTAAAAATATATATATATATATATATTTTAAAAAAAGATACATGCACCCCTATGTTCACAGCAGCACAATTCACAATAGCCAAGACATGGAAACAACCTAAAGAAGATGTGGTACATATATACAATGGAATACTACTCAGCCATAAAAAGAATGAAATATGCCATTTGCAGCAACATGGATGCAACCAGAGATGATCATACTAAGTGAAGTAAGTCAGAAAGACAAATACCATATGATATCACTTATATGTGGAAGCTAAAATATGACACAAATGAACCTATCTATGAAACAGAAACACAATCACAGACATAGAGAACAGACTGGTGGTTGCCAAGGAGGGGGGGGGTTGGGGGAGGGATGGAGTGGCATGCTGGGGTTACAGATGTAAGCTTTTATATATATTATAGAATGGATAAACAAAAAGGTCCTACTGTATAGCACAGAGAACTATATTCAATATCCTATGATAAACCATAATGGAAAAGAATATTTAAAAAAAATGAATGTATATAGATGTATACCTGAATCACTTTGGTGTAGAGCAGAAATTAACACAACATTGTAAATCAACTATACTTCACAAAAAGAAATATTGATTAAAAAAGAAATAATGTGTAATAAAAATACTGACAGTAGTATAAGACAGAAATACATTTTAATTCTTTCTAAATAATTATAGTGGTGTGCTGGAGGCAGCTCATACCAGCTTGCAAGAGCCAGTTTTGCACATCTTTCCTGCTCCATGTTTGGTGCCATCATATCCGTACCTTGAAATGGGCCACTGTGGGAATACTTACACCACAGAGACTGACAAACGATTGGTTACAAATCAAGACCTTTTTGTCTACAGAGTCAACTGTTAAACGTTTACCAACACATTGCTATATAATATCTCCAAATCTCATTTTAGTCGTCCAGAAGATGATAATAATTATATCAAATTTGTACAATTTAGAAGTTGAATCAATAAGAATGTAAATGAGACATCCTATAACAAGTATATAATATAGGAAAAGTGCAGACTAGGCCCTATGTCTATATACAATTTCTAGTCCTAAGACATAATAACATATATAAAAAGTCTGGCAAAATGTTTGGTCATACCACATACCCCATGATTGGCATCTATTATTATTAGGGCATTAAACATACTTAAACATGCAATTTCTGACACTGAATCTCTGAATAGCAGTTTTTCCCTTTTTACTTCTGAAATCTTAAAGCATCACTAATAGGAGAAACGACTATTACTCATAAACATCTTAATTTTTCTTTAATTTCAGTTTTTAGGTGATGGGTTTTAACTAATCTTATTGTGATCACTTTGCAATATATACATATATCAAATCATTATGTTGCACACCTTAAACTTATACAGTGTTATATGTCAATTATATCTCAATAAAACTGGAAAAAAATTTCAATTTTCTGGAGTTAGCTTTAACAGAGCATGCAACAGGTAGATAATACATATTCACAACTGCATTTATAACTTACGAGAAATTCTTTTCAGTAACTATAATAAAATTGGAAAAAGCAAGCATTTCAACTTAGTTTCAAGTTAGAGTTACATTTCAATTTAAACATTAGACCAAAAGTAATACCCCAAAGGTTTGCTGAAAATCAAAAGGATGCAAGTTCTCCCTGCAGTGCTCAATTCTGTGCTGGAACATAGTAAGTGTTAATTAAATATTTCTTGGATGAATCAATGCTCCTTATTCTCAAACCAAAATAGTATAAGATTCATGATTATTTAAGCTCACCTAATCCTTGGCCAATAATTAGAACATATTTAATATCTTCATGAGATAAATCTTATCTATATCAATAGGAAGAGACCTATAGGCTTAGCATCAAAATAAGTTATTCCAGTTTTAAATAAACAAGTAATTCAATAGAATATATACTATAGGAAGGTAAACATTTCAGGAAACATGAAAAAAAAGAGATTTTGAAATTTCTATTCTTTTCGCCACATTTATGTCCATTTTCATGAAAATACTATCCATTGGCAAATGTAGGACAGAAAATTGACAGTATTTTTTGTTTATCTAATGATATTTTGTAAGTCAAATCATTATGCTGTGCACCCTAAAATTATACAGTTCTTTATATCACTTATATCTCAATAAATTGGAAAAGAAATAAAATATCCAAAACATGCAAAAAAGAGAAATTTTGAATCAATTATAAATGATCTATTTAGATGTACACTTATTTTGTACTACAGATAGAATGTAATAAAGAAACTGAAGACAGATCAGAGTGTACCACACATACCTTGAATTGAAAGAATGTAATTTTTCTGCGCTTTGCCCTCCATATTTGATGCAATGCATGTATAGTTTCCACTGTCTGAATGCTGAGACCGGGCAATTTGGAGTTTGCTACCTCCCGACAAAATATGAACTTCAAGTGAGTCAGAATTTTCTAGAGGTAGAAACAAAGCCAAACAAAACATAAAAAAGCTTTTATTTTAACATCTCTACAAGTCACTGTAAAAATGTCTTTATGTGACAAATGTATTTTTTTAAGTTTTCCCCTTGTCCTTTGATCCTTTCATTACTATTTATTCTACTTCCTTTTAAAAGAAGAAATTAATAAAATTTTCTCTCCAGTAAAATGGAAAGGAGAAAAATCTCTGTAAAGTGAAGAATCCTTTTGTAGGGCTTCCCTGGTGGCTCAGTGGTTAAGAATCCACCTGCCAATGCAGGGGACACGGGTTTAAGCCCTGGTCCGGGAAGATCCCACAGGCCGCGGAGCAACTAAACCCGTGAGCCACAACTACTGAGCCTGCTCTCTAGAGCCCGTGAGCTACACCTACTGAAGCCCGCGCACCTAGAGCCTGTGCTCCGCAACAAGAGAAGCCAGCACACTGAGAAACCCGCACACCGCAAGAAAGAGTAGCCCCTGCTAGCCGCAACTAGAGAAAGCCCGCACGCAGCAACAAAGACCCAACGCAGCCAAAAATAAAAATAAATTAAAAAAAAAAAGAATCCTTTTGTAAGTTTATATTACAGTACATTAGGCTTTATGAACTAAACACAGCTATGTGCGTAATACTGAAAATGTGCTAGTTTATTAACCTAGTGAATCAAGAGCAAAAGAAAACAATCATAAAAAACTGCACAGCTACATTACCTATGGGTTTGTGGTTCTTTAACCATGCTATCATGGGAGGTGGGATTCCAGTGGCATCACATGTTAAAGTCACAGGATTGCTGATTGTCTCCACAATGACTTCTTTTTCAGGCCCTTCAATACTGGGTGGCACTGTAAAAAGACAGAAGAAAATCATGTGTCCTCATTAAGTTAATTCAGGATACTTTCTGGCATTTGCATATCTGGGGGAAAAAGACTTATATTAGAGGCAGATGCTCACCATATACATTGAGGTGGAAATTTTTATCATCCCGTCCTGCTACATTTATAGCTCTACATACATACTGGCCTGTGTCAGATACCTAAAAGAAAAAGATACTATTGTATGTGCTCCATTAAGTTATAGATGACCAATCACACCGTTCGAGTGTAGATTAAATCATCAGTCATCTTTATGCTTAAATGCCCCAGTCCTAATTGCCTTCTACAATCCTGCTTTTTTTTTTAAATGAAAAATGAGGATAATGGCATTGATGATGTTATTTTTTAAATGAAAATAATTTTTCACTGTAGTAAGGGGAATATGCAACTTCCAATTCTCCCTTCCATAATCCCGCCAAGGAGTCATGAAACACAAACAAGAATAAAAGATGCACCTCGGCTTTCGTGATGTGCAGCATTTGTCCATCGGCCAAAATCTCCCGCTGAGTAGACTCTGTTAGCATCCGCCCATTCTTATACCAGGTGATGACTGGAGGTGGGACAGCATTCGATTCACACTCCAATGACACTGAGGTGCCCTCTCTTACATTAACTACAGAAAGAGATTCGCTGCCATGATCTTTAATGCTTGGGGGCACTGAAGGAAGAAAATAAGAACAGAGGATTTTTTTTTTCATAGAATGCTCAGATAGAAAATATCTAATACCAGTTTAAAAATGAAAAAATCTTATGAAAAAAGTAGAAGCAAACCGTAAACAGTCAGGGCAACTTTTTTCTTGCTTTCACCAGCTTGGTTGATGGCTATACAAGTGTATTCACCACCATCAGATACCTTGGCCCGGATAATTTGTAAAGTTCGACCACCTGTGGGCAAATATAATGCAAACTGAAGTTTGGTACAGAAGTTGTTGTAATAACAACCTTATCGATAAGATAAATAGCAAAATATATCCTTTCCCTTAGAGGAAAATCTAAGCATAGATAGAAGCATATAGAAGCATTTCATATATAAAATGAAAGAATTTAATCAGTTTCCTTTGATCCTTTCAGTACTATTTATTCTACTTCCTTATAAAAGAAGAAATTAATAAAATTTTCTCTCCAGTAACCAAACATGGATAATAGAACTGTTTCATATAGATTCTAGTGAGCAAACCATAATTGTACTAGAGTCAGTATATGTCAACAAGTATTTCTGGGTTTAAATCTCCCACAGTGCAGAAGTGGCTGTCCGTCTGTTAGTCTATCTACTGATATTAATCTACCTTCAAGGAGCTTTAGGATCGATTGAAAACAACCAGTGATTTTATCCAATGAAAGCACTATTTGCTAGTCTATCACCCCCAAGTAATTGCTAAGCAGTTCTGTTCCTAAATTTCATGATTTCTTGAAGTAGACCTTGTTACTGTACATTCCCACTGAAATCATAAAGTCTTCACAGTCTTATCCTAATGGTCCCAAATGGCTGGAGAGAGGCATTTAATGTGAACAAATAAATGCAGCAAGACAAAAGTTTGGAAAGAGACTAAGTTGAAATGCCATTTGTATTAAATAAAGAAAAATGAGAAAGTGTTGCCCACTTCATAAAGAGTTCTAAGTTCCTTACCGGGCACAATGAGAGCATTTGTGTTTAGCTTGATAGGCTGTTCATTCTTGAGCCAGCTGAGATCAGGAGGTGGAAAACCAGAGACCTCACAGGTCAAAGAGATGAAATTGTTCACCACAACAGTGAGATTTTCAGGGTTAGGACCAATGACACTTGGAGGAACTATAATAGTAAATATATTAAAAGTGAAATATATTGGTATTAATAGTAAACATATTAAATGTGAAAAGTGATATTATCAGTAATACATATTGCAATTTATTAATATAATCCCAACTACTGTACTCTGCTAAAGCACTGAGTTAATGATACTGTTAATTATTTACCTTTCTTCTTAGAATTCCCTAATGCCTTCATCAAACTCATGTCCATCAGTTTTGTTTTTCCCAATTGAAACAGAATACTAGAATTTTCAGACAGAATTATTCTGCATTTTATTTGTAAAATGTAGTTGCCAGTTCCTGAGATGGTTTTGTCAATGTACACAGACCTAATACTGCTTTTTATTAAATACATGTGAATATTCTTGTTTTTAATATTATATCCTTAAAGTTTTTATTTTCTTGCTTATAGAAATAATAGAGTAGACCTGTTATTTTAGGGTATCTATCAATAAATTATACAGGTTATTTCAACAATGTAAATCACTGACTTTCAAGATAAGCAGAAGATTTAAGAAATAAGCAATACAACGGCTTATTGTTCAAAACCAAAAAAGAATTCCAAAAGCAGAAGCAGTACAGAGAAAAAGTAGGGTAAAAAAGCATAAGATTAATAATGCAATGCCAATTATGCATGTTAAAACACACGCAGATGGAATAATAGATTTTTTACAAGAACACATGCACGTGGAAGGAATAACATCATACATATTTGAATGGTTTCTATGTGGGGGGTGGGAATAGGAGCGAGAAATGAGCATGAAAATGAGTGAATACATTAATGAATGAATACATTAATAAATAAAGGCAGAGGTGGGTTTTGCTCAGGCCAATGAAGATAGTAAGACATGAAATAAAGAACACAACTAATGTAACACTCTATTATTATATTATACTCTCTCTATATTATACTCTCTATGTTATACTATACTCTTTTATATTAAGACTGAGGTCTTAACATAGCATCAAAAACAAAAGATCAAAAGGCAAAATTGCTTTTTAAATTTTACTATACATGTTTTTTATCCACCAATTTTCATATTCATTCATCTACTCATTTATCAAATATTTATTAAATACCTACTGTATTTCAGATGTGCTAAGTGATGATACAATATGAAAAATAGATAATATCTATAAAGAATTAATAATTTGGTGATAGTGACAGACATTGAACAAAAAATAACAGCTAACATTTTTTTGAGTGGTTATGCTGTGCCAGGCACTGAACTAAACACTTCATGTATACCATTGGAGGCTCAGAAACCTTATGTGTTAGACACAGTTCTTATCCTCTTATTTATTATAGATGAGCAAGCTGAGACAGAGAGAGGTTAGCATCTTGCCTAAGGTTTCACAGTTAGATACTGGAAGAAACTGGAAGACTGCTGTCTGGCTCTAGAGCCCTGTTCTTAGCCGCTGTCCGATACTGCCTAATAATTACAAGTGTGATGAGTGTGAGTGTCAATCAGAAGAGTAGGGTGACAACAGGGAAATAACCTAGTTTGGGGATCAGGAGGAAGAAGTGACATTTAAAAAGATGCTGACGTATGACCAGGAATAAGCTAGCGGAAGACAGATAATGGACGGGTCTTTCAGAAAGAAGGCATGGCACATACAAAGGGGCAAATGGGGAAAAGAACATGGCACCAGAAGGCTGACATGACCAGAGTCTGAAGAGCAAGGCTGCTGGGGAGTAAGGTGGAGAAGGCAAAGATTAAAGGACTAAATAGTATAAAATCCTAGAGGGGCTTCTGGGCATCATTAGAATGCTGAAATAACAGCCTAAGGAGAGGAAAGCAGAGGAGTGGTTTACTCAAAAATTAGCTTAAAAGTTATCAATCTGGCCACAGTGGAGGGAACTGGTGAGAAGGCTAGAAGGGACTCAGAAAGACCAGTTAGGAGACTATTGCTGTAATGAGTGCAGAAGATGATAGTGCTATGCCTAGGATGGTGTCAGAAAGGATAGAAAAGTGAGTGGATCCAGAATATTATGTAGGTAGAATATTTAGGATTCAATGCTTTGGGGGTGAGGTTTAAGGAGGAGGAGGAATCCAGGATGACATTCATTTTACTGGCTCAAACAATGCGAAGATGGTGATTCCGTTTACTGAGACAGAGATCCCTGGAGGAGGAACACATTTCTGGGAAAAGGTAATGAGATCAGTTATATACACATGGTCTTAGAGTGACTATTAGGCATCTGTGTCAATAAGAAGTACATATTTGAACAGAAGCGTCTAGAGTTCCTGAGGCGGCCCTGGCTGAAAATAAAAATTTGCAAACTATTTTGCACATAGATGGTATCTGAAATTTGGGAATTCATGAGATCACGTAAGAAAAGAGTGGGAAGAATAAAGTCCAGCGCTTGGAAAACGAAAGTGTAATAGTCAAGTAGAGAAGGAGGAACTAGCAAAGACAACTGGGAATGCGAGATTGGAAAGGCAAGATTATCAATAAGGGGTGTGGGCATCACAAAAGCCAAAGGAAGAGAATTTTTGAAAAAGATAGTCAAATGTTCAAGGATGTTGAATGCTCAGAAGTAAGAAAGATGAAGCCTGAAAATGCCTGTTGGACTTCTGACGTCATTTCATGAATTCAGTGAGCAGTTTCATTGGAGTTGGGGTGAAATTCGATGAGCAATGATGGGAGGAGTGAGGAAAAGGAGACAGTAAATATATACAGCTATTAGAGAAGGTTGCCTTGAAATGGGGAAAAAGAGAAGAAGGCCTCTGAAGAGAAATACTAGGTCTAGGGGAGAGTTGTTTTGGGCTTTTTTTGTTTGTGTTTTTGGTTTTTGGTTTTTACGAGTCAAGAGATGAGTAAATTTAAATGCTCTTGGGAAGGAGCCAGTGAAAGTGTGAATTTCAATACTGGAGAGGAAGAGAGGAGATTGTGAGATTTTTGACCAGGCGGTCGCCAGGGATGCAGAGTCAAGTCAGTCTTTAGAAGGTAGAGGAATGCTCCCATCTTGTGTTGTAACAGAAGGAAGAAATGGCAGCATCACATGCAGCTAATATTCTCATTTTGATGGTAGGAATTTGAAGTGGTTTCAGCCATATGCCTTCTCTCTTCCCTGTAAAACAGGAGGTAAGGGCACTGACTGAGTGAAGGTGAGAGGCGACTGTGATTGAATGTTTGTGTCCCCCCCAAATTCATATACTAAAGCCCTCTCAGTGTGGTTGTATTTGAAGATGGGGCCTTTAAGGAAGGAACGAAAGATAAATGTGGTCATAAAGATGGGGCACTCATCCTCTAGGATTATTGTCTTTATAAAAAGAGACACCTGAGAGCTTCCTTGCTTTCTCTGTCCATGCGTGCTCAGTGGAAAGGCCTTGTGAGGACAAAGTGGCCATCTGCAAGCGAGAAAGAGCCTTCACCAGAAATTGAACCCTGCTGGAACCTTATCTGGGACTTTCCAGCCTCCAGAATGGTGAGAAAATAAACTCCTATTGTTTAAGCCATGCAGTCTCTGGTATTTTGTTAATGGCTGCCTGAGCTAAGACAGGGGCCATCTGACATTCGAGAAGGTATGAGTCACTGTGGAGTAGAGCCATGAAGAGGCAGTATAAAGGGCTCATTTCAAGCAGTATCTATGAATTTATAATACCACCAATAGTCCTGACACCAAGAGTTACTCTTGCCATAGTTAGCTACCTAGGTGCAGGTATGGAATTCAGTGAGAGGTAATACAGAAAAGCAGGTAAGTTTAAAGCCTCTGGAATCAGACTACCTAAGCTAAAATCCTATTTGCCAGGTGTGTAACTTTGGGTGTGTTACTTAGTCTCACTGAGCCTCAGCTTTTTAATCTGTAAAAGAGGTATAAAATAGTACCAACCACCTGGGGTTATTGAGATAATTAAGTAAAATAACATATATAAAACACCTGGCACAGCACCTGGTAGGTATCAAGCAGTCAGTGTGTTGTGTTGTCACATGCAGAGTTGAGCCTTTCTTGAGCAGGAGTGCTGAGAAGGTGTGGGCTAAGAGAAGTGATTGATATGCTGGTCCATGAAAGTTAGACTGGATGTGAAGGAAGGTAAAGACACAGAGGGTTGAAAAATAACTGGGAGGTCAACAGACTGAAGGTTAGCGTCCAAAAGAAGCAAGCGATATTGTACAGGGAGATAACAAATGGTATGGTTTTAAGTGAAAACAATTTAAACTGCTTCTCTCCCACATGAATTTTCCAATATTTAAGTATGGGTTCCTGACTGCAGGCAGGAGCTCAAGACACTGTTAACCAGTAAAAGAGGAAAACTCCCCTCCTGAACTCCAATTCTCAATAGTAAACACGAGTGGCTTCTGCCTCTCAAGTCAGGCAAGGCTCCTACTTCAGGTGTTTTTCCTATGCATTACGAAGAGGAAATGGATATGAAGGAAATATAATAAAGGAACAACAAATATTTATTTAGCAACTACCATGACTTCAGACAAGGTTTAGGAAGACCAAGGTCCGTAAGAGATGACCATTTGCCTATAGCATTTATAATAAAGTTATGGGATAGACGTGAAGATACAGATGTATAAAGATAAAAAGGTAGAATATGTAACTGCTGAAACTGGGGTATTTACAAGATGCTTTTGACCACATAAAGGAGGAAAAATTAATTCTGCCTTGGGGAATCAGGAAAAATGATCAACATTTTTATTTTTCAACATTTATCCTACTGTACTTTACAGATTAGAATACAAATTAGATTACAGACTACTTTAGATTACTTAGATTAGTACAGTATACTTTCACAATGATTATATTTGCTTAATTTATTCTTCCGGGGAATTCATAACACATTTCTTCTATTTTGGTCAGATTTACTCAGAAAAAACTTGCTAAGCACGGGGAATAAAAAAAGGTAAGAGTGCTTCAAATATCTGTTACAGAAACACCAACATTGCTAGACATCAATACTCCCTATATATCGCACCAAAAAAAGAATATCCATTATGTTAAATAAAAGTCGTTTGAAGGAAGAAATTTTTCAGTAATGTCAAATTTCAGCTATTTCCAAAATGAGCTAGAATTTTGCATATGAATCACATGTTTAAAGAAAATCTTTTATAATAATTAATCAGCATTTCCAATTTAATATTCTGGAAGCAGCTGTGCATGATGAAAATAAAACTAATTATTTATGGCTGACACCTAACTGCTTTTTTAGCAAAAAGTAAGTATTTATGGAGTGTCTAGCATTTATTGAGAACTTAGAATCTAATAAATAAATTAGGTGTACTGATGGTTTTCAGGAATTATTTAACTCTATAAAGTTACTTTTTCTTCTTCAGGAAGTATATTACATACCGGAGGGTGTAACTCAACATGAATTCTACAATTGAGGACAGAAACTGGTTCCAACAAGGCCCAGTGGGTAAATTTTTATGGGTAGAAGAGCTATATTTGGTTCTAACTTCATATAAACTTGTAATCTTTGGGATTTCAAATTGTGATTTTTTTCTTTTTTTACTTTCAAATATGTAGGAGTAACTATTTTTTCTTAAGGGACTGAAATAATATAAAAACAGACTCCCTAAAAGATTTGTACTTTATAAATCGCACAAGCTGTGGTAGAAAGAAAGAAGGGGAAAGGTTGAATGAATGCAGGCTCCACACACTGTTCAAGTTAAAAAATGCAAAATAAGCGTACATGATCTAAAGTACAGTTTTCCTGCTTTTTCAAGCGTACTCTAACAGATGTTTTTGGAACTGAGCTCTTACCATGAACATTGAGGTTAAAATATTTTTTGGCACTTCCAGCTGTGTTCTCAGCAATACACACATACCTGCCGATATCTGTTATTTGAGTGTTTAGAATCTAAGGGAAAAAATGAAGAAATTCCAACTGAAATTTTTTTATAAAGCAACTTGTCAATTTTTGAGAATAAACAATACATACTCTTTCTAGCTAATACCAGATAAGCATAGGAAAAAAATTTTGTACATAATAGTGCTGATGCTGGTTTTTATTAGTCAGGTCAATCAAATAAATATTTATAAAGATTCCTAATCAGAAAAGGCAAATTTATACATACTTGTATATTGGCTATGAAAAGTCCCAAATCATTCTCCCACTTTCCTATCTACATCCCTGGTGGTGTGACTGTGAAGCTTCTCCCATCAGGGAGTGGAGTAAAGATGGAGAATTTGTGTTGGCCTTGTGACCGGCTTTGATCGATAGAGCGTGATGGATGTGACAGTCTTCCATTTCAAACCTAGACCATGTGCACCCTGCCACCACTATGTGAGGAAACCAGGACTAACCTGCTGGAGGGCGAGAGATCATGTGGGAAGAGTCAGCCTCGTTACTGCAGCTGAGGTCCCAGATACGTACAAGAGCCCAGCCAAGATCAGCAGAGCCACGGATTCAATCCACAGCATGCAGACACTCGAGTTAGCCTTGCCAAGACCAGAAGAATCACCCAGCCAACCAGAAAGCTTGTGAGCTAAATAAATGCTTATTGTTTTAAGTTGTTTGGAGTGGTTTGTTTTATGTAGCAAGAGTTAGTTAATATAGCAGTTATATTTTCTTTTTTTATTATACAGAAATTTCTGTCCATCTATATATCTTTTGGCTCTAGCCAACAGAAATATTTAAGTATTTAGCTAGAGGTTGTATGAGCATCAAAAAGAAATAGTCATGGTGTTCAGAAGATACTTTGAGAATTAAAGGTTATTTACAAGCAGTGAAACTCATACTTTTTTTTTTTTTAATAAAGAACTCCATGGGATAGGTCCTGTGTTGGATACACTGATGCTTAGATTCTTGGGCCTATACAACATCATTAATATGTTTGGGAAATAATTTCTTAAGTTGCATCCTAACAAAAGAGTTGGTGTTATTTTTACAAGTGCCTATCTTCCTTTTAAGACCCTCGAAAAGAAAAATATAGACATGCCCATTAGTGAACAACAACTCAGGATATTTATGTGGTTTCCATTATTCTTTATTATCAATTCTTTGCCAATAGAGGACAAATTTTAATCTATAGGGAATCTTAAACCACCTAGAATTTAATCATCAGAAATCTGCAATGGAAAGAATTGTAATAATTTGGTTTTTATCACAGAGGCCATATTGTAGTAAATTTAGGGGTGTGTGTGTGTGTGTGTGTGTGTGTGTGTGTGTGTGTGTGTGTGTGTGTGTGTGGTGTGCTGAATGTACACATAACCTCTGGAAGAATTCACACAAAACCGTTAATGGTGGTTACCTCTGATAGTGAGAAAAGAATGAGTAAGAAGAATTTTATTTTATATATCCTTTTTATGATTAGTTATTTTTGCCAATATTTATAAACCAAGACAAATTATTTTTAAAAGCAAAAAGACGATTATTATAAAATACAAAGTCAAATAGCTATTTTTACTTAGATTTTTTACTTTTACCTGCAGAATTCTTCCATTAGATAGAAATTTATGATGCTCATCTTCTAGCAAGAACTGCCCATCTTTTTGCCAGGAATTTCTTGGGGTGGGGCTGCCACTGGATAAACACTCCACCAGCATGCTCTTGTTCACCAGCACGGTGACCTCTTCAGGCAGATCACCGTCTGCTCCCTGGATAACTGGCGGCACTAATAAGTGATTGCAACAGAGAGATAATGACAGGAAACAAGGTCTTTTCTAAATTATTCTAGTTTTCTGACAATTTTAAAAAGTTTGGGATAATAGAGGGACAAAAGTTGAAGAGGAATCCATGATTCTGAAGTAACACTTTACACTAATAAATTAGGGGGGTGATAAATCTGTGTGAATTTGGGTTTATTCTCTTCCCTTTCTTTACCTATCCTGGACTAACCCCTCCCATAGTTTCCTTCGCATTTAGGTTAATCCCAATTCTTCCCCAATACATCTTGTCTAGTTTCTCTCTCAGCCCCTTCCACGGGTCCTCTGGGTTTGCAAGCGCACATGCAAGTGGCATCTGCACAAATTAACAGTTAAGTCTACTTGGTCATCTAGACAAGCCAGGTAAATCTTTAAAGCGTATTTGAAATGTACAGGTTTGGTCTCATTTGCAAGGGAATTGTCTGGGCTACTCAAACTGTGTTTCCCCAGCCTCGGTATCAGTGGTATCACGATAAGCATCACCTGGGAGCTTGGCTAGAAATGCAGATTTGGGGGTCTGACTGAGCCTTCTTTAGTTGGCATCCCTAGGAGAGCCAAAGAAGTTTGTGTTTTAACAAGGTCTCCACGTGATCCTTATGCATGCTAGAGTTTGGGAAGCCATGCTCTAGATCTTTCTACATATATGCATTCTCATTTAAAACAATAATATAGAATCAATCCAGGTTCATGCCCACCTGATGTTAGACTAGTCAGTTATGAAAAAACACATACTATCTGGAGAATTTTTAAAAAAATGGAAATGTTAAACCAGGAATGCATGTGTTGGCTGCTTTTGTAAATGTGGAAATTCATTTTCAAAACGAATAATCACTTTGTTTTGTTTTGAAAGCTTAGGTATTTTGTTTTACTCTCTTAAAATGTGCCATATCTTTATCAATCAGTAAAGAATATATGTTTAATGCAGATGCCTTCTTGTAGTATTTGGGTCTCTCCAAAACTAAATTGAAAGTCTATAAGGCAAATAATCAAGGTTACAAGGCCCCATAATAAAATTTCAGTGTTATTTTGAATGTAAACTTTCACAGTCAAAATTATATGATTTTTTGCTGTACTTTAGATAACACAGAATATATAGGTTGAACTGCAGATTAGTAAATAATAAACTTGAATTTCAGATTAAATGAGGCTATCAGTACCTCCACACCATGAAAACTGATCAAATGAAATGTTGGTACATAAAGATTCAATGTTTTCTTGAAAGATTTCAATGTTTCTGGAGCTGAATCATTAGGAGCTACCAGGAGATACACTACAGGCCCAAGGTCTGACCTGTGGAGGCCTCCACCGAAGCTCTTTGCTCTGACCTGCCCTCCAGCTGGATTACACCTCTCAGAATTGTTCTTAGTGGCACTTAGGAGGTAAGCATCAAACACTGTGAAGTATTCCTAATTTAGACAGACTTTGTGGGCTCTTTTTTTTGGCTTTGTTCGTACTTCTCTAAACTCATCTCCAACATGCTTTCCAACCTCCTCCTAATTAAAAATAACAGACTGAAGACACGAACATCTCCCTTTGACAATCAATCCTTAAATTCCATTTCAATTTAACCAAATTCCAGTTCTTCCCAACCTATAATATCTTGCTACTTTATCAGATCCTTCTATTCAGTCCTAAACTAAATTCCTTCCAAACTTAGGTCAAATTAAGCCAGGTGGTCTAAGATATTCCTTCACTGCTCTTGATGATGTTAGCACTGATTTTAATTGTCTTCTTATCACTAACTTGTAGACTTTAAAATCTAGGTTGATGACCCATCCCACCCTAGTTTCACCTCTACCCCACTTCAGCCAGCCACAGACTGTCATACCTTGGACCATTCAACATAAACACTTCTACCCTTTGCAAGTTCATAAGCTCCCTGAAGAAGGTCTGATGTCTACGGTATTCACTGCTGTATCCTCAGTGCCTAGCATACTACCTGGCACACAGTAAGCGATCAATAGATATTTGTCAAATAAATGAATTTTGAGTTCGTGGGTTTTCTCTATTTCACGTCTTTTCAGGCTTCCTTCATAAGCTGGCTTTTTGTTTGCGCTGAAAACTCTAGCCCTTCCACTCCTCCCCCTTACAATCAATCTATCAGCCTTCCTGCAAGCTCATTTTTCCTCTTCTCCTGCCTAGGTCTCAGAGTGGGTCATTTCAGCGATGCTCTGTCTCACTGCACATGCTATGTCCCTTACCCTCCAGTGCTTCCACAAAGTGTACCTTTGTTACCTTGTGGCACTGCCTCCATGGCTCCCCTCTCCCCACCCTTAGGTCACATCATCTGTTTTTTCTACCTCTGATCCCGGGTTAATGAGGGTGGGTGCAGAAAGCTATGACTAAGCCAAATAGCTCCAACTTCAGTGTTTGACTATCACACCCCCCATAGTGGCAATCTCTAAGGTTCTCTGTTTTCCACAGGCCCAAATACCAGCCCTGCCACTGTCTTTCTTGTTCTCATACTTAAGGAAAGGACTGAATACATTTGATATACATTCCCACATATCCCTCCTTACCATTCCAAGGTATGGCAATTCACTACCGTGAAAGGCTAGTTGACCCCTCTCGGTTTCTTGATTGCATTTTTCCCCTGTTCTAGAACTTCCTCCATCAATCCTTGCCCCCTCCTCCCATCAACACACATACTTGAAACTTTAACTCGTCTCTTTCTGTTGGATCATTTTCCTTGGTCTATAAGCGAGTTCAAATCTCTCTTAAATATGTTTTTTCAAAGAAGCTCTCTTCCTAAAACTCTATTTCACCTCTTCCTGCCTCTTCAAAACGTCTTAAGAGTACTCTATATTTGTTTCCTTTTCTTTCTGATTATTTGCTCGATATTTATCCTTTTGTTCTGTGGCTTTGTATCGCACCATACTATACATAAATTGATCTTCGGAATTTCACTAATGATTTCTTAGTTTAAAATGGCCTTTCCCCCCAGTTTTTATTCTCTTAAACTTACTTTAGCATTCCATACTAAACCCACTTCTTGATAACCTTTTCTATGCCTTGAATAGGTGATATGGTAGTTTACTACTTTTCATTAACTCCCCAGATTGTTTCTCCTCTGTTTTCTTTTTCCTGTCTCCTACTTGTAAATGATCCCACAATGATCTTTTATTTTTTTTATCTTCTCCTAAGCTATCTATAACCCTTTCTGTTGGAAATCTCATGCCTTTGAATATCACCTGTTTGTGGATAACTCTCAACTCTTTATTCTTAGTTCGATTCTCTCTCCTGTGTTGTAGTTCCTTATTTTCAATGTCTCATTCAACATCTTCCTAAGTATCCTGGTATCATGCCAAATTCAATACGTCCAAAACAAAATTGACTTCCTTCTTCCCAAGTTATGTTGTTTTCCCAAATCTTCTATTTTTATTGCCCTTGCTATAATTTTCTTAATCACCCAGGATAAAAATCTCAGTGTCATCTGATACTCTCAGATAAGTGCCTAATGCTTCGTATCACCTAATCACTTCCTCTGTAAAACCTTTCATACCAACTGCTTCCTATACATTCCTACTGCTACTTCTCTAGCTCAACTCCTTCTCATGGAAGCATCTATTTGTTCCTGCTTCTAGTAGCATCACCTTTCTTTGCCCTTAAAGGTGCAATACTTCTTCTACTCTCAGTCCCTGCATTCATAGTATGACTGTGATCCAAGGGTGGGCATATTTATTACGCCTTATCAATTAGGCCTCTTGGCCTCTGTAATTGGTTCAGAAATGGATATGTGAGTCATGCTTGGCCAGTTAAAGCCATGGAAATCCAATTCTGGGACTTCAGTTGTAAATACTGGATAAGAAGAGCCTTCACTTTGGATGTGAAACTAAGAAGATGTAAGATTACAGAGTTTCCGGGGGCCCACTTGCTATCCAAAGGGATTCCCCACCTGAGAGTGATGCTAACAGAGAAAAACAAAGCCAAGAGAAAGAGAAAGGTAAAGTTTGGTGGACCTCTTTTGAGCCACAGAAGTCAGATATGACTATAGCCAGCTGTACTCTGGGACTTTTCAGGTTCATGAATCAGTGATTCTCTCTCTCTTTTTTTTTTTTTTTAAGCTAGTTTGATATTTGATACTTCAGGAGTCCTAACTAATGTGCTTTCAATTTGTATAAGACAGCTCCCTGGGAGAGCTATCAGTTTCTGATTATCTTTATGTCTCTAAAATGCTAGTGCAACATCATGCAAACATTAGTTCCTCAAAAAACTTTTGCGTGAAAGAATGCATAATAAACAAAAAAACGAACGAAAAACTCACAGAGTACACGGACATCATACTGAAGGGAATCTTCTCCAGCCTCATTCACAGCCACACACATATATCTCCCAGCATCTTCCACTTTAGCCCGGGGAATCTGTAACACTCGCCCTCCTGAAAATATATCCCAATACATATTTTTACTTCTGTAAATCTTAGAGTGAAAGTGATCATAAACAGAGATATAATTTTTCAGGTCTAATGACTTCTTTACATGTCCTTTTAAGGCTCTTACTTCATCCAGTGTTTCAGTGTTAATCCCACATACCACATTTAGGACAAACACTGCATTATTGAAAAGTGACCCAGCATATGAATGCGACCTCCTGAGAACTAAATAGCTTGTATAGAGCAAGGGAGGAATGTTGCTCCATGTCCCTCTCACATTCCATGTGGAATGTTGCTATGTGGTGACTTCTTGCTTTTACAGTTTTGAACACATGTAAAAGAAGTTTACACTGTTGGAGGCAAGTACTGATTTGAGAAAATAATAGCCAAGGATATAAAAGGTATAAAGTATACCTTTATACATATGATCTTGAAAGAATAACTGTATTTTTTAACTTTTCATGTTGATGTAATATCAAACTTAGAGAAAAGTCGCAATAATTATATTAAAAATTTTACCTGTGTTTATCAATAATTTGTATTTCAATCCAATTGTTTGATCTCTGTCATAAAAATGTACATATTAACTTTATTTATATATATAAATGAGTAATACTCTCAAATGATTCAGAAAAAGATTGAGAGTATATTGGAGACATGATGTCCCTTCACCCCTAAATATTCATAAATATGTATTTCATTAAAAGAAGGTATAATGATCAAAATCAGAAAATGTAAAATCCGTGAAAAAAGTACTATTGAACCATAGTCCATATTCAAATTTCACTATTATTACAATATTGTCTTTAATAGCTATTTCTCCTTAAGCCCAGATTCAATTTAGGATCACATGTAGTTGTCATTTCTATCTAGTCTCTTTTCTTTTTTTGCCAAGATATTTTTTTATTTAATTGAGATGAAATTTACATACATTGGAAGGCACTGGGCTTTAAGTGTACAATCTGATAAATTTTGACAAGCCTATTTGAATGTTTGCTAAAAGTAAATAGAAGCCTTGAAAATATTATTTTTCCACAATTTAAAGATCTCCTTTTCCATCGATAAACATGTAATAACTAAAATATTTGAAACTAAAATCTTTACTATTGATTTATGAGAAATGCATTTAATAAACTGAGTAATAACTATTTGCAAATATATTCTAGAATTTATCATTAATAATGTACAGAAACAAAACTGATTATTTCCTCACACTATTTAGAAAAACGGAGGCACAAGGGAGCCAAAGGACTTTCTTAAGTTGATAGAATGATCCCATAGTAGATACGAAAATTAACTAGGTATTCTAGCCTATGTCAAATTCTCAGCCTAGACTCTCCTAGCTTGAAGCTACATAGATACCAGTGGCATTCAGTATCCTGTGTCAGTTAAATCACAAGGCCAAAAAGTCTATCAATTTGACTAGTCTAATAAATGAGAAGAAACACATTTGACAGAGATTCAGATTTTCACCCTGTTCCTAGCAATCTTTACCTGGTAAAATCAATACTCTATCACTTGAGGTCAGAGGGTGACCATCTTTATACCATGTCAGTGTAGGAGGAGGAGCAGCGTTTGTCTCACAGTAAAGAGAGATGGGATTGTTGATGATCACATCCTTGGCTTCACCACTCCTGCCAGTATCCAGCATGTTTCCTATTTCCCAGAGCTTGTGAAAACTTGGAGGAACTATGGAGAAAAGACACGAAATTTTGGACTCATGTAAATGACAGTGTCAATCCGTTAAAGAAAGATCTTGGCTGTATTTTCACAAGAGTGATTTGTACATGTAATAAATTAGACAATGTGAAAATACTGTCAAGTACTTACACACCTACCAACTTAGCCCTTAGCTAAAAAAAGTAATAGACAGAAGTCAGAGTTGGTTCTCCAGTGGAAAAGCAAGAAGTATGGAGCTCAGAATGTTGTGCTCATCCTTTGCTCTCCATTTTTGTTCAAAGGCTCTAGCATTTAGAAGATAAAATGTCCTGCTCTCAGGAAGGACCTACTATGATAAAGATGGCTAAAGAATACGATCATAGCAGGGAAAACTAATTTTGACAAATCATTAAAAAATACTGGCTCAATAGAGCATTTCCCAATGATTTGTCTTATTCAGAAAACTAAAGAAGTTATGCAGCCAAGATTAATAAGTCTATTAAAAAATATAATGGGACATACTCAAAGTTTTCTGGGTGACAAGTATGAACTTTCTAGAAGGCAATTTGCCTGTACATCAAAAGCACTGCAAAAGTGTATAACATTTGACCTAAAATTTCCATCATTAACAACTTATGAAAAATAAAAACTGTGTAAGAGTTTTAGGTATAAAGATGTTCAATGAAGCATTATATATGAGTAGTAAAAGCTTGGACACACCCACACATTCAACAATAGGAGTCTGGTTAAATAAAGATTTAGATACTCAACTGATAAAACAGGTATAGTTATTAAAAATCATGTTGAAAGTAATAATATCAACAATAATAGCAAATATCATTTCTTAAGCATTTTGCTAAGAGTTTTATATACTTTATCTAATTTAGTACTCACCACAATTCTACAAGGCATTAATTCTAAAAGTGAGAAAATGGGTTTTAAAATATTTAGGTAACTTGCCCAAGTCACAAAGCTTGAAGAAGCCTAAATCATCATTCAGTTCCAAGTGTGACTACTTTAAATTCTGATATAATGTTACATTAGCTTTCTGATAAACTTCATGGTATAATGTTAGGGGAAAGCTAACGTAACAGAGAAGTATGTATTGCGTGGTCCCAATTTATAAATGAAGTATACATTTACAAAAATATATCAGAAGGAAACACATAAAAATAACTGAGGTAATCCTGAATGATGGGATTATTTTCTTCTTTGTTAATTTCTTGAGTCCAAGTTTTCAATAATGAATTTATATTATTGTCAACAGAAAAAAAACACTAAAATAAACCAAGTCAAATCTCTTTTTCATTGCTTTGCCGGATCATATAAATTAAATTACATACAATAAACATATTAGTATTACCTTGTATATTCACATCAAAATCCAGCTCATCTTCACCTGCGATATTAGACGCTATACACGTGTATCGTCCAGTGTCTGATATTTGAGCCTCCCTGATTTGAAGTGTGTGTCCACTGGCAGCAATAGTAACATGATCATCTGCTTTAAGGGGCTGTGATTCAATTATAATAATGTTATCATTAAGTACTCCAGTAATAAGCCTCTAAAGAGAGTGAGAAAAGAACTACATATGTATATAAGAAAAAAAAAACCAAACAGCTTATGGTGTGGATTTTTAAATTTTAAAGTTTTCAGTCTGATAGGAGATACAATGTTCATTCTGGAATACTCATTATTTTAAAAACTGGAACCAAAAGGGAAAGAGGAGGGAAGGATAAATTAGAAGGTTGGGATTAACATATACACACTACTATATAAAACAGATTACCAACAAGGACCTACTGTATAGCACAGGGACCTATACTCAATATTTTGTAACAACCTATAAGGGAAAAGAATCTGAAAAAATTAGATATAGATAGATAGATAGATAGATGATAGATAAACTGAATCACTGTGCTGTACACCTGAAATTAACATGATATTGTAAATCAACTATACTTCAATTTAAACAAAAATCTGGATTCAAAGCTCATTTTGCAGCAGAATGAAGTATCTAAATCAATTAGCTGCTATGTTTGCTTTCAATGGTAACAGATATTTGCCACATATATCATGTGGAGTATAATACCAAATAGGACCCCAATATTAGGAAGAATAAGCAGGTTGGGGGTCCTCTATATTATTTATACTTGATCTCCTGAGATTAAACCAGCTTTAAAAAAAAAGTATAATCCTCTAGGAGTTAAATGTATAACTGAGTCCTATAAACCTACCCTATTTCTGTAGTTTGTGATAAAGTGAAATGGAGCCAGAGAACAGTTTTCTTTATGTAAGGAAATAAATAATAATGTGCAAAAAAAAAAAAAAAAAAGTACTCCAGTAAATCCTCTAGGGCACCATGCAGTTGAGAGTTTTTATGATTCTTTAATAAGTAAAAATAAAAATTGAAGTGAAATACTCAAGACAATAACAATTTACTTTGAATAAGCTGTTTTTGAGTAATCACGTCTTTATTTATTGAAAATTGTAATTCCTATAGTTTACATCTATGCCCGGTGTTTCTGAGTGGTGTATTTATAAATTATTTATGATGAAAAATGTTCTTAGGTGCCATATCCATTTATCCATGTTGGAGAAAAATAACTTCAGCTGATCCCACATTGGAGTAAAAAAGTGTGTCTTTTCTTACTATTTTGTAGCAAATGCTAGAGTTTTATAATGAAAGATTGAAGGCATTAGCATAGTCTGATTTAAAAATCACTACTGCTCATTCAGAAACATCATTACTTCATAAATGAGAAAATTTAACCTAGATATATTTATATTATGATGGTTTATTGAAAACATTACCGACATTTAATAGGACATTTCTCATCTTCTAAACATTTCCGAATATACTGAATTCCCTCTTATTCCTTGAAAATGTTAGTTCCTGGCTCACTGTTACTCCTTCCAATGACACTCTTCTCATAATTCTTGGTGATTTCAACACCCACACAGACAGTCACCAATGCTTTGTGCTCTCAGCTCCTTGACCTCCTTTCTATTTTTTTTTGCCCCAACACTCTCTCAGCCACTCAATAGGAGAGTCATACCTAGAACTTATAATTACCAATAATCACATCTCTTCAGAATCTCAGTTTCAAGTTCTCACCTTCTGACCATCACCTCTTAACTTACTAACTCTTTTCCTCTAGAATCCCAACTCCCATTATTTTTTGATCCCACGGGAGGACCCAAAATTCACTGAACTTGCGATCTTTTCCCTATCACTCACTCTCCTCCTGACCCAGAGAAGGTCTATTATGGCAATCACTCCTTGTACAAACGTCTATAAAAAAATCAACTCTTTTGCCCCCTCTCCCTTTATTTTATTCCCCTGGAAAAACTGGTTAATACCAGTTTCTGTCCATTCTGAACATCCCCTGATCTACTCAAGAACATTCCTCCAGCAACTGTGTCCTGTCTCATGTGAGTCATCATCAATTGCTTTCTTTCCACTGGATGATTTCGATGTGTATACAACAGTATAATTTCCGCATTAAAAAAAAAATCTCATTACACTGCAGCCTAACTCCACATTCTTCTATTCTGCTTTATAGACAATGACTTTAAAAAGTTTTCTACCTTTGCTGTGTCCATTTCCTTCCATCTTTTCTTGAATCCTCCAATAAGGCTTTCACCATCTCTACTTGACCAAAATGATGTTGTCAAGGTCACGTGACAAGTGACATCCATGTTGCTAAATTTACTGATCAATTTTCAGTCTTTATTTTACCTGATCAGTGGGATTTAACACGGTTTAACTGGTCTTTATTTTGAAAACTTATTTTTCCTTCTTTTAGGACACATCACTCTCTGCCCCACAACCTCTAAACGTAGGAGTACCCCAGGGCTTGATCCTTGGACCTCTTCTCTTTCTACCTAAACTCACTCTTCTAGTGATCTCATGCAAAACCTTGGACTCATCTTTGACTCATCTCTTTCCCTCACATCCTGCTACCACCTTCATCCAAGCAATCACCATCTATCTCCTGGTCCATGGCAATAAATTCATTTCTTCTTCAACTAGTAAAGAAGCCAATATAATCTTTTTAAAGCCTTAAGTCAGATCACATCACTCCTGTGTTCAAAATTTTCCAGAAGCTTTCCATCAGAATAAGGCCAACTGATCTACAAGCAGTATGATTTAACCCTAGCTCTCACCTTTCTCTGTGTTCCCACTGATCACTGCACTCCAGCCAAATGCCTCAGGGCCTTTGCCCCTTGCTAGTCTCTCTAGAATATTTTCCTCTCAGATATCTTATGTCTGCTTCCTTCAGTTTCTGTGAGTTTCTGCTCAACTATCACCTTATCAGTGAGGCATTCCCTATTGTAAGAGATCACACCCTTCACACTCTCTATTCTTCCTGACTGAATTTTCTTCATAACATTTACCTTATCTGGCACACTGTATGCTTTACTTGTTTGTTTAGTTTTCCCCTCCCCCCAAAACTCCATATGAGCAGAGATTTTTGTCTGTTTCCTTCATAGCTGTATCACCTGCACCTAAAATAGTGTTTGGCAAATACTATGTGCTCAATAAATAATTTGGGATGCAATGTATCATTATTAACATTATATCACATATAAAGATAGTATAATTTAAACTTTCCATGTCAAAGAAAAACTTCACAGCATGAATAAGCAAAACACATAGATTCTATCAAAACTTATTGTGGTTAATGCTGCCAATATTTTTGGTGGCTTTTCTCAAAAACACTGTTTCACTCAAGTAGTGTTGCTTATCTGAGAAATGAGCTAGCAGAAGAAAGGATATGGAAAATAAACAAAACCCAGTATTTTTTGTACACATTTTAGGGGACCAATCCCAAATCTTGAAAAATTCAGCAATTTAACTAAAGCATCATAAT
Organism: Leucopleurus acutus; assembly: GCF_964270905.1. NCBI lineage: Eukaryota > Metazoa > Chordata > Mammalia > Artiodactyla > Delphinidae > Leucopleurus > Leucopleurus acutus. Next base: position 52,290,840 of record NC_139143.1, read on the forward strand.
TGGATCAATTTCAGTCTGGATGTGAAACTAATTTAACTATTCATTATGAAATTTTAAAAAAACAGCCCTAATGCCTAGTACAAATCTAGACTTTACCCAACTTTTATGTGTGTATGTGCTTGTGTATATGTGTGCATGGGTATAAAATGCAAGGAATGAAAAGGTTTTAGGTAAAATTTAAAAAAAAAATATTAAAATTTGAAAGGTGAAAGGAATTGTTTCCATGCAAACTCATATAGAGTTGATATTGTACCATGAAGTATGCTTGTAGTCAGAAAAGAAACTGTAAACAGAACATGGTGGGAGTTCCATATTTTTCCTTTTGCAATGGCTTCCAGATGAAATTTGCTTATTTTATGAGATATTTTTTTCCCTGGCTGCCAGGATTGCAAAATCCATCTGTGATCTGAAATAATAAAGTTATATCTTTCTGCATCTTAAATCATGACTCTGACCTGAACGTCTACAACTGGAATTTGACTGACCATTTGGTTGATTATGTGTAAAACAGGATAAACATCAGCTTAGCTATGTCACATCTGTATTAAGCAGAGTGTTAACAGCAGCTAAAAAAAACTCTATTTTGGTCTCGAAACATCAGCACATATGTTTTTAAAACATGCATGTTAGAAAATAAGTTGAATGAGAAATAAGGGCGTGTGGTCTGAAAGCCAGATTACGTAACTGTAGGATGTGTCTTTTATTGAAAGTTCTTCATTGCCCCCAATTAATTGTATTGAGCACTTAATCATCACATTGAGCTTATTGTTTTCATCTTGGAACATTAAAAATGTTACCCTTTGTAAAAGAGTTAAAGGTGTTTAGAGAAAGTTCTGAATAAACTTAGCACCTGTGTTATACCTATCATTCTAACCTGGCTCAGCACTGTCTTTGCGTTTCTTCTCCACAAAGTTTACTTACTCTGAAAAACCACAGAGCACAAAAACCATTCCCCAGTGGGAAGGTGGCTGGATTTTCCAAGACAATTGCTAATGTGTATTAAAACAGTCCTTCAAACTTTAGAGTGATGAAATGATACTAAAATTGTTGAACACGGTTCAATTTTTTTGCAGTTTTATACTCTAGGAGCATGGGATTGTGCTAATTTTAAGGTCACATTGATTCTCTGAGTTATCTGTGTCTGGGTGTTTTGTTTTTTAATTTAACTGGCCATTTTAGTCTATAAAAAAACATCAGCAAATGAAAAAACTTGACTGGCCTGTCCATCCTTGTACCAGCTGAGAGAGGCAGAAGGGATTGCATAGGCTTCACATTCCAAGGTCAGGGTGTTGTTTACTTTGATCTTCACTTCTTTGGGGGAAACACCTGGCCCCAGGAGGTCTCTTTTACTGATTATGGGTGGAACTGCATAAACACGAATATTAAAGTATTAAACATTAGTTCTTTTAAATGGAGTGACATGGAACACAGTGAGGATCACTTAATAAGAAAACAAGGAAATAACTTAGGCATCTTCTATGCTCTCCTTTCATCAAGGACCTAAGTTAGCATCTTATGAAATGGCAGTGTTCATATACAGAATGTGAAGAAAATTACCTTTCTCTCCTCATCACTGTAATACTGCCAATGAGGTTAATGTCCTTCACAGAACAGTTAGTTTAGGTTGTTCCGGGTCCCCAGACACAGTCTGAGTATGACCCATAGAATGCATTTTATTAGTCACTAAGGGGAATGATTCAAAGAACAAAAGACAATAAAAAAGATGCTCTTCCTTTTTAAAAATAAAATTCTGAAATTTATTGCCTATCAGTGGTAGCATAATTTTTTTTTAATAGGTCAATGTACAGTGGATTAGCGCAAAGTCAACGACAAACTCATCGTAGGCTGTTGAATACAGCATATATATTTAAGGAAGAGTTTTGTGCATGCAGGTACTTATATGCAGCAGAATTCAGAAGAGGGTAATTCATGAGACAAAAAGAGAGAAACTTAAGGAAGTGCCACTGACAAGTTCTCCAAAAAGCTGAAGAGAGCAGTTTCAGTGGGCTTTCACATCTATAAGCAACTGAAGTCATGGGCACATTGCTTAATTCAATTTCCATCTTAATGAAGCAAGCTGGATAAACGATAAACTATAATGATGAATATAAATAATTGTGAACCCGTAATGAAAAATAGAATTAAAAAAGTTAGAAAACCTGGAGAAAACTAGGAACATAGTGTTCTTTCGGGACTTACTGTAGACCTTCACTTCATAGTACTTTATCATCTCTCCGGCCTCATTAGTGGCTACACAAGAGTATCTCCCAGCACTGTCCTCCTGTGCATTTAGGATCTGCAGAGTCCTACCTCCTGAAAAGCAATGGAACACCAAAGAATCTCTGAAGTCACAGTGGTAGCAGGGTTTGCACAAACCACCAGGTTTTAGTTCTTACTATTAACACATTTCTTCTTCTCTATGACAATTCTGTAAGAGACATTTGACACAGGCAAACTACAATACAGATGGGCATTACTTGCTGGACGGAGACATTCACTAAGTCCACGATGGTCCTCCGTGGTAATGACTCTCGTGCTCACTCTGACCCTCCCCTACCTCTCTGCACATACTGTAATTAAGGTTCTTATTTTACTCTCTTCACAAATAGGTCTTCTGCCTTTGTCATCTTCTTCCTCTCATCTACCTGGAGTATCAGTAGAGATTGATCTTGCTAAAACACCATTTTTATTATGGTATCTTTCTTCCTAAAAATCTTCAGTGGTTCTCAACTGACTAAAGTATAAAGTCAAAACTCTCAAATCCAGGTATTTAAAACATGACTCCAATATTCCTTCCTGATCTTATCTCCTACCTGCCCCCTTCCCTGCCATACCCACATGTACACACAATGTCTCCACTCAAGAAGGAGGTGAGGAGTCTGTTTATTATTACTTGCACATAGATATGCCATTCTCCTTCGTACTTTCCCACACTAGGCATCCTGAAGGATCTGAGATCTCTCCTAACTTATTTCCAACTAACAAAATTCTATAACTTTCTTTAAGGTTTGGTTCAAGTTCTGTCTATGACAAAGCATTTCCTGACTGCTTCAGCCCACGGTGGCCATTCCTTCTTTTGAATTCTTATAAAACTTGTCACTATCCCATTTATCATAACCTATGACTATTCAGAACCCATGATTATTCATGGATTCCTGTTGTTAATTAACTTTCACATGTATTATCTCTATACATTTCTTACAGCCAGTGATCATACTTTTAAATTCTTTCTGTTTTCATACATATTGTCAGGTATTAAAGAGGAATAAATAAACTCTGTCAATCTGAATACTAACCTTCAAGGGTCAATTCAACAAAACGTGAATTTCTACTCTTTTTGGCATTCTACATTATATTTGAGCAATTAATTACACTGTAGTATTTATTTACTTGCCTTTTATTTACTTTACTGGTCTTTCAAAAAGTAATTTTAGATAACTTAGATTACAACATACATACAAAATACTAAAAAATAAGATAGCAATAGTACAATACCAGCAACAACATTAAGTATTTTTATAAAAATAGTCAATGATTCTGTTCTTCTGTAAAAGTAAATGGCACAAATGCAACTTGGGCATCTGAAGTGAGCTAATTACCTGGAAGAATACGGATATTTCGGTTGGATTCTAAAGGAGTTCCATTCTTAAACCAGGTGATGGTGGCTGGGGGATATGAATAAGCTTCACAGACCAAAGATGTGGGGCTGTTAAGGATAACAGTGACATCTTCAGGGATGCCATCGCTATCAACACCAGCAATTGTAGGAGATACTGAAAAAGATTTAAAACTTGATCAAAGAAATATATTCAGAAATTTCTTTATTTGTACATTTCTAAGTTTCCATAGTACTTATTTGTGTAATTCCATTCCCGAACAATTACAGAAACAATTGATTAGTGTCCTCATTCTACACAAAAGCAGTGAGAACCTCAAAAAGCTCACAGAGTAATGGAGGAGATGACACATAAAAAGGAATCATAACACAATGTAGTATGGGCAATACTGGGAATTTTGGTGCAGGATATATGGGGGCATGGCATCCAATCCAATCTGAGGTGTGGGGTGGTGTGTGGACTCTCATCAGGGAAGATCTCCTAATGGAGCAGATTTCAAACTGAGCCTCAAAGGACTGGTGGTCAGAAGGTGAAAGAAGGGAGACTACTAGGAGGAGGGAGCATATTGGGAGCAGAGTAGTGTAAACAATGAGAGGCAAGCAGGAAATATATAGAGGATGGATTCAAGGGGATCAATGCTGGAAGCAGGGGAAAGACAGACAAGTACCTCTGTTCCATAAAAGATAGTGAGGGCCTGAACTAGAGCAGTGAAGAAAGGCATAAAGAGGGGGGAGCAACTAAAGAAAAATTCAGGACATCAACTGGCAGGATTTGATGATAGAATTTAAGGGGTAAAGAAACCAACGTCAAATATAACTTCCAATTTTATTGCTTGGGAACGAACCTAGGTAAACTTCAACGAAGCAAAATAAATAGAAAATATGGAAAGATTTGCTCACTTAGGAGGGGAAGATGATTTGTTCAGTCTGAATATCTTGAATTTTAAGTGCCTGTGAGAATTCCAGGTAGAAATGTCCAACAAGCAACTGTATATAGAAATCTGAACCTTGGGAGAAGGATCAGCGTTGCAGGTATGGATTTTAAAAAGTCTCCAGTTGATAAGAGATGATCATTAAACCTCTGGGAATTAAGTTTTTGTTACTTGATGAGAATATCTAGAATAAAATGAACACTGAAGTAAGGACAAAACATGAGGGGACCTAATGTTTAAGAGACAGATCAAGTATGAGTCCATAAAGGAGGGAGAAAGGGAGCAACCAAAGGGGTGCAAGGATAACTGGGGAAGAGCAGTGTCCAGGAGAAAGTGGTACATAATATCCAAACATTAAGATAAGGACTGAACAATGTTCGTTGGATCTAACAACAGGGTAGTCTTCACCACAGCAGTGGCAAGAATGGTGTGGGCAGAAGCCCATATTTAGTGGGACAAGAAGTATAGACAGGGAGTAGTGACTATATGAAGTGATGGAGACAGCAGAAGGTAAAGCTGAAGGTAAGGCAGATGGTGGGCATGACTGGCAGATGAAAGAAGGGGGGAAGATATAGGATCAAGGGCATAAGCAGAAGCAGTAACTGTGAACAAAAAGGATAACACCCTCTGGGAAAAGAAAGGGTAAAGACACTTAATTATGGCTGGTAGACTGGAAATTGCCAGTGCACACACCTGAACAGCCTCAACTTTATATGAAGTTGGTGAAAAGAAGACTTGAATTCAGATCCCTCATCTTCAATGAATGAGGGAAAATGATAAGAAGTAACTAGGAAGCGGGTAGGAGGCAGAGGAAGGAATATAGTCAGAGAGCATGACTTGAGATGCCTGGGGTAAAGAATAAGTGATCTCCACTGGAGAGAGTCCCCAGGGAGCTAATGTCTCTTGGGAAGTCAGATTTCAGTTACTGAAAGGAGCCAGAAAGAGTTTTAAATCAGGTTTCCAGAGGACAGGGATAGGATGTGGACATGAGCCAGTACTGGGAGGTGAGTCAGTGGTAGGAGGAAGGAGGCATGAGGAACATAGAGCTCTAAGAGAAGCAATGGGCTACAGGAGAGGAGAAGAAATCCAGGGCAGGGCATTTGCCTTTCATTCGCTGATGGGCATGCAGGGAAGACAGGTGTGTTAGGAGACAACTGGCTCATGAACTCTCATTCTTACTTATCCACGCATCTGTTATTCACTGCTATGTTAGGTGCTGGGGCTACATCCTTTTCAAGATAAAAAGGGTTCTGTCCTAGGGAGTTTATAGTTTTATGTAATTATTACTCATATATACTATTTATTTGACACTTATTAATACATTATCCAGTATTCTGACTTAACATGTCTGGCCTATATATCTCTTCTACTCAATTAGACTGTAAGCTGCCTGAGGACTGTGTCCTGTATGGGAGTTTCTATGTATGGGACTACATATTCCCCCAGTCTAGCCAATAACTATTAAAACACACAAACAAATAAAAAATTGCAAAAATTCGCATCCTCAATTATAGGTCAGTTTATTTAAGTAGAATGAAATGTGTTTTGATATTAGTAATCAAATACAATACATTCAGGTGGTGCATTTTAAATTTCTAACGTGAGCAGAAATTAGGAATCTATTTTAATATCATTTCCAAGACATAAGTATAACTTTAATGCTGCAGAAACTGAATGTGTAGTTATTTCATCATTCCTACTCCATATTTTTTCATGGTGTAGTTTTTATTGCTCTCAAAGGGCTTGATATTCAAATGTACAAGCTAATCTGTATTAAATCAGAAGGAAACCATGTGAGATTTAAAACCTACACTTGTAGTTGCAGTCTACATTTTAATCTAGGAATCTTCACAGCTTATCACTGACAATATAGAATTTACACATTATATATTAATTTCAAGGGGAGGGGATTTATCTGGGAAAAATAACTATTAGTTAAATGGCAAAATACCTAAATTTGCAACGTCCAGGTAATTTACTGCACAGCAATACCTGTCAACTTTCTTCCTTTAAGATTTTTTAGGGATCAGTGAGTTAGCAAATGACACAGATAAACACACATAAAGACAGATGAGCAGGATATTATGTTAAGAAAAAGAAAATCTACGGTAGTTGCTCACCCCAGCAGGAGCAGATGTTCTGCTCACAATACTGCTACATAAGTTGGCAACGGGAAGGAGGGGAAATGTGTTTTAAGACGGAGGAAAGCACACTTCTAAAATAAAATCATTTTAATGATGTTTTGTTTTGTTTGAACCCTTCAACCTCCCAAGGGACTGTGTTAATTCACTATCGCTCATGAGTAAGCATACAGTTTTGGTGTGCTTGTCTGCATCTCCTCTCCTTCATCATAGTTACCAACAGAGATTTCAGTATGGGCAATTACCAATAATGGCAGAGTCCCACAAAGAAATGATAAAACATCTCACGGTGATCCTCTTTCACTGTTGACCTGCTTCTTTTTGACCAGTATTTATTTTTCCTTTACTACTGCTTATTTAATATCTATCTTGTTCATAGTTGTACTTCACACAAAACACAGTACCTGGAATATAGTAGGTATGCCAAATGCAATGAATGAATGTATGAATTAATAAAAGAAAACCAGCAAATGTACACAAGCACTGGTCCTTCTGAAATAATGAAATTCTATGGTAGAAATATTAAGTAAACAGAAAAAGAAGAGAATTTGGCCTATTGCCATGGCTGATTCTTCAAGATTTGCAGCAATGCTTATACCTACCCAACACATTAAGACTGAAACTTCTGCTCTTGTCACCAGCTGTATTAGAAGCCAAACATGTGTATCTTCCAGTGTGTGACACTTGGGCATTGGTAATCTGAAGAAAACGGCCACCAGACATAAGATGATGGGTGTCATCTTCTTTGAGGAACTGCCCATCTTTCTGCCATGTAATTTCTGGCACTGGATTCCCTATAACAAAAAGTCATTTCTGAGAGTTGGCTAATAATCACACGTCTACAGTTGGTAACTAAAAGGATGCATTTTTATTCATTTCCCTTTTAAAATATTCCACTTCTGAAACAATGCAGTAGCCATGCATTTTAAAATAAAGTTGCAAACATAACTGAATTTATAATAATAATCATGCTATGATTTTAAAAATCTATAAGTGAAAGAGTTATGTTAGTCTCTGTGTGTAACTAAATTTATACCATACCTTAGGCTATTACAATTAAATATTTTCATAGTAAAATACACTTAAAAAATAATGGAATATACCATGTTTACTAAAATTATTACTCATGAACACCTTTACATTCATATTAAATTTTTAAAGAAGATTTTTATTTTTGAGGGAAAGCTGTATAAAAAGGAAAAAAAACTTTAATTAAACAATTCAACAAGCAGATATGTATGCCAGGATTCTAGCATAGATATATAGATAGGTAGAAAGATAGAAATATCTATTAATTATTCCTTTAATATTTATAGCCTAGAGAAAAAAGATCTTTCATATTTTTCATGGGACTTTTGTTAAATATTAAGTTTTAAATTGCTCAAACATTTTGTTTTTGAAAATTTAAAACTATAAAAACACGTTCTGTTAGGAAAGAAGATTAGGATGATATCATATTAAGGCACAACTGCATTGGCCATGGAGCTTGTTCTATGGCCCTGCCTGGGCAGGAAAGCAAATTCACAGGCCTACCCAACTGCTGAGTATAGCACACAGTCCTATCCAACTAGGAAGTATGACTAGAGAATCCAGGTAACTCAGGCCTATTCTACAGTTGCACTTGGGAAGGAAACCAAATCATTAGTCCTAACCAACTGTTCCCAGCCAATGGCACCCCCCGTCCCGACCTCACATCTAAGGCAGAGGCAGTGGCCTCACCCAAATAGAGACCCTGAGAGAAAACCCCACCTGCCCAAGGATGCTACCAGCTGACCCATCCAGAATCCCAAGTTGAGTTGAACGGTGAAGGACAATCTCTGCTGAAGCAAACCTGTAAAGTCTGGAATCAGAGACCCTTTACTCAAGTGTGCAGATACCAATACAAGGAATCAGGTAAACATGACACCTCACAGGAAACTAATAAAGCTCCAATAACTCAATAACTGACCCTAAAAAATGGAGATCTATGAACTGTGAAATCAGAATAATACTCTTAATCAAGTTTAGTAAACAAAATGAAGAAAACAATGCATGAACAAAAGGAGACGTTCAACAAAGAAATAGAAATCATAAAAAAACCACAATCAAACAAATGAATACTAGAGCTAAAGAATAGAATGACTGAACTAAAGAATTCAAAAGAGAGCTTCAACTTCAGAGCTGACCAAGCAAAAGAAAGAATCAGTAAACTAGAATATAGTTCATTTGAAATTATCCAGTCAGAGGATCAAAATGAAAAAAGAATGAAAAGTGAAGAAAGCCTACAGGAGTTATGAGATACCATTACAAAAACAATATACACATTATGGAAATCCCAGGAGAGGAGAATGAGAAAGGAACAGAAAGTATATTTAAAGTGATAATGTCTGAAAACTCCCCAAACGGACATCCAGACTCATGAGGCACAAAAGATCCCAAATAGATTGAACTAAAAAAGGGCTACATTGAAACACATTATAACTAAATTTTGAATGTAGTAAGAAGAAAGCAACACATCACATACAAGGGAACCCCCCATAAAAGTACAGGCAGATTTCTCATAAGAAACTTAGAAGGCTAGGAGAGAATGGCATAAAACGTTCTAAATATTGAAAAAAAAGCCTGTCCACCAAGAATACTAGAGCTGCCAAAATATGAAATGACAGATAAAGATTTTCCCAGACAAGTAATAGCTGAGGGAAACAAACAGAAACGAAAAAACACACCAGACCTGTCTTACAAGAAATTCAAAATGGCATTCTCAAGTAGAAATAAAAGGATGCTAATTATCATCGTAAAACCACATAAATGTATGTGCAAAACTCACTGGTAATGGTAAATATGTAGTCAAAGTCATATTCTCTAATACTGTAATGGTGATACGTAACTCACTTCTAAAATTTAAAAAACAAACATTTAAAAAATAGCTGTATCTATAATTTGTTATTAGATACACAAAATAAAAAACATGTAAATTGTAACATTAATAACCTAAGATGTGAGAGGAAGAGAAGTAAAAGTAAAGTTTATGTATGCTATCAAAGTTAAGTTATTATTAGTTTAAAATAGGATGTTCTACATATATCTTATGTAAGCCTCTGTTAACCACAAAGGAAAAGAATCTTTAATAGCTACACAAAAAGTTATGATAAAGCACTCAAAGCATATTGCTAAGAAAGTCATCAAATGACAAAAGAAGAGAAGGATAAGAAGCAAGGAAGAAAGGAGCTACAAAACAATTAAAAAACCCCAATAAAATGGAGATAGTAAGTCCTTACCTATCAATAATTACTTTAGATGTAATGGATTAAATTCTCCAATCAAAAGACATAGAATAGCTAAATGAAGAAAAAAAAATCAAGATCCAACAGTATGTTGCCTACAAGAGACTCACTTTAGCTTTAGAGGTACATGTGAACTGAGAGTAGAAGGATATAAAAAGATATGTCAAGAACATGGTAACCAAAAGAAAGCTGGGGCAGCTATACTTATATCAGCCTAGACTTTAAGCTAAAATTGGTCAAAAGAGGCAAGAGACAATGAAAAAGGGGTCAGTCCATCAGAAAGACATAATAACTGTAAATATTTATGCACCCAATATTGGAGCACCTAAATATATAAAGCAAATACTAACAGAGATAAAAGGAGAAATAAGCAGCAATAAAATAATAGTTGCGGTGGGGGGGGGCCTTCCCTAATGGCGCAGTGGTTGAGAGTCCACCTGCCGATGCAGGGGACACGGGTTCGTGCCCTGGTCCAGGAAGATCCCACATGCCGTGGAGCGGCTGGGCCCATGAGCCATGGCCGCTAAGCCTGCGTGTCCGGAGCCTGTGCTCCACAACGGGAGAGGCCACAACAGTGAGAGGCACGCGTACCACAAAAAAAAAAAAAAAAAATATTTGGGGACTTTAATACCCCACTCTCAACAATGGATAGATCATCCAGTCAGAGAATCAATAACAAATCAGAGATTTGAAAATTACCATAGACCCAATATACCTAACAGACACATACAGAGCATTCTGTACAACAAAAGTAGAATACACATTCTTTTCAAGCACACATAGAACATTTTCTAGCATAGCTCATATGTTAGACCACAAAACAAATCTCAGTAAATCTAAAGTGTCTGAAATCATACCAAATGTCTTTTATGACCACAATGATATGAAATGAGAAATCAATAACAGGAAGAGAGCTGGAAAATACACAAATGAATGGAAATTAAACAACATACTGTTGAACAACCAATGTATCAAAGAAGATATCAAAAGGGAAAAAAAATTTCTTGAGACAAATGAAAATGGAAACACAACACACCAAAACTTAAGGGATAGAGCATAGGCAGTTTTAAGAGGAACATTTATACTGATAAATGCATACTTCACAGAACAAATAAGATCTCTAAAAAAAAATCTAACAGTACACCTCAAGGAACTAGGAAAAGAACAGACTAAGTCCAAAATTAGCAGAAGAAAGAGAATAATAAAAATTAGAGCAGAAATAAATGAAATAGAGTACAAGGAAACAATAGAAAAGATTAATAAAACTAAGAATTGGTTCTTTGAAAAGATAAAATTGACAAAACATTAGACTAAGGAAAAAAAAAGAGAGGACCCAAATAAATAAAATTATAAATGAAAGAGGAGACATCACAACTGATACCACAGAAATACAAAGAATCATAAGAGACTACGCTCAACAACTACAGCCTAGGAGAAATGGGTAAATTCCTAGAAATATACAACCTGTCAAGACTACATCATGAAGAAAAAGAAAATCTGAACAGACCAATTACTAGTAAGTAGATTAAACCAGAAGTCAAAACCTCCCAACAAGGAAAATCTAGGACCAGACGGTTTCAGTGATAAATTTTACCAAATGTTTAAAAAAGAATTAATATCAAGTCTTCTCAAACTCTTTCAAAAAACTGATGAGGGAACATTCCCAAACTCATTTTACAAGGCCAGCATTACCCTGACACCCAAGTTAGGTAAGGACACCACAAGAAAAGAAAACTACAGGCCAACATCCCTAATGAATATAAATACAACATTCTCAGAAAATACTAGAAAACTGAATTCAGCATCAAATTAAAAGGATCATACACCATGATCAAATGGTATTCATCTCTGGGATGCAAGGATGGTTCAAGATACACAAATCAATATAATACATTATATCAATAGAATGAAAGATAAAAATCATATGCTCATCTCAATAGATGCAGAGAAGCACCTGACCAAATTCAACATCTATTTATGATAAAAAATCTCAACAAATTGTATATAGAAGGAACATTCCTCAACATAATAAAGGCCATATGACAAATCTGCAGCTAACATCATACTGAGTACTGAAAGACTGAAAGTTTTTTAAGATCAAGAACAAGATGAGGGTGCCCACTCTCATCATTCCTATTCAACACTTTATTGGAAGTCCTAGCCAATCAGGCAAGAAAAAGAAATAAAAGGCATCAGAATTGGAAAGGAAGAAGTAAAGTTCTATTTGTAGATGACATGATTATTTATATAAAGTCCTAAAGACTCCACCCAAAAACTGTTTGCTTTAATCAACAAATTCAATAAAGTTTCAGATACAAAATCAACATTTAAAAAATCACTACATTTTTATACACTAACAACAAATGATCTGAAAAAGAAATTAAACAAACATCTCATTTACGATAGCATCAAAAACAAAAACAAAAACTTAGGAATAAATCTAACCAAGGAGGTGAAAGATCTCTACATTGAAAACTATAAAACATTGATGAAATAAATAAAAGAAGACACAAATAAACAGAAAGACATCTTGTGTTCATGGATTGGAAGAATTAATATTGTTAAAATGTCCATATTACCCAAAGCTATTTATAGGTTCAGTGCAATCTCTATGAAGATTCCAATGGCATTTTTTACAGAAATGGAAAAAAAAAATCTTAAAATTTGTGTGGAATCACGAAAGACACTGAATAGCCAAGGCAATCCTGAGAAAGAAGAGCTGGGGGCAACATACGTCCTGACTTCAAACTACATTACAAAGCTACAGTAATCAAAACAGTAAGGTACTGCCATAAAATAGACACATATACCAATGGAACAGAATCATAAGCACAGAAATAAAGCCATGCATATACGATCAACTAATATTAGTAAAGAGGGTCAAGAATACTCATTGGAAAAAGAGTCTCTTCAGTAAATGGCAGTGGGAAAACTGGATATTCACATGCAAAAGAAGGAAACTAGACCCGCGTCTTACACCACTCATAAAAATTAACTTGAAATGTATCAAAGGCGTAAATGTAAGACCTGAAACCATAAAACTCCTGAAAGAAAACAGAGGGACAGGGACTTCCCTGGTGACGCAGTGGTTAAGAATCCGCCTGCCAATGCAGGGGACATGGTTTCGATCCCTGGTCCGGGAAGGTCCTACATGCTGCAGAGCTGCTAAGCTCATGAGCCACAACTACTGAGCCAGCATTCTAGAGCCCATGAGCCACAACTACTGAGCCTGCATGCCACAACTACTGAAGCCTGAGCACCTAGAGCCTGTGCTCTGCAACAAGAGAAGCTCCCACTCGACACAACTAGAGAAAGCCTGCACACAGAAATGAAGACCCAATGCAACCAAAAATAAAATTAAAAACAAATTAAAAATAAACATTAAAAAATAAATAAAATAATAAAAATTTTTAAAAAGCAGCTGAAATTAAAAACGAAAACATAGGTACACAGCTCCTTGACATTGGTCTTGGCAATGATTTCTGTGATATGATACCGAAAGCATATGCAACAAAAGCAAAAACAAATGGGCCTACAACAACTAAAAAGCTCTATACAGCAAAAGAAGACATCAACAAAATTAAATGGCAACCTACAAAGTGGGAGAAAATATTTTCAAAGCACTATCTGATAAGGGGGTTAATATCCAAAATATGTAAGGAATGCATATAACTCAATAGCAAACACACACACACATACAGGATTCAATTAAAAAAATGGCAAAGGACCTGAATAGACATTTTTCCAAAGAAGATATTCAAATGGCTGACAGGTACAAGACAAGCTGTTCAGCACCACTAATCATCCAGGAAATGCAAATCAAAACCACAATGAGATATCACCTTACACCTGTTAGAACAGCTATTATCAAAAATACAGGAAATGACAAGTGTTGATGAGGATGTGGAAAAAAGGGAACCCTTGTGCACCTCTGGAGGGAATGTAAATTGGTATAGCCCCTATGGAAAACAGTATCAAGGCTGCTCAAAAAACTAAAAATAGAACTATCATATGTGTAGCAATTCTACTTCTAGGCATATATCCGAAGAAAACGAAATCACTATCTCAAGGAGACATCTGCACTCCCACGTTCATTGCAGCATTATTCACAATAGCCAAGACATGGACACAGCCTATGTGTCCATAGATAGATAACTGGATAAAGAAAATGTGACATATATAAAATTATACATATAATTTAATATTATTGTTAAATACTAAATATTACTATACAATATATAATACTAATATTATTTACTATATATATATAATTTAATATTATCCAGCCATGAAAAAAGAAGGAAATCCTATCATTTTTGACAACACAGATAAACCTCGAGGACATTATACTAAGGGAAATAAGTCAGAGAGAGAAAGACATACTGTATGTTCTCACTTATATGTGAAACCTAATAAAACCAAACTCATAGAAACTGAGAACCCATTAGTGGTTATAGAGGTAGGAGGTTAGAGGTAGGGCAATGAGTGACGGTGGTCGGAAGGCACAAAGTTCCAGTTATAAGATGATAATTGTGATTACAGTTAACAATACCATATTGTATAACTGAAAGCTGCTAAGAGAGTAGATCTTAAAAGTTCTAATTACAAGAAAAAAAGTTGTGTAGCTATGTGCAGTGATGGATGTTAGCTAAACATTGTGGTGATCATTTTGTGTGTGTGTGTGTGTGTATGTGTGTGTGTGTATAATCACCTTAAACTTATGCAATATTATATGTCAATTATATCTCAATGAAACTGAAAGAAAGAATAAAAAAGAAATATCTTAAAAAACCAAATGTCAACGTTAAAAAAAACAAACTGGAAGGCTCAAGATGGGATACTACAAAATTTAGGCAGCTGTTCTCTATGCAATAGTTGTTACCACATCATTGCAAGAAAAAAAGAAAACAGGTTAAGTAATAGTATATGTGACGCTTTTTATACCTGTCTTTCTTAAAATGAAAATATTTCCTTGCTTACTTAAATGTATTGCTCATGCAAGGCATGTAAACAACGAAATAAGAAATTAATTGAATCTTCCTTAAAACACTTGCTTTCTATAAAAAGTATGGGCTGCTCTAGTCGTTCCATTAAAACTGCAAGGCTGTGCCTTTACTAAAAAGACAGTCTTGAACACATTCTCTTAGAGATCTGTTTATTTTTATTACATGCAACACAATGATTCACTGGTAAAGCCGGTGAAAGTGGGTTTAGAATTTTCATTTTTATTTTTACTCTTCTCCATTTCCTTGGTAATATGCAGACATGCTTACAAAAGGTGACAGTTTTGATCTTGGGTAATTCCCACTATCAGTGATGCTATACTTTCACCAAAATTCCTATTTCTTTGAAATAAAATTTAAGAAAACAATAAAAAGGAAAGGAAGGTACAAACATAGGGAAGGAAAGAAAAAATAAGAGGAGGTGGGACAGGAAATCTTACCCACAAGTAGGAACAGGATTAAAAAAAAGAAAGAATCATTTATTGAGTTGAAAGAAAAGACTAATGTGTCTTTTTCTGTCTCTCTCTCTTCCTTGCTTTCCTTCCTCCCCTACTCCCTCTCTCCTTCCTTCCTTCCTTTTTTTCAGTGTAGGAATTTCCTTTTTATCTCCACAGAATCTGAAAGGTTACCTCCTATACTTCTACCATCTATATTGGGCTAGAATTCAAGGTCAAATGCTTGATTTTTCTCAACTAAGAGATAAGTGGAGGCAATGAATAACCAGTGAGTTGAGCAGAAATGCAAGAGCTGAGCCCCTTACCTGTCACTTCACAAGTCAATGCAACACTCTGTTTCTCTTTTACCTTCACATCTTCAAATGTATTTTCACCCACAATGTGAGGTGGTACTAAAAAAAAAAAGGACAGAAAAAGTAACAGTTCTAACAGCAGAATGGTTATTTATAGGCATCTATTTTCATATTCTTTATTAGGCTGTACCCTTTAAAACAATCCCTCCCAATTCTCATTATTATTTGTTTACTAGAATGTTATACTGTCTGATCAATTCTAAGATATACTATAAAGTTATATGTCATAAATTCAATTATAATGAATTTTATTGTATGTAAATCATAAATATGTCAACAAGTCAAAGAGTAACAAAATCTATTAGACACATTTCTCCCTCTATAACTCTGATAAGCACTCACATTAAACAAGTTATCAGAGTCTTAGAACATTGTTGAACAATGGTGAACTGATAAGACATGGCATTTCAGCCATTTTAATCCAACTGATTACGTACAAACCATTCTAACATTGAATTCTTGCCAAGAGTGACAGTCCAGGGGCCAAAGAATACACGAATGTAAGTTCAAGCTGCAGATAAATTTTAACTCTGCTTCCAGAATGTATTTCAGACCATTTTATTTTGTCTAGATATTATAAGTTATATAAATACCTAATACTGAAAGCCCAAAGGTTTTTCTTTCTTCACCAGCTGCATTCCTTACAACACAAGTATACTGGCCAGCATCTTCCATTCTGGTCTGCATCAACCGCAGAGTCCTTCCTCCTGGAGAAGCAAACCACCAGATGACGCAAAAAGAAATCTGTAACTTTACAAGTTAGCCGTGTAGTGCTGAATTTTGGGAAAATGTAATCAATTCACTTCAAAGGCCTTTAAAATGCATTTATGTCAAGCTTTTAAAAAATATCACATGTTTTAAGGCTATATGAAGCAGAATAGATAATTCAGAAGAAATGTCTGATTTAATGGATAAAAAAAGTTAATACAAACCTAGGTGACAGCAAGTAAGAAATGGAGTTTCACAGAGGTACTGTTTGAACATAATCTTGAAAGGTAAGTATTCTTTAACACAGAGAGGAGTTAAGAGACACCGCTGTAGGTAGAGTATGAATGAGGATCTAGAGGTAGAAAGTAGATGAGAGGTGTGGCACCTAAAACAGAACAGGTGGAGAAAACAGTGAGAGATGAGACTAGTTGGAATATGACCAGATTCTGTGGGCCTTCGAATGCTATGCTAAGGAGTTTAGACTTTATTGTGTTCACTAAAGGCTATGGAAGTACATAAACAGAAAAGTCATGCTCTGATTCGTGCTTTAGAAAAACAACCGTGACAGGATGTTTACGAAAAGACTCCCAGTTTGCAGTGGAACACATGCAATGGGAACGTTAGAAAGAGGACCACACCAACTACCCAGACTGGGATGACATCAATATACAAGGGATGAATGAAACCATGAAGACTGACTACCAGTTTTCAATTGAGTTTCATGGAATTCTAGAACTATTTATATCAAAGTTTATGAGGGTCACTTTGTTCATTAGCACGACTCTGATTTTGTTCCTCTTTATATTTTGAACTTCTGTGTAATGAAGAAAGATTCTGGTAGACTGGGAATGAAACTGATATGCTGAAGGGTATAATTTGGAGGAAAACTCCTATTAAGGGCCAAGGAAGAGGAGCCAGCAGATGAGAATGAAATAAAGCTGGCAGAGAACAAAGAGACACACTGAGAGAGTAGAGTCCTTGAGGACACGGGGAGGGGGAAGGGTAAGGTGGGACGAAGTGAGAGAGTGGCATGGACATATATACACTTTGTGTGCTTTGTGTCCACCTAGAGGGTGGGATAGGGAGGGTGGGAGACACAAGAGGGAGGGGATATGGGGATATATATATATATATATATATATATATATATATATATAGCTGATTCACTTTGTTATACAGCAGAAACTAACACACCATTGTAAAGCAATTATACTCTAATAAAGATGTTTAAAAAAAAGTGTAAATCATTTCTTAGGTTTTGTAATAATTTTCCACTCGGTGTATTTTTGCTTAGTACCTTGAATTTGAACTAAAAACATTGAAATGGTTAAACATAAAATTTTCATGTAAATATTCACCTGGATCTGAATTTATCAGGAGTTTCTATCTGCTTTATGTTTTTATAAACACAAGCCCTCATTGAGCTTTTCCTATAAGCAACCTACTCATCCTCAAACCAATGAAACGTGAACTTAGTAATATCTTATTTAGATAGACTAAACTGATTATCTAAACTCAGTCTTTTTCCCCAGTTGAATTTAAGTAAGCAAAGTTGAATACAGAAATTCCCTAAACATGTCAAAAAACTTATGTTAATTAGGAAAGGATTCAAAAGCACTCACTGCTACTTCAGATTAGTGAGACCATAATATGATTCCAGTTGAGAGATATTAAAAAAATACAACGTTTATGAGTCATTGCTGGCTCTGCAAACCTCAACCTCATAAATCTCATGATCTTTCCTTTCTCTTTGTTTCCTGGTCCTCTCCCTTATTGCAGTGAAAGACAAAAAAGGGTTGGACAGTAAATTATACTTAGATGGAGACATTTCTCGTACCTATTAAATTTTTATAGCAGCTATCTGTTCTTGGCAGATAACTTCATAACAATGATAGGACCTTCAACAAAGTACTTCTTTCAGAAAAGCCTGACTTAATGTCTCAGGAGGACTAATCTTAATGAAACAGAAATGTGCAGCCGATCAAGGAACAAGCGAGTCATACGCCATTCATCTGATTCTCAGTCATCGATTGCACAACACACATGTTCAGACTGTAAAACTGAATGACTCTTCTGGCAGCGCCACAAGGTGAAGTACATTTAATGTGTTTGCTCAGGGATCTCCAGCTGCTAGTCAAACAAAACAAAGCTATACAATAAAACCAAAACACTACCCCTGTGGATCTATAATAAGCCAGAGTACCTAATTTTATCTTGCCTTTTTCATTTCCAGGAACGCTGATGTAGTTATTATATTTAAAAAGAGTTCCTACTTTTTCAGCAATTGAGAATTAAACAAAACACAATAATATAAGGATGACTATAAGAGAAGAAGATAATGTGTTCAGGTTTTTGGTAACCAAACTGCAATGAAATCTTTGCCATCAGTATGCATTCCTTAAGATCAACAGAGGCAGGCAGTCCTTCAAAAATGAAAGTCTCCTAGGAAAGTCTCCTAGGATATAGGAAAGTCTCCTAGGATAGGGAAACCCAAATCTTTTACCAGGTTGTCTATGGCAAATAATAACAAACATGTATTGGATGCTTAGGATATAAGCAGGCACTGTGTTAGCTGCTTTACACATATTAACTCATCTTTACAAAACCCCCTAAGAGGCAAATGCCACTAGTATCCTCACTTTACAGGTGAAGAACTGAAGTTTAGTAAAGTTAAGAAACTTGCCTGAGGTTATAAATCTAGTATTACAGGCAATAGATATAATAATTATAGCAATGTATATTCCTCATTAAGCCCCTATCATTTATAGACCAAGATCTTGAAGAAACAGAAGGACCTTAGGCTATTTAGACCTAATTCAAATACTAGGAAAGTATCTTTTCTGAAAAAGCCTTCAAAAGTGAGAATTTAAACTTTGAACAAATTTAGGGGCAAGGAGCTTGTTACCTCCTAAAATAGCTCATCTTGACTTTCAACAATACAAATATTTTTTAAAGTTGTTTGTATTCAGACTGCAATCTGTCCCTAGAATTTTCCATACACTGGTATTACTTGGCACTAGACAGAACCAACATCATCTTTTCTAAGCCACGGCTCTTCAAGTATTTAAATGTAATTTTCACTACGTTGTCATGAGTTACACAAGGCTTATTTTTTCAGGTTAAATAGAATTGGACGTATAGTTTACTTTGCAATCATTTGCCATCATGGTTATCCTCCTTCGAAAATACTGTCAATAAATCCTTCTTCTAGTCTTCCTAATGAGTAAGTTAAATCCACAATACAACTGGTGTTTTACTTGTTTTATTGGTGAAAATCTATTTTATTCATGTGGCAAAACATTGCATCTGTTATCATGATAAACACATTATACTGTTAATGCATACTCAATACCCAAAGCAATTCACAGATCTTTTCATATGAAGAATTCTGAAGCTATATCTTACCCTAACTTTCACCATTGGTTTCTGAATGTGAGTGCAGGAGTTTACTTAACTTTCATTTTGTTAGGTTTAATTCAAAAGTTCCAGAGTGAGGTGTGTTTGAATTCAGATGCCTTCATTCAACACATTGGGTATTCTTCTAAATATCCAAGCTTTTTATTACCCATAAACTTGGCAAGATTATTTTCTTAGTCTGTACCCAAATTATTACTGAAAGGGGCCACGTGCAGATTCCTGTGGCATGCCCCAAGACACCTCTCTCGACACTTATACTGATCCATAAAGAATAAGCTAATAGGGCTTCCCTGGTGGCGCAGTGGTTGAGAATCCGCCTGCTAATGCAAAGGACACGGGTTCGAGCCCTGGTCTGGGAAGATCCCACATGCCACGGAGCAACTAGGCCCGTGAGCCACAACTACTGAGCCTGCGCGTCTGGAGCCTGTGGTCTGCAACAAGAGAGGCCACGACAGTAAGAGGCCTGCGCATGGCGATGAAGAATGGCCCCCGCTCTCCGCAACTGGAGAAAGCCCTCACACAGAAACGAAGACCCAACACAGCCAAAAATAAATAAATAAATAAATTTAAAAAAAAAAAAAAAAAAGAATAAGCTAATAGATTTTCCTACATAATTGGATAAGGAATAAGAGGAATATCTTTTTTACAATAATGATAAAATCTTAGCTCACTTAAAACTATTCCATCTTGGAAATATAAATCTCACTCAGATTAGAGTTGTGAAAAAATTTAAACTCGTGGTTATAGAAATTGTTATATAACATTATTCAGTCTAGGCTCTGGCTTCAAGTATTTCTTTTCATTTTTCACTTTTCAGATTGGCTGGTACTCATTCCAGCATGAATGCTCTGACATCCCCATGATTTAAGTAATAAGCGAGTGCAAAGATTTCTTTGTCAAAAGGATATAGAGATATTTAGAGATTTTCCCCATTGTCATATAGCTTCTGATGTCCTAAAATTTTTTCTTAATATGATCAGTGGGGATTATAGTAAGCAGCTAGATCATAAAGAAAAAAAGAAGACATGGAGTTATGAGAAATTAGGGAGAAACTGTGGCCACAGGAAGCTAATCAGGTTACCAGGCTACAAGAATTTCTAATACCTGAGAGAATTCTCAGAGAGCTGCTGAAGTTGACAGGACACCCATCTTTAAGCCAGGTAATTGAAGGCAGGGGAATTCCTGAAGCTTCACAAGTTAGGGACACTGAGTTTTTTTCCACCACACTGATATTTTCAGGTGTCCTGTGGTTTCCTATGATGCTTGGAGGGGCTGTAAGACAAAACAAAACAAAACAAACAAGAAATGGAAAGGAGGGTGGTTAGTATGTAACAAACACCAAATTCTAAACAGCATATTCTTAAAGATAAGGCTTCCATTTTCTAGTCAACAGTAAGCAAAATAAGCAATCACAAGATGATGATGATGATGATGATGACGACGACGAGGACAACACTCCTGGAAGTAAAAATGGCACTTCTTCCTCACTAATAGCAACATATGACTTTAAAAAAAAAATTTTTGTTTATTTTATTTATTTATTCTTGGCTGTGTTCGGTCTTAGTTGCAGCACTCGGGCTCTTCGTTGCAGCATGCAAGCTTCTCTCGAGTTGTGGCGTGTGGGATTTCTCTCTCTAGTTGTGGTGCAAGGGCTCCAGGTTATGTGGGCTCTGTAGTTGTGGTGCGCAGGTTCCAGAGCGCATGGGCTCTGCAGTTTGCGGCTTGTGGGCTTCTCTAGTTGAGGTGCCCGGGCTCAGTAGTTGTGGCGCGTGGGCTTAGTTGCCCCATGGCATGTGGGATCTTAGTTCCCTGACCAGGGATCAAACCTGCATCTGCTGCATTGGAAGGTGGATTCTTTACCACTGAACCACCAGGGAAGTCCCCAAATGACTTTCATATTGTTATTCTAATAGTGGTGAATGATTTTCTGTGAGTCACTCGTCTTTTCTGGTAATATGGATTCATGACTTTCTTATAGGCAGAATTTTCTAACAAATAATTCTAGTATTAAAAAATAAAAACAGGGCTTCCCGGGTGGCACAGTGGTTGAGAGGTCCGCCTGCCGATGCAGGGGACACGGGTTCGTGCCCTGGTCTGGGAGGATCCCGCATGCCGCAGAGCGGCTGGGCCCGTGAGCCATGGCCGCTGGGCCTGCGCGTCCGGAGCCTGTGCTCCGCAACGGGAGAGGCCACAGCGGTGAGAGGCCCGCGTACCGCAAAAATAAATAAATAAATAAATAAATAAAAAATAAAAACAATCGAACAAATTAGAAGCTCAAAACCTCGTGAAACACACCAGCTTTCATGTTATCTATACTAACCACATTTTTGTTCCTTGGGCTAGCTGTTTCCTTGCTGGTTTTTTCCTTATTTTCACCCCAATCCAGCTCATGGAGACAAATGTGGTTTCAACTAGAATAGCAGCAGTAGAGTTGATGGGACTTAGTGACACCAGATATGAGCAAAAGAGGAGTCAAGGATGATTCCTAGGTGTTTCCCTTGCTCAATCACATTAGGGGGTGGGATTGGCACAATCGCCCATGAGAGAGTGTGGATAGAGAAGCAGGTATTGCCCATTTCAGAGCCTCGGGGCATTCTAACACTACAGTCTGGAAGAGTAGGGGGAAACAATAAGAGAGGTTGAGAGGAAGGAGTTGCCTGAGAGTTAGAGACCAACCAAGAGGGGCAGGGGTGGGGCAGTTCCAGAAGCCTAGAAAAGACATGAGTGACCAGCTCCTCGAGGTCAAATATGCCTTGTGAATGCAAAAATGTGAGACACACAAAGTGGGTTGAGAAGACGGGTTTGTGCAATGAGCAGAGTAGAATCAGGATAGTCTGAGGATAGAGTGACAAGTCACATTGACCCAACAGGCCTGGACAAGTGCAAGGGCTGGGTCAGAGGAGAACCAGTGTTAAAACCCAATTAAGCCGGCACTGGAACATAGATAAAACAAGGCTACACAGAGGCCTTGAGTTCCTCTATGTCCCTCATTAGCCCCATGGAAAGTTACCCCTCCATCATGTTTTCCTTCTGCACAGAGAAGGGCCAGTGACACCCTCCACTTTCAATGGTCTTGCAGAATTGAAGTACATGGAAGATTGAGCCAACTGGAATTTAGCATAATCTGAGACCTTGATTTCTCAACATCAGTCTTGCCTAGGAAATTTTATGACAGAAATTCTTGTTAATACAACTGACCTAAAGGTCCCTCCTCCCTAGAGAACTGATCAAATAAAGTATGAAACGTTCAAATAATGAAATAGTAAGCACCTGTTAAAAAGAATGAAAAAACCACAATCTAACAAAACGATACACAGGACTGATTCCTTTTCAGTCTCTAGCTTTGGTTTACCCATTGGCTGCAAACTACGAGATATTAATACTGGACTTTGTGCATGTTCTAACTGGATTTAAGTTACAAGACCATGTCTATTAGATTTACCATTTCTATAGATTTTAAAAATGCAATTCAAATTGTATGCATACAAATAGGTGTCCCTGAGTACATGTATGTTTGCTCCATTCCTATGGACATTTACTGCTCATTACTTAGAATTTTAAAGCTGACTTCAGTACAACTTATGCCCATCTGATGCTCAGTCAGTAAGCTCTAAGGAACCTAGACTTACACTAGCCAAGTCAGCTAATGTGGAAAACATAGAATTATGGAATGTTACTTGGGATAGCACTGGATCAAAAGTACTTGAAGAAGATAATTATCTACTTTACTATGTGCTTTCCTAAAAGAATATCCAATATATGCTTATTTCAGCAAGGTAAGATATGGAAGGTCAGGCATAGTAGGAGGAGTGATGAGACTGATCTAAAGAAGTGGTGCAAATGTAGAAAATAATCGACTATAAATAAAAGACTCAACACTTGAGGTCTGTATCTCCCATCCAGGAGGCTATAGATTATATCAGCCAGTGAATGGACCTATTGAGCCTGTTTATACTTACTGTGTACACTTAAGTCATATTTTCTGTCAGTCATTCCTGCTATATTCACAGCAACACACACATAACGGCCTGTGTCAGACACATGGACATTCTTCAGTTGAAGGATATGACCTTCATCCGTTACTTCCATTCCCCTTCCCTTAGTCAAAGGGCGGCCATCTTTCATCCAGGTCACTGTCGGTTGAGGAATACCCTCCACCTCACACTCTAAGGAAATGCTCTTCCCTCGAGTTACGATGATTTCAGTAGGGTGGCTGCCACTGTTGGCTATAGTTGGTCGAACTGAGGAAAAAAAAGAATAGGAAATGTTTGCCTTAAGTCTTATATAAGAATTTTCATCACGCAAAGTTAAATTCTTTTTTTTTTTTGAAAGAAAATGCTTTATTGTTTCTTGTGGTCATACAAGCAGTACAAATTTACAGCAAAACAAAAATCACAAAATTCAGAAAAGTATAAAGCTCACTCACCATGCTATAATCGAATATACCCACTGAAAACATTTACGTCTTCATGAAACCAACCATTACAAAATGAAATTTAAGAAAACCTACTAAGCACAATAACATAAAAACAAGTATCTAGGAATAATATGACAAAACATACTAAATTCATTTTTGATGTCAAAAAATTAGCTACTAAAGAAAAGACCCAGGACTAATAGACATGGCATTGCTGTACTGAGAGGTAGAATTCTCCAATGTACCTAAATGGGTTCATAACTAAAATAAAGCTATCAATATAGTAAGGAAAGAATACTGCATTAGCTACTTTCCCTGCCTTTGAGAAGTTATACAACTATTTGAATTATCATTTGTAGCTCTAACCCAGGGAAGTCTTCTAGTACTAATTTTAAAGTAGATATGATAGCCTAGCTCATGACCTAATGTCTGTTACCAATTCCTTTCTTCCCTTCACTAGAGGAGTTGGAAAAGCTGAAACTTTCTCAGCCTTCTTTGGAAATTGAGGTGACCCCAGGAATCACTGTAGACCTAAAAAGTCTAAATGGAAGTCTGCTGGCAGGGGTCAGGTGAGGGGGTGGATTTGGGAAATTTTTTGCTCTCCTGCCAAAAGAGAAAGATACCATTCTTTTCCCTTCCCACACTGCCTTCAATGTGGACTTGATACTACAAATGCAGCAACCATCTTCAGGTAACACAGGAAGGACCAGGAGGATCCTAGATCTCCTGTCCTGGTAAGAGTAAGGTGCTGACCAACTCCAGTGACTGCCAGCCTCAGGCTTCTCATTATGTGAGAAAATAAACCTCTATTTGTTTAAGCCACTGATGGCCAGTGATTCTGTAACTTTATAGCTAAATTCACCTAGTGGATACTGATTCCAAGAAAGAAGATTAAACCAACTCAAATACACATGTGTGTGGGAAAGAAAATGGACCAGTGTTAGTAATCCTGTGTTCCAGGGCCAATCCTGTCACATACAAGCCATGTGACCTCAGCTGGTCACGGAAACTTCTCTGGGCTTAAGTTTCCACATACTTTTTTTTTTTTTTTTTTTTTGCAGTACACGGGCCTCTCACTGTTGCAGCCTCTCCCGTTGTGGAGCACAGGCTCCGGACGCGCAGGCTCAGCGGCCATGGCTCACGGGCCCAGCTGCTCCGCGGCATGTGGGATCTTCCCAGACCGGTGCACGAACCCGTGTCCCCTGCATCGGCAGGCGGACTCTCAACCACTGCGCCACCAGGGAAGCCCTCCACATACATTTTGGAGGCAATATTTTTGTCTCATACCACAGCTATGCAAAGATTAAATGAGGTAATGTAAATATTTCAAATACTTTCAAATCTTATATAAATTAAATATTCTTTACAATGAAATATTTTTACATACTGTAAATGTACCCTATGGTACAATGCCATCTTCTCCATTTTGCACATACACTATCCTGCCCTCCAAAAGTTACAGCCACGTTGATATACCTGCCAGCAGCAAGCTGATGCAGATGTTCAGCTGTATTGCTGAATAAATAACAGCTAGAAAGAAGTCATTACTCTTTATTACGTCAGCACAATTAAAATTTGTGGGGTTTATGAAAGGTATAGTTGTCCCTGGGTATCCATAGGGGACTGGTTCCAGGACACCCTAAAATACCCAAATGCTCAAATCCATTCTATATAAAATGGCATAGTATTTGCTATAAGCTATGTACATCCTCCCTTATACTTAAATCATACTTATTTGCTATAAGCTATGTACATCCTCCCTTATACTTAAATCATCACTAGATTAGTTATAATACTTAATACAATGTAAATACTGTGTAAACAGTTGTAAATACAATGTAAATGCTATGTAAACAGTTGCCTGGTGCGTGGAAATTCAATTTTTGCTTTTTGTAACTTTTTGGATTTTTTAAAAATAGTTTTCAATCTGCAGTTGGTTGAATCCATGGATGCAGGATCTGTGGATATGGACGGCCAATTCCATACTATAACCATACTACTTTGAATGACTCTTAAAGATATGAAGAAAAAGTAAAAGGGGAGGATGGAGAGGTTTTTTAAAAAAAATTGTGCCAAAGCCTGGCTAACTAATAACTTACTGTAAACTTGCAGATTGTAGTCTTTCTTTGCTGCTCCAGCAACATTTGATGCCACACATGTATAGAGCCCTGCATCAGATTCTTCTGCAACTGAAATCTGCAACTGCCTGCCTCCAGATAAAGTTCTGACCCGCCCTGCAGAATCAGCCAGCACTGGGGAACCTGCAAAGAAAACCAAGTGGCAGAATGTGAAGCATAAATGTAAGGTGTTTTGTGTATATACTCTAATGAGTATATATACATATATATTTACTTCCTAGTTCACATACTTAAAAGGCAGAGGACACTGTATAATAATCTATGCAAGAAGGAAGAGGAGGAAGATGAAGAGAAGACTATCTTCTGCAAATTTTTCTTTCAATCAATATTGCATTTAAAAGAAAACCTACTTAGTAAAACAAACAAAATAAAATCTTTAAGTAAAACAAGAATTATTTTTTAGATCAGCTAAAAATTTAGATGATCTGATACTTAATGGAAACAGATATTTGTTGATGAATAACTAAAAATCGGTTCAACTGCAGAATTCAATCTTAACGTACATTACAAAACTGTCACAAATACAGCAAAAATGTTTGCTTTAAAAAACAAGAAAAATTTTAAACCTATTTTAAAGAAGAAAGAAATAGTTCATTGAATGGTGGATTCTCGATCATTATAGCTGCCCTACAATGCATTTGATTAAAAAAGAATTAATGGAGAAAATTAATTTCTTCTTGGGAGCAGTGAGTCTCAAAACTGACAATTTTCAGGTTGATATTGTAGAAATATCGCATATGGCGCATTTAACACAAAGCAATTCTGCTGTCTGGTATTTTTGCGTGCAAACCTTAAGAAAGTTTGTTGGCATGTTTCTCAAACAAAATATAAATTGACTTAATATTTATATTTAATTTTATAAATGTCAAAGGATGAAAACTGACCTTTCTTCTTCCAAATGAGATTTGGGGGTGGAATACCACTTGATTCACACAATAGACTAATAAGATGCCCTTCAATGACTGTAAGTTGAGCAAGTTCATCAGAACCATAAATATTCGGTGGTACTGAAAGATTAAAAAAAGGAAAAATACTATTTTACACTCAAAAATAAAATTTCCCTAACACTTTGCATGTAAAAATAAAAAAGGTTCCCACTCAAATGGTACATGTAAATAATTTAGCACTTGAGGTTGACCTATCAACACCACATTAAAAGTCGACTGCAAGACCTAGAATAAATACCTAATAGCAGACTTCCCATTTTCACAGATAGAAACTTAATTATCAAAATACTCAGAGTGATATAAAAAGGAGATACAGTCTAGATATTTAGACATCTTGCACCAAAAGAAATGAAGACACTTGGCAAATTTAAATTTAACCCAGTCATTGTGCCTCTCCAGCTTTGATATCTCAGATGTTGAACAGAATAGAAAGACACCAGGCATATAACATATAGTAAAGAACAGAGGTAAGGAATTTGATCTGAGAAACAGACATGCTACCTATCCTAGATTGCACAGTCTGCATCCCCCCACTGATCTCCAGCTTCTGCTTGGAACTCTCAAAGTGAATTCTGACTACCCACACTTTACTCAAAGAGGCTGAGTCTGCATTTGCTGGTTGAACTCTCCCTTGGGACACTTTTCTGGCTGCAGTATTATCACGTGATAGATGCTTATCCTCCCAAGCTCCTGGGAGTTGAGGAGCGGGAGAATCCTCCTCACCGCCAATGCTGCTTCCAGCCATTGTTCAAGCACCCCCATGAAAGTCACTATTCTTTTGAGGCTCATGTCACCCATTTACTTCTTTTTTTCTTATCACCATCTGTGAACCTGTCATTCTTTTTCCATTCACTGAACAATTTGGTACTTGTTTTTATCCTTTCTCTTTATATGAAGACCTGCCACATTCTGTATGAACTCAATATCCACACGCCTAAACACCTGGCTACTCAGTTCCTTGATCTGCTCATCCTGTTCTCCATCAGAGGCCATACCCTTTTCACCATCTAGAACATTTCTCCTATTAATTTATAAATTTAGGCCACTTTCTGACAACTGCTCTATCCTTATAGCTCTTTCACTCAACTATTCCCAATTCTCAGTTCAATGACCTAATTGAATCTCAAGTCCTTAAACCTCTCAGAAGCCTCCCAACCTTGCTGCTTACTCTTTTATTTACCAACTTCACTATCCAACTTAGATTTCATGATCAGTAATTTCAGCTAGTCCTCTGCCAATGTTTTCAACTGCCCGGCACCATTGCTCTTCCTATTTGGCAATACCCTTAACTTGGGATGAATCCTATAGTTCACTCTGTCATCACCTATCCCACAGATGAAAATTCTACAGAAGAAAATGACAACTACACAAATTGCCACCACTATAAATTCATGATCTCCAGCCCAAACTCCACCTCCTCTACTCCCATGGCTTCCATTAATACAAATACTTGCAAATCTGTACCTGTAATGCAGATACTCTCTGAGATCTGGACTTTTATATCTGACTACTTAACATCTCATCTTGGATGCCTTTGAGGCACTGTCAAACTCAACTTGCCCCAAACTGAACTCAGTAACCAGTGTCATTGTCTTTCTTCTTAAGCTCTCTGTGCCTACATGTGGCATAGTACCTAGAACACAGAGTCACTCTATAAATGATTTTTGAGGTCTCGACTTTCACTCCCCTATCATTCATTCTTGCATTGACTGCGACCTGCTTTCCTCTTTAAGAGGCATTGGTCTACTCAGTTGTAAAGTACACTTTGTATTTTATGTCTCATTTGGCTTCTCTGCAATGTGTGCCATTATTCATTCATTCATTCACTCATCTTTCTAACCACGTCCAACTTATTTGTTGTCCGTGTTCTTCTTCTGGGAACACCATTGTCCCTTAGTTTCCATGACACAAGCTTTACCCAGTTTTCCTCCTCCCTCTTTGACTGCTCCTTCTCAGTTTCCCATTTGGGGGTCTCTTTTTCTGTCTCCCTTCTTATGTGATATGTGAGGGTCATTCTATACAGTACTCTTTTGTACACATTCTTCTTATTCTCGCTAAGGGATCTCAACTACTACGTATACACTCATGTCCCTAACCTCACATTTTTAGCTGTTATCTCTTTCTCCTGAGCTATAGGCTCATAATTCTGATGGCATAGAGGACAGCTTCACATGAATAGTCTACAGGTATCTCTAATACAGTATTTTAAAAATGAATTCTTCATCTCACTTTCTAATTGATCACTCCAAATTTTTCTTTCTCTTTTCTTTTTTTTTTTCCAACTTTTACTTGATAAGACTTAGCTCACTGTTGTCCATATTGGGAGTTATACGAATATTTTCCCCATTTGAAAGAAATTAGAAGAGAAAGGAAAGAAAGGAAATATGAAGGGAGAAAAAGGATAGAAGGAGGTAGGAACAGAAGTGAATGATACATAACAAATATGTAGTAAATATAAAGGTATTGCATAGTAAACTCTGTCATTTAAAAGTAAATCCTTTTACAGGTGAATTATAATACTTCTTACAATTTTCCTCAAGATTTTAAAAAATGATAATAATGATTTATAATTAACAAGTCATTTTATACATAAAATATTTATTCTCTATTGGAATTAGATTACTTCCTCTACCTATTTTTATTTTAAAATGTGTTTTTGAATTAACTTTTATAATCAAAGGTAAATTTCAGGTTATTATCTCAAAAATTAAAAAGTTTAAACAAATACAATCAAAATTAAGAGAGCTTAATACGTTATAAATGAATTTAAAGAAGTACTTAAAATAAAGGTGAATATGTAGGAAATGGGAACACTTTTGAACATAGTGTAACAACTACAGTGATATAAAAGTTGTGACTATTCCTAAGAATTATCTTGATTAGTAATAGTAAAACTTCAAACAAGAATAGCTTTGCACATTCGTCAGCGGAGTAATCCCATCTCCCACCCACAAGTGCATGTGTCCTCTTTCTCTCACACAAATATAATTCACATACACAATTTAGCCTTTTGACTTATTTTCAATTGACCAACACACTCTCTGTTCATGGGGAACACGCAATCATTAGAGGATCTCAGTTGTAGAAGCTAAAAGGCATATTAATCAGGCAGGAGAGCAGAACTGTTCTACATCAAAGTTACAGTGACCAACATGTTTAGGTTCAAGAAATCTGTCTAGTTGCTCTTGAATTAATTATATAAGCTGATATTCAGGACAGTTCAGCATCATTTAAACATATTAATTAGTGTCCATGTCTGTATTATGATCAATTTTAGTTACGTGGTTGGTTATTTTAAGAACTGACACAAAGAATCAAAGATTAAACCACAAGCTGTATCATTTGCTTTACAATCAGGGGCTGATCCCACTTACCCCAAATGTTGACATTATAGCTTTTCTCAGTTTTTCCAGCAACATTTGTTGCCTCACAAGTGTAACGACCACTGTCTTGAACCTGAGCATCTTCAATCTGAAAACAAAATCATGCTTTGAAACCACAGTTTCTATTTTGTAAGTAATTGGGGCTTTTCTATTAATGTTATTTGTGATCTCTGATTTTTCATTTGTGTTCTGAAGGTTTTCAAACATATAAAAAATAGAGGGAACAGTAAAATGGATGGCTATATGCCCATCACCCACATTCAACACTTATCAAGATTCAGCAATTCTTTTATGTCATACCTTATTTGAATCTCATTAATTTTACTGGTTGAAGGTCTAGAAAGGCCTTTTAAATATGATTCAGATAAAATAACAAAAAAGTCACAATTAATTTCTGAATATGTTATTCAGGGCTTTAAATATACAATCTTTCCATGCCCAGGTCCTTGTTCAGTAAAATAATACCCATACTATTAATTTATTATGTCTTCTCCTATATTGGGTTTGTAAGCTTCTTCAAGCCAGGTATTATACTCAATTAGTCTCAATCTCCTAATACCCAGTTTGGTGCTTGGTAGATAACTGAATACCAGTAAATACTTTCCATATATTTATCTGCAACATACATTAATACTCATTTATCATTTATTCATAGACCTTTCAGCAGTTACTGAGAATCTTGTACCAGGTACTATAGGTAAAAGATACAAAGAAGTATGGTGTGATATATGGTTTCTGACTTCAGTTTTCAATCTAGTTGAGAATATAATGTATGTGAACATAAAAAAAGAGTTTAATAATAAACAAGGTATAAATAAGAATATAAGATAATCTAAGAGGTACAACAAACAGTATATAATTGCTGAAAGCTTTGAAATCAATTGCTAAAACATTCAAAAGAGAATCATTGGAGTTGGAGTTATCATTAAAAGTATTTAGTACAGCAGGGGTACACTAGAAGTTTTCATTTCCATGAGGTCTTCGCCCTATGTTCCTTCCTATGGACCCACACATTCCAGGGTGCCTGGCTAGCCTCAGTGGTGGAGACTCAGTGGATCCTAGGATTTCTTCACCATCACCTCTCTCCTGGCTTCCCAACTCTATTGGGATCCGTGCTCTGAAGAAATGAACTTCTCTACTCACTAAAATTTGCTAGGAGAGTTCTAATCACGTATAGCTCTCCCCTAGCAGAGCTGGGACCTGTGGTTTGTACAAGCGTCTCCCTCTATCATTCAGTCAGAGCTGAGGTTTGAGAATTCTACCAGCTGCTTTCTTGAACTCTGGGGTCTGCCTCTGAGAAGGGGCAGTGCTTTTTGCTTTTTTTTTGCTTTTTTTCCCCCATATAGCTCAATTGACTTATCCTACTTTCCTTCATCAGTGACTCCGGCCTTTCCTTCCTCACCGGCTCCATCGTTACAGGATCATAATTCCGAACGACTCCATCCTCCTGCCTCCAATATACACTTTCACCTCCCTCTCACTCTCTCCTATACTTCTATCCTCCTTGTGTAAGCATCTTAGTTTCCTTTGTGTTGAAAATCATTATCCATTTCCCAAGACTCTCCTTGTTTGACAGTAATAATATTCCTTTACCAAGAAACTATGGGGTGTAGTGGTTAGCAGCATGGATTCTGAAGCTATACTCCTCTATTCAAATCCCATTTCTGCCTCTTAGTAACCGTAGGCAGATTACTTAGCCGTTCTTTCAATTCTAAATACGGTTATTGAGGATTTTATAAATACTCCAATGGCCTGTTGGCTTCCTGAATCCTAATTCCTTAAGTTGGCTTTCAATGTTAGCTCTTATTTCGCTTAAATCAACGTAGTCCACCTTATTTCCAAAATTCACTTTGTTAAATTGTTTCAGTCACACTAGCTTACTTGCTTCCCGTAATCAGGCCTTTTGTCCTATCTACCCATAAAAAGCCAAGTAGCTTTCCAAGACTATCTGGAAACCACAGCCTCACGTTTTGCTATCTTTCCCAAATGTACTGTCTATATCATCCACTTGGTAATTAACTTAGAGACTTGAAGCACTCATTGCATTTTTCATGAGCTGTTAAATTTTCATATATTTATGCAAAATTGGAAGACATTTTGCATAAATGTGTCATACTTTTTTGCATCCCTATGCAGAGCACCTAGAATGGGTATTCGCTGATTGGCTGAATGACTGAAGATGATGCACTCCTTAGAATATTTCTATAATATTTTCCTAGAAGTATTTTTGAATGGCTTCTGGCTACAAACATGAATTGACAGTTAAGTATAATATTTAAACCTTACTAAGCATAAAACTGAAAAATATTACAAACCTCATTAATAAAAGGGTTCCTAGAATTTTATAAGATGAAATTAGTAGAATACTTGTAAAGTTTAATAGGGGTACTATTTTGATAGTGGTAATACCAAAGCCATGAGCTTAGGAATAATATAAGAAGCAATAAATGAATCTATAGGCTTACCTTTAACACACTGCCATTTTCAGTGACACTGAGGCCTGGTTTCTTCAGCAAGGGGTGGCCGTCTTTTAACCATGTCAGAGTCGGTGGGGGAATTGCATCACTTTGACATAGTAACTCCACAGCTTGGCTAATGAGGATAGAGACGTTCTGTTCTTCTCCCATAATATTTGGTGCAACTAAGTGAAAGATGGGTTTTCCCTCAGGATAAAAGAGGCCAGCATACTGCTTATCTTTATTAATCATCAGGACATATACTGAATAACTTTATTAGTCCTTTTAAGATGTAGGATCACAGTAATTCTAACATACCCTCTGCACATCAATTCGTTCAGAATCAAGTGTTCATAAATCACTGATTAATGTGTTCCTGTTGAACAGAAATAGTTTTTTCACTAACTTTTCATGTAAAAAAGCTTTAGAACTGGAAGTTCTCACCAAGTGCCCACTTAAGAAACTTCTTGAACTAGATGTCACCACTTAAGATTTTCAAAGTATTAAACCACTCATGAAATATTTTGGAAATAACAATGAATTAAAAGCAAACACATTTTTGATGTTTATTTTTGCAAAAGAAAATAAATTTCATAAATACAGAGGCAAAATAAAAAAATAGAGTTGAAAGAGATCATCCTGTCCCACCTCACAGTTTGCAAAACATAAGATGGGTGACAGATAAGAGCTTATTTGAAATAACGTGACTAATTGGTGGCGAAACTAGGAGTCTTCTGACTTGCAGTTTAGAGCTCATTTTGGTTTTTCACAGTGCCTTGTCAGTTTTCTATGGAATAAAGACCATGTGGGATAAATGATACATTAAAGACCAAACTAAAACAGTGACCAGCTGTACAGCACACAACTACATAAAAAGAAGAAATGAGTTGAAATTTTGATGAGATTAAAATTAGAATTCCCTGGCTATAAGGCTTGTCAGATCGTGAAATATGTTCTTGGAGAAGTTTAAGGAACTGCATTCCCTTGGGTGTATTAAAAAATAGAGTAAACAATCATTTGTCTCAGATGGTCGAGGTACAGCCCTGCCAAGAATTAGACGGTGGGCTCCATAAGCTCTCAAGGACTCTTTCAGGCTTATATTTATAATAATTCAAAATCATGAACTAATGATAAAATCAGGCCTGTTATAAAAGGGCCACTCCAAAAAGCACAGAGGGGAATTTCCTCAGCCATTTCTCACTAAATCCCATAACTATTTAGGATTGTAGGAAACATACCATATTTGTAGTTTTTTTGGTTTTGTTTTTTTTTACAAGAAAGATTACGTTTCATTGAAATGAATCCTAAAGGATTTTCCAAATGCTTTGGTAGAAATAAGATTTTTGTGGTAAGGAACATTATGATAGTCCATTGGCCATTGTTTCCAGCTTGGTACTGTTGCATGTGGCAAAATGACAATGAACGCAGGGTACTTAAGCTAGTCCCTATAGCTTAAGGGGCTAGAACCAGGAGGTTATATAACCGTGTTCTATAACCAGGAGGTTTCTCTGCTACCATGTCTTTTACACAGGGAAAGGCATTTGAACTAGAGGGTATTTCTTATGCTGTTTCTGGATGCAGGACTGTGTTAAACCCAAAGGAAATGAGGCTAACAAAAGAAACTCCATGCACAATGGTTGGAACAGATCAGTGGAACTTTTGGGCAGAGATCTGTGATGCCCATCCTGCTAAATTTAACAGCACACAGACATGTGGCTTTCCAAAAGCCTAAAGTAATCTACGGGTGACAGAAAAGAGTGGCATTGTTTTTAACATGTGAGACAACAGATAAAAGATACACAACTAGTCTGTTTGAGATGAAAACTTCTATAATCTCAGCAAAATCAGCACAATGAGTGCCATCTTCTAAGATATTATGAAAAAAAGATATATTCACCAGTCTTAGCATAGAGAGTCCTAAATACAACTTCACAGTTGGAAATAATTTCAGGTTAAGTCTGTCCTCTGTGGATAAAAATGTACCACAACTATATAAAATATGTTTATCTCAGATTATTTGTAGAATTTACAAGAGAGCATGGATTCTTTATGACTGCTTGTAGACGTAAAAGTCAGAAACAATTCAAGAAAGCAGAATGCTAATTTATTTCCAAATATTTTTCCTTCAATTACTTTTCTTTAAGCTAAATGAGTTGAATCAAGCTCAATTTTTTTCAATTGAGAGGAAAAATACAAAAACAGTAGAGTAGGGCTTCCCTGGTGGCGCAGTGGTTGAGAGTCCGCCTGCCGATGCAGGGGACGCAGGTTCGTGCCCCGGTCCGGGAAGATCCCACATGCCGCGGAGCGGCTGGGCCCGTGAGCCATGGCCGCTGAGCCTGCGCGTCCGGAGCCTGTGCTCCGCAACGGGAGAGGCCACAGCAGTGAGAGGCCCACGTACCGCAAAAAAAGAAAGAAAGAAAAAAAAAAGAGTATTTGTTTCTTAAAGAACATAAATTAAAGCAAATCTAATTACAGTCAAGGATATATATTACCTCAGCACAACTATTTTTTTCTGCCCTGTCTTTCATTTCCAACTTTTTGTTTAGTCTGAGAAGAGAACAAGCTTCTACCGTTTAGATCCTCAGCTTCCTTAGATGTTATCCCTATTCTGCTTTGCAGTCATGTTGCTTAGGAAGGGGTGTGTTGTGTCTGTTTCTCATCCTAGGCATTATACTTGTGAAATGTAATTACACAAGTCAGAATTGCCACAGGGTTATGCTTGTTAAAACACCGGGGAGTGTGTGATCTCTAAGAAAGTTCTCAGGGCTTCAGTTTAAAGATAAGGTACTACAGGAATCCAAAGCATTTAAAAACTCTATTCTCATGTTTCAGCACCTAAGACTATGGTGATGCATACTCCAAATTGATACCAGGGAGAAACAGTTTTAATGAACTACTCTTGTAATTGTAGGGAAAGCTATGTTACACAGTGTCTGCTCCTCCTACACCACCACACTCTACCATGTAAATCTGACGGGGACTTGCCTCTGAGGCTGCAGAATCATCATGCACCAAATAGATCCAAGATTGCCAAGGTTACCATCACAAATTTAGGAATATAATACAGGGACATAATACGAATAGTAGAGCATAGACTGGAAGCTAATTTCACATTAAAAACCTGTTTTAATCTGGCACTTCTTTGACATTCAAAATATATACACACAGCAAGTGACTAAACACATACGCACATTCTAAAACATACGCATGGGCTGGCTAGCCACTTGACTTTTATAACAGAGGGAAGATTCTGGTTTTCAGACTAAAAAGGTAGTATGGGGGTACTTAATAAATGATAAAAAGTAGTGACGCACATCTTCATAACTCCTGAAAAATATCAACTCTCTATCACCTCCCAGGTCCACTTTTGACACTAACCAGTGCAGAAATGGAAGCAGCCAATCCCAGATTTTCAGTGCTGACTAAAACCCAGTGAATACCGATGTTTGCTTGCTCATCTGCTTGCTTGTTCATGATTGAAGGAGCTGTTGTGTCACATACTTAGATTGATGCATCATTCTCTAAGGATAGTTTAGATTGGAAACATTCCAGTTCTTCATAAAGCATAAAAGTGACCCATTAAGGGAAGGAGTTAGATTCCTTGCAGTTGGGCATTTTAGACCCTCTGTTATCTCAGACACGGAGCACCAGCTGGAGGCTAGATACAGACCCATGCCAACTGCAGAAGCAACAAAAAAGAGGGATGCATAATGAGCCTTGGGTAATTTACTGATGCCAACTGGGATTTTTTAGCTTAATTAGAGATGCATGGCATCCATGTTGAAACAAGGGGCCTTTTTATTAAAAAATTTGGACTTATTATGTAAATTATTTGTGATGATTACATGTGTTTTGGCAAACTCAAAAAGGGAAGTCAATCCACATGGCCTGGAGGTAAAAAAAAAAAAAAAAAGTAATATATTTTGAACAAGAGTAAATTATTTGGAAGTGAGGTAGGACTTAGAAGAGAAGGCTTGCATTAAACAGGTACTCTTTGAGGACTACAGAACACATCCATTATTCCAGGAACCAAGAATATAATGCAAGTAAAACCCTGAAAAAGTTCTAAATGCAAAGGTATACTAAAATGTGGAATGACAAGTGTAATCTGTGAATGGAGGCCATTGAGGCCCCAACTTTGTTCCAGGGGCCTCTTGGTGTGATGGAATCAGACCTTTCCTTTTGTACCTTACAGCTGCATCATAGGTAGGAAGAAAAAATACTTGAATTTTGCCTAAGTTTATGTTTAGTTTAACTTTTGCTTCTCAAATATCCTTTAATTCATAGACATAGTACTGACTATAAAATATGCTGATTATACATATAATTGAAAAGTAAGAAAATCCAGGCTTCGAGTAGAATAGATCAAGAGAGCTACTTGAACAGAGCCTTGCCTTAGGGAGAAGAATGTCTTCCAAACTGCAAAGATCTCTCCATAGTCAAGTTCTTCAGAGTGCTCCATAAAAACAACACCCTACATGCTGGATGTATGCATCTTTATTTCTCAGAACTTCAATAAAGGAAAATTAAAGTCAAATATAAGGCAGAAAGGGTGACTCTGATTTAATTAACCTTGTAATATTTTGATAATTTCTATTGTTCACAGCTCTTTATTGTCAAAAACTTTCTTAACTTCCTCAATGACATGAGGACTTAAACACAGCTATATCAGAGCAGAAGTAATTATTAAAATGTCTCACCATATACTCTGAGGTCAATGTCCCTTTGTTTCTCCCCAGCAGCATTTACTGCCACACAGGTGTATCTCCCCGTATCACTGATTTGCGCGCTGGTCAAGGCTAGGATGCGGCCCCCAGACAGAACCTGTTGATGAATAGAAAGCTAAATAACCAACGTATCTCCTGAGAATTGTAGGTGTAAACATACTTTTTCAATTATTTTCTGAGATTGATCAACTGAACATTTGCCTCTAGAAGGATTTCTACTTGGATGTTTTAAAGAGGGCAAGCATCATTTAATCCCCTTCTCATCTTATCTGTGGAGGACGACAGAGGCTAGAACCAAACTTGGTAATAACCACTGAACACAACTCTCTACATACAGGATCAAGTGAAGATCCAACTTTATCAATACTTACTACAGAAAGAGAAAAAGCCACCAGGGGAGAAAGATAAGAAGAAGTGGGAATAAGAGGAGCTAATCCTCCTCTTAATTTTTCTTTCAGAGAAAAAGTAAGAAGGTAAAATTAACAGCATGGTAGCAGTCAAATAAATTAATTAGTCACATTCATTGTCCTTTTATCCCACTGATGTAGTTGTACCTTTAATATTGACATGGACTCTGGATAGTCTATGATCCCAAATTCTGCAAGCAATGGATTTTCAAGAAAAGTTCAAGAAGTAGAATGGTGGAGTAACTATGCTCTCTGCTAAGCAAAGCAAAATTGAAGTACACTTTCAATGAGATATATGTGTTTCCGTATTTTAAATTTTGAGTCAGTGCATGTACTTAAATTTTTTTGTCAGACTCAAATTTCACTTCTCATAATGTTGCCTTTATAATTTTTCTTTATATGATGTTTTAGTAGAAGTAAATATACTCTGTGTAAATATTTACTCTGAAGTAAATATTCTGATTATTTCCAGACATTTAAATATAACGTCTACCAAAAAATTCCTGTTTTTATTGTTGATGAACATTTCTTTGCATAGGGTATCTTTTATGGTGGTGGCAGAGAGCTGGGGGGGAAGTAGAAAGTATATAAAACAATGGTCAAAATATAGCGCTACATATGAGATAAGGGAACTCTTAGATATACTGAGCTTTTAATGAATTGTTTAGAAATCACAACTGTGTGCCCATGGTATTTATGGATGTATATGTGTACATGTTTGGATAACATTTGTGAATCCTTGCTCTCCAAATCCCTTTAAGAGTTTTACTTGTTTATACTTCCTGTATTGAATAATTAGATGGTAGATTTCACTTAAGGAATGACAGAGAGTACCTGTATCCCATTAGTGAAACTAGCGACAGGGCTCCCATCTTTCAACCAGGTCAGACTTGGGGCAGGGATACCTCTGGCTTCACATTCTAACCTCACCAGGTTATTAACTACCACTGCCACCATGTTATTGCTGCCAGAAATTGATGGGGGCACTGAAAAGGAATAAAAAAATAAATAAAATTAAGATATGTTAACATCATGGAATATTACATCTCAAAATAATAAAGCTATATGTTGTGTCCACAGTAATGTTTTACATTTTTATTTCTTGATTTCCAGGCTTTGTGTGTATCTGTGTGTGTTTCCTTACACTGTATCTACTCTAGTATGTTAACTATGAACTCCTCTTCAAAGCATTATTGGAGATAATAACTTGGAAACATTTCTTGAACTAAAACCTATGATTCTGACAGACAATATTTACAAACAGGGCCAACGTCATTAGCTGATAAGATTGTTGATGACTATTTGCAGCAATTCATCTAAAGAAAACTTAAGTTCAATAGCATGTGAAAATAGAGCATTTAATGGGAATCAGAAAATATAAACGCTTATCAGTTTTAGAATACTGCATTCTTAAGTAAAGATGACAATAACACATTCTGTTAAATATTTACACTAGAATTTTATAGATGCACTTAATCATTTTGAATGCTTCTTCACTCCAGGATAAATCTAGGAGAAGTAGCACTAACCATGGACCTGTAGACTATAAAATAACTCTGTAGCTCCAGCTGAGTTGATGGCCACACATTTATATATGCCAGCATCTGTGATCTGGGTGCTTTCGATATTGATGATCTGTCCTCTGTTCAAGAAAGTCATGCTACTGGAACCTAACAGTGGACGATTATCTTTGTACC
This sequence comes from Leucopleurus acutus, assembly GCF_964270905.1. Lineage (NCBI taxonomy): Eukaryota > Metazoa > Chordata > Mammalia > Artiodactyla > Delphinidae > Leucopleurus > Leucopleurus acutus. Next base: position 52,330,900 of record NC_139143.1, read on the forward strand.
ATGTAATAGCTGCAAGGGGAAGAGGACAGAAATCCATCTTTTTAAAACTTTTCATTTAAAAGCTCAATACACACACTAAATCGAAGCTTAACTACAACAGTAACAATTGCTTTATTCTTATGCTTATCATCTTAGTTTAATCTGTTTACTTATCTCTTTAGGGTTGATTTTTAGGAGGAGGTAAACTTTAGAAAAACATGAATAGCCAAGCCAATATAAGAGTCCTGAAGTGAACTTATAAAAATAATATTCTTTACATTATCTCTAATGTATTAGGTTGGCCAAAAAGTTCATTTGGGTTTTTCCATACAATCTTACAGAAAAACCTGAACGAATTTTTTGGCCAATCCAATATCAGTATTTGTTTGATAGCAAACTTTTAACCGATTCTATTTCTTTTGGTGTAGTATATATTCCTCTCACCTGTAAAATTTTGTTTATGCATCTAATCAAAACCAAACACTATACATACTATTAGCCTCAAAATTTTTATATTATTATTGATTAGTATGAATAACTTACTGGTGATGAAAATCAACAAAATAATAGTCTCATCAAATGAATGATTTATAAAGATAATCAATTGAGACTAGATAAAAATATATTTTTCAACAAAAATTTATATACAATACCATTGTGGGTTCTGTGGTCATAGTAAGGACAGTAAGATAATTATTCACATATTTCTACATTGTTTAAATGAGTAAATTATTTCATGTAGTTAAAAGCAATGAAAATTCAAAAATATCATCTACCTAATGATATCCTTATCAATATTTTACCCTTGAAATATATTCTATAATATTTCCCTTATTAGTAATTACTATATTATGCTTATAAACAGATTTAGCAATTCGCAGAAATCTTAAAATGTTAATAAGCTACAGAGTCCACAAACACACCTACCAGGTGAGGGATTTCCAGTTGCCTTACACTCCAGCTGTATGGGGTTGTTCACTACCACGGTCTCATTCAGCATCTTCCCTGCATCCTCCAGACTGGGTGGTTCTGCAAGAAGCCCAAACAGATAATTAGCAAACACAAATAGGATATTTAAACTGAAACTGTTTGCTCACTGGGAATTGTCATTTCTTTCTTTCTTTCTTTCACTTATATACAATGATATATTTGGAATAAAACTAAAGTAGACTATTAAGTAGTACTGAGGAACAGGATGGAAAAAGCTGTTAACAGATTTTCTGGATCATCCATTTCTCTATGCCTAGACAGGAAAAGCCTTAGAACTGTAGATTAGTAGAGAAGTAAAAGAAAGCTAAAGGAGTATGTTTTTTAATTCCAATAAATCTGACTGGTCTGATGATGAATTGCCTTTACCAAGAAGTAATCTAACACATTTGAACTCTTTCAGGGAAGGACATGGGTATTCCTCAAAATATCTGACTTTACCTTAGTACAGTACTATCGTAAACCATTTCAGAGGGATTAAAATCATTTTTTGTTTGTTTATTAGAGTTTTTTCTTTTGATATGAAAGTTACAATTAAATTGTTAGTAAAATAAAACAGAAAACTACATTTTCAACTTTAAATAATCACAGATAATGCTGCTCTATTTTTAATGTATTTATAAAGTAGGAATTCAGAAAGTCTAAGAGGCATAGTGTAAAAGTAATGACAACTTGGAACAGCAATGCCCTACATCTTCTCCTGTCTCAAGGAGTGTAGGAGGGATGCCAGGAGAAAAACAAAATTACAAGTAAACTAGAGATCTTACCTTACTTGGAAAAGATGCTACAGATATGTTAGCTTTAAGGTTTATATAAAAATACATTTTAAAGATTTGCTAAATTTAACTTATCCAATGCATGAGAGCCCCTGACCTCTGCCTCATATACAATTAAACAATTGATCCATTAATCTAGCAAAAACAGAGAAAGGGGAAAGGAGAAAAGGGAACAAGAAAAATTACGAGAACTAAACAAGATGGCAGAAATAAAATCAAATATATAAATCAAGAGCATAAATGTGAATTAGTTTATTTTCTTGGTCAAGAGAGAAAGATTTAACACTATTTGAGGGTTAACAGTATTTTTTAAAATTAAAAAGCAAAACAATTGCAAAAATATTGACAATAAAGAGCTGGAAAAAGGTATACCAGAACAACAAGTGTGATATCAATTTCTGACATACTGTTATACAAGACAAAAATAATGCTTTCTATTGACTGAACTGTTAACAATTCAGAAAGAATCCACTCTAATGATAATGCTTTATGCACTGAATAAAAAAGCAAAAATTGTTAAATAGCAGAGAAAATTTGAAAAACTGAAAAGTACTATATTTTAGTACACCTTTCTTAGAAATTGACTATGCAGTGAAACAAAACATAAAGTTACAAATAATTTGAGAACTAAAATTACCCATCCATACTGTATGTGTGTATATATATTACATATAATATACACATACACATATGTATTTGTGTATTTATGGTTAACAAAGAATACATATTACTTTCAAATGCCAACAGAATATTTTCAAAACAGACTATATATTAGGCCATAAAAAAGTCAATAAAGCATTTATAACCATAATTTAATAAAACCATAATAAAAAAAACAGAACTCAGTAATACAATATAAAGTTCTCTACATGGAGAAAAAATTTATTAAAAAGGAAATCAAGACAGAAGTATAGAAGTAGAAAAAATAAATTAGAATGAGATTGATTAAAAACTAAAACCTATGGAATGTCACTAAACAGTAAGTACTCAAAAAAAACCTTAAAGCCCTAATTAATATATTAAAAACTAAGAAATAATGAAAATAAATGTTCCAATCATTCAACTCAGATTCCAGAAAAAGACCAATAAAATAAGCCAAAGAAGTCAGGAATAAAGAAATAATAAAAATAAAAGCAGAAGACTACACCAAAGAAAACAAACAAGCAAAAGAAATAACAAAAGAAGACAATAAAACTCAAAGCTGCTTTCTGACAAGTTTAAAATAAAGTCTGTCCTCAAAAGTAGATGTTCTTGTGAGTCATATTTATTTTCCTGGAAGTTGTTCCTAAAGACAAAGCCTAGACTCCACTCCTCCTTCATACCTGTAGTTCCTTTGTATCCATCTAATGCAATGTATTAACCCCTCCTGCTTGAAATGCCTAGAATGTTTCTGTTTTCTGCACTAAATTCTGATTTATGATATGGTATTTAAGGACAAAAGACCTTTAAATATGGCTATCTGACTTTTCCAACTGGAAAGGAAAAATAATTAGTCCATGGCGCCTTCTTTCAAAACAGTTATTTAAATACTAACTTGAAGCCTTCTGGACTAAAGTGATCACTGAAGGCTTTGACAGACTATGTAGCAGCTGCAATAAAACAACATGGTAAGAATAAGAAATAAAAGAGCTGTGGAGTGGGCTGGCTATTTTTCATTCCACTAAAGGACTGAAAGAAAAAAAGATTAGATGTCAGCAAGAATGGCAGAGTAAAGACTGAAAATACATGCCTCCATTAAAAAACAAAAAAGAACACTGGAAAAATTATCAAAACCAACTTTTTCACAACTCTGGAAATTAAACAAAGGCTTGCAATAATTAAAGAAGTGATTATTCAAGAAAAACAGCAAAATCTAATTAAGAACAGTGAGGTTTATGACATTTTATCTCACTCTATTCCCATCACCCTCTCCCTACCTCAGCAGTAAGCTTGAAAGCAAAGAGCTCTGCAACCACAGTGAAAAAAGCAGCCAAGTAGAAACTGGATAGTAGAATGCGTTTGGGTTCCTGGAAGGACCTTCAAGAGGGCCGAGGAGTAGGACGTGGAGATCAACTTCCTCCCCACAAATACATCAAAAATACACCTACATGTGGACTAACTCCTACAGAACACTTCCTGAACGCTGGCAGAAGCCCTCAGACTTCCCAAAAGGCAAGAAACTCACCACGTACATGGCTGTGGGGCTGACAGTCTTGGTGCTCCAGCTGGGTGTCAGGCCTGAGCCTCTAAGGTGGGAGAGCTGAGTTCAGGACATTGGACCACCAGAGACCTCCCAGCCCCACATAATATCAATCAGCGAGAGGTCTTCCAGAGATCTCCGTCTCAATGCTAAGACCCAGCTCCACTCAATGACCAGCAAGCTCCAGTGCTGGACACCCTATGCCAAACAACTAGCAAGACAGGAACACAACCTCAGCCATTAGCAGACAGGCTGCCTAAAATCATAATAAGCTCACAGACACCCCAAAACACACCACTGGATGCGGTCCTACTCACGAGAAAGATAAGATCCAGCCTCATCCAACAGAACACAAGAACCAATCCCCTCCACCAAGGAAGCCTACAAAACGTGCCAAACCAACGTTATCCATGGGGGACAGACACCAAAAACAAAGGGGAACTAGGACCCTGCAGCCTGTGAAAAGGAGACCACAAACACAGTAAGTTAAGCAAAATGAGAAGACAGAGAAATAAGCAGCAGATAAAGGAGCAAGGTTAAAAACCCACTAGTCCAAACAAATGAAGAGGAAATAGGCAGTCTACCTGAAAAAGAATTCACAGTAATGATAGTAAAGATGATCCAAAATCTTGGAAATAGAATGGAGATAAGACAAGAAACGTTTAACAAGGACCTAGAAGAATAAAGAGCAAACAAACAATGATGAACAACACAATAAATGAAATTTAAAATTCTCTAGAAGGAATCAATAGCAGAACAAATGAGGCAGAAGAACAGATAAGTAACCTGGAAGATAAAATAGAGGAAATAACTACTGCAGAGCAGAATAAAGAAAAAACAATGAAAAGAACTGAGGACAGGCTCAGAGACCTCTGGGACAACACTAAACACACCAACGTTCGAATTATAGGGGTCTGAGAAGAAGAAGAGAAAAAGAAAAGGACTGAGAAAATAATTGAAGAGATTATAGTTGAAAAATTCCCTAACATGGGAAAGGAAATAGTTAATCAAGTCCAGGAAGCACGGAGAGTCCCATACAGGATAAATCTATGGAGAAACACACCAAGACACATATTAATCAAACTAATAAAAATTAAATACAAAGAAAAAATATTAAAAGCAGCAAGGGAAAAGCAACAAATAACACACAAGGGAATCCCCATAAGGTTAACAGCTGATCTATCAGCAGAAACGCTGAAAGCCAGAAGGGAGTGGCAGGACATATTTAAAGTGATGAAAGGGAAAAACCTACAACCAAGATTACTCTACCCAGCAAGGATCTCATTCAGATTTGATGGAGAAATTAAAACCTCTACAGACAAGCAAAAGCTAAGAGAATTCAGCACCACCAAACCAGCTCTACAACACATGCTAAATGAACTTCTCTAGGCAGGAAACACAAGGGAAGGAAAAGACCTATAAAAACAAACCCAAAACAATTAAGAAAATGGTAATAGGAACATACATATCAATAATTACCATAAATGTAAATAGATTAAATGCTCCAACCAAAAGACATAGACTGGCTGAATGGATACAAAAACAAAACATGTATATATGTTGTCTACAAGAGACCCACTTCAGACCTAGGGACACATACAGACTGAAAGGGAGGGGATGGAAAAAGATATTCCATGCAAAAGGAAATCAAAAGAAAGCTGGAGTAGCAATTCTCATACCAGACAATACACTTTAAAAATAAAGACTATTACAAGAGACAAAGAAGGACACTACATAATGATCAAGGAATCAATCCAAGAAGAAGATATAACAACTGTAAATATTTATGCACCTGACATAGGAGCACCTCAGTAAATAAGGCAAATGCTAACAGCCATAAAAGGGGAAATCGACAGTAACACAATAATAGTAGGGGACTTTAACACCACACTTTCACCAATGGACAGATCATCCAAAATGAAGATAAATAAGGAAACACAAGCTTTAAATGACACATTAAACAAGATGGACTTAACTGATATTTATAGGACATTCCATCCAAAAACAACTGAATACACTTTCTTCTCAAGTGCTCATGGAACATTCTCCAGGATAGATTATATCTTGGGTCACAAATCAAGCCTTGGTAAATTTAAGAAAATGGAAATCATATTAATTATCTTTACTGACCAAAATGCTATGAGAGTAAATACCAATTACAGGAAAAAACTGTATAAAATACAAACATAAGGAGGCTAAAGAATGTGCTCCTAAATAACCAAGAGATCACTGAAGAAATCGAAGAAGAAATCAAAAAATACATAGAAACAAATGACAATGAAACCACAATGACCCAAAACCTATGGGATGCAGCAAAAGAAGTTCTAAGAGGGAACTTTATAGCAATACAATCCTACCACAAGAAACAAGAAAAATCTCAAATAAACAACCTAACTTTACACCTAAAGCAATTAAAGAAAGAACAGAAAAACCCCAAAGTTAGCAGAAGGAAAGAAATCATAAAGATCAGATCAGAAATAAATGAAAAAGAAAAGGAAATGATAGCAAAGATCAATAAAACTAAAAACTGGTTCTTTGAGAAGATAAACAAAACTGATAAACCATTAGCTAGACTCACCAAAAGGAAAAGGGAGAAAACTCAGATCAACAGAATTAGAAATGAAAAAGAAGTAACAACTGACACTGCAGAAACACAAAGGATCATGAGAGGTTACTACAGCAACTATATGCCAATAAAATGGACAACCTGGAAGAAAGGGACACATTTTTAGAAAAGCGCAACCTTCCAAGATTGAACTAGGAAGAAATAGAAAATATAAACAGACCAATCACAGCACAGAAATTGAGAGTGTGATTAACAATCTTCCAACAAACAGAAGTCCAGAACCAGATGGCTTCACAGGCAAATTCTATCAAACATTTAGAGAAGAGCTAACACCCATCCTTCTCAAACTCTTCCAAAATATAGCAGAGGGAGGAACACCCCCAACCTCATTCTACAAGGCCACCATCACCCTGATACCGAAACTAAAGATGCCACAAAAAAAGAAAACTACAGGCCAATATCACTGATGAAGATAGATGAAAAAATCCTCAACAAAATACTAGCAAACAGAATCCAACAGCATATTAAAAGGATCATACACGATGATCAAGTGGGGTTTACTCCAGGAATGCAAGGATTCTTCAATATACGCACATCCATGTGATACACCATATTAACAAACTGAAGGAAAAAAACCATATGATCATCTCAATAGGTGCAGAAAAAGCTTTTGACAAAATTCAATACCCATTTATGATAAAAACTCTCCAAAAAGTAGGCCCAGAGAGAACTTACCTCAACATAATAAAGGCCATACATGACAAACCCACAGCCAACATCATTCTCGATGGTGAAAAACTGAAACCATTTCCTCTTAAATCAGGAGCAAGACAATAATGCCCACTGTCACCACTATTATTCAACGCAGTTTTGGAAGTTTTAGCCACAGCAATCAGAGAAGAAAAAGAAATAAATGAATCCAAATCAGAAAAGAAGAAGTAAAGCTGTCACTGTTTGCAGAAGACATGATACTATACATAGAGAATCCTAAAGATGCTACCAGAAAACTACTAGAGCTAATCAATGAATTTGGTAAAGTTGCAGGATACAAAATTAATGCACAGAAATCTCTGGCATTCCTGAACACTAATGATGAAAAATCTGAAAAAGAAATTAAGGAAACACTCCCATTTACCATTTCGACAAAAAGAATAAAATACCTAGGTATAAACCTACCTAAGGAGACAAAAGACCTGTATGCAGAAAACCATAAGAGAGTGATGAAAGAAATTAAAGGTGATACAAACAGATGGAGAGATATAACATGTTCTTGGATTGGAAGAAACAACATTGTGAAAATGACTCTACTACCCAAAGCAATCTACAGATTCAGTGAAATCTCTATCAAACTACCAATGGCATTTTTCATAGAATGAGAACAAAAAATTTCACAATTTGTATGGAAACACAGAAGACCCTAAATAGCCACAGCAATCTTGAGAAAGAAAAATGGAGCTGGAGCAGTCAGACTCCCTGACTTCAGACTATACTAAGCTACAGTAATCCAGACAATAAGGTACAGACACAAAAACAGAAATATAGATCAATGGAACTGGATAGAAAGCCCAGAGATAAACCCATGCACCTATGGTCAACTAATCTATGACAAAGGAGGCAAAGATATACAATGGAGAAAAGACAGCCTCTTCAATGAGTAGTGCTGGGAAAACTGGGCAGCTACATGTAAAAGAATGAAATTAGAACACTCCCTAACACCACACACAAAAATATACTCCAAATGGATTAAAGACCTAAAATGTAAGACCAGATATGATAGAACTCTCAGAGGAAAACATAGGAAAAACACACTTTGACATCAACCACAGCAAGATCTTTTTTGACCCACCTCCTAGAGTAACTGAAATAAAAGCAAAAATAAACAAATGGCACCTAATGAGAGTTAAAAGCTTTTGCACAGCAAAGGAAACTAGAAACAAGATGAAAAGACAACCCTCAGAATGGGAGAAAATATTTGCAAATGAGTCAACAGACAAAGGATTAATCTCCAAAATATATAAACAGCTCATGCAGCTCAATATTAAAAAAACAAATAACCCAATCCAAAAATGGGCATAAGACCTAAATAGACATTTCTCCAAAGGAAACATACAGATGGCCAAGAGGCACATGAAAAGCTGCTCAACATCACTAATTATTAGAGAAATGCAAATCAAAAGTACAGTGAGGGATCACCTCACACTGGTTACAATGGGCATCATCAGAAAATCTACAAACAAAAAATGCTGGACAGGTTGTGGAGAAAAGGAAACCCTCTTACACTGTTAGAGGGAATGTAAATTGATACAGCTACTATGGAGAACAGTATGGACTTTCCTTAAAAAAGTAAAAATGGAATTACCATGTGACCCAGCAATCCCACTACTGGGCATATACCCAAAGAAAGCTATAATTCAAAAAGACACATGCACCCCAATGTTCACTGCAAAACTATTTACAATAGCCAGGTCATGGCAGCAACCTAAATGCCCATCGACAGACAAATGGATAAAGAAGATGTGGTACATATATACAATGGGATATTACTCAGCCATAAAGAGGAATGAAATTGGGTCATTTGTAGAGATGTGGATGGACCCAGAAAGTGTCATACAGAGTGAAGTCAGTCAGATAAAGAAAAACAAATATCATATATTAATGCATATACATGGAATCTAAAAAGAAGTTACAGATGAACCGGATTATAAAGCAGAAATAGAGACACAGATGTAGGGAACAAACTTATGGACACCAAGGAGTGAAAGCAGGGATGGGTGGTGGGATAAGTTGGGCAATTGCATTTGACATATATACACTAATATGTATAAAATAGATAACTAATAAGAACCTGCCATATAAAAAATAAAGAAATAAAATAAAACTCAAAAAAAAAAAAAAAAGAGCATGGGTAGGGACTTCCCTGGTAGCACAGTGGTTAAGAATCCGCCTGTCAATTCAGGGGACACAGGTTTGAGCCCTGGTCCAGGAAGATCCCGCATGCCGCAGAGCAACTAAGCCCGTGAGCCACAACTACTAAGCCTGCACTCTGGAACCCACGAGCCACAACTACTGAGCCTGAGCGCCACAACTACTGAAGCCCGCGCACCTATAACCCGTGCTCTGCAACAACAGAAGCCACTGCAACGAGAAGCCCGTGCACCGCAATGAAGAGTAGCCCCCGTTCACCACACCTAGATAAAGCTCGCACGCAGCGACTAACACCCAACACAGCCAAAATAAATAATAAATTAATTAATTAATTACTTTTAAAAAAAGAGCACTGGTAGAGGTAACTAATGGTAAAGACAGTAAAACTATATATTTTGCATATAACATTTTTTTCTCCCCTCCGAATTGAAATACAATAGCATAAAGCAATTATAAATATGTATTGATAGGCACATGATGAGTAAAGGTGTAACTTTTAAAGGAGGGGAAAGGGAAGGGACCTATATAGTAGCAAAGTTTTTTATGCTATTGAAATTAAATTAGTATTAATCCAAATTATAAGATTATTAATTAAGATGCTAATTGTAATACTCAGGGCAACCACTAAAAATGAACTCAAAAATATAGTAAAAAAAGAAAATATCTAACACAAAAAGGTAGTAATGGAGGAACATAAAAACAAAAATGACATAATCCATATAAAAACACATATAAATGGTAGGCATAAATCCTGTCATCTCAGTAATTACGTTAAATGTAAATGTATTAAAACACTCTAAGCAAAAGGCAGAAGAGACTAGCAGAATGGATTTAAGAAGCAATACGACAATAAAAACACGACCTGACTATATGTTGTCTACAAGTGACAAACTTTAAATTCAAAGACACAAATAGGTTGAAAGTAAAAGGACGGAAAAGATATACCATGCAAACAGTAACCAAATAAGAATGGAGACTCTATACCAATATCAAACAAAGTAGATTTTGAAAGAAAGACTGTCACTAGCAACAAAGTAGGACATTTTAAAATGATACAAAGTATCAATTTATCAAAAAACATGAGAAAACAACAGAGTCTCATATATTCACAAAACAACAGAGTCTCAAGATACATGGAACTAAACTATGCAGAATCAAAGGGAGAAAGACAATTCAACAATAAAGCCTGGAGGTATCAATATTCCACTTGCAATAATGAATAGAACAATTAGACAAAAATCAACAAGAAAATAGAAAACAGTATGAAGTTTCCTCAGAAAATTAAAAATAGAACTACCATATGATCCAGCAATCCCAATTCTGGTTATATATCTGAAGGAAGTAAAATCAGTATCTCAAAGACATATCTGCACTCTTATGTTCATTGTAGCATTATTCACCATAGTTAAGACATGGAAACAACTTAAATGTCCGTAGACAGATGAAAGGATAATGAAGATGTTACCTTTCTTCCTCTCTCTCTCTCCCCCTCTCATGTGTGTGTGTGTGTATTATATGTATTATCATACAACATATACATATGATGTATGTTGTATATATACATATATATGGTGTGTGTATACACACACACACACATAATGGAATATTTTTCAGCCATGAGAAAGTAGGAAATTCTGCCGCTTGAAGCAACCTGAGAGAATCTATAGGACATTTTGCTAAGTGAAAGAAGCCAGACAGAGAAAGACAAATACTATATGATCTCTTATATGTGGAATTGAAAAAGAGTTGAACTCACAGAAACTGGTGGAATGGTGATTACCAGGGGCTGCGGGGTGGGGGAAACGGGGAGTTGCTGGTCAAAGGATACAAGCCTTCATTTATAAGATGAATAAGTTCTGGGAATCTAAAGTACAGCTTGGTGACTATTCTATTACTAATACTGTATTGCTAAGAGAGTAGATATTAAGTGTTCTCACTACACACTCACAAAAATGGTAACTATGTGAAGTGATGGATGTGTTAATTAACCTGATTGTAGTAATCATTTCACAAAGTATACATGTATCAAATCATCACATTGTATACTTTAAACATATACAGTTTTGTTTATCAATTATATCTCAATAAAGCTGGGAGACAAAAAGGAATAAAAAAGACAGAGTGGTACTGGCATAAGGATACACACTTAGGCAATGGAATAGAATTGAGATTAGAGAAACATACCCTTACATCTACAGTCAAATGATTTTCAAAAAGACTGCCAAGCCATTCAATGGGGAAAGATTAGTCTTTTCTATAAATGGTGCTGGTTCATTTTTAGGTTAAAAAGTAAATACAAATATAAATGCTATTATTCCCTTCTAGCGTTAAAGAGATGGTCTTGGAAATCTGAATTTAGGTGAATGCTGTTCTAGAAGAATAATTAGTAAGGTAATAATATCTTATGTTAACAGTAAGAAGATGTCTGCATACTCCAAGCAGAAGATTGAATTCCATTCAACTTAACTAGTTTTTTCCTTTCTTCTAAAAGTTCTAGGCGTATATCATGCCAAAAACAAAATACCTTCTTCTGGACATATTGTGGGTCTAAATTTTGCCTATGATTTTAATCATTCAGAGGCATAAATTCATTTTTTCAAACTCTGGTTAAATGTGAATTAATACACAACTGATCTAAAAGTGATTTGGGTGAGATAATACACATTAACCACCAAAATTATAATCTAGTAAATAATAAATTCATCTATACCGAGAAAATAGTATAGTAGCGCCCAGAACTGAAGTTATCCTTTAAAAAAGAAAACAAATTCCCTATAATATTCTCAAGTCTCCTTTAAGCCACAAGTGAGCTATTAAGCAAATCACAGAAATGATATAGAAACCTTTTTTTAAGTTAGCAGATGTTAGCCAAGCAAATACTTTAAAATAATAAAATTAAATTAAGGGTGCTCTACTAATGTTTTAACCAGACAGCTAATACAGACTCCAGATGGTTCCTGGCCAACAGTAAAGACAGCAGGACTTTAGACATATTTGTTAAGATGTTGGTACAGTGAGAAGTGCCAGAAGCCAAATATGTGTTTGGCTGAAACAGTCATTAAGCTACTACTTACAGATGATGACTAGAAACCAGACACCAGGCTAAATTTTTCATGTCTAGTCTTGCATTTAGTCCTCAGAACAACTTCCCTGATTATGGTAGTATCTTCATCCTTCCCATTTTACAGATGAGAAAATGGGGCTTTTAAAAAGTTAACATCTAAGCCCACTGTCCTCCAGATATTACTTCAGGGTATAGGAGCCTAAATCCAGAGCTTTCAACCACAACATTCTACTTCTGGGCACTTCACTTGGTTGCTTCTAGCTAGGAAATAATTAAGTGCAGATGAAATGAATGCTTGAGCCATTAGACCCCAAATAATCATTTGTTTGTGGAAACATCTGTCTCACTTGGCAAATATCTGAGGTTTAAATATAATTTCATAGTTTGGTCTAGAGAATTAGAACTTCCAGAATTATGAAACTTTGATCATCAAATGGACCACCTACTGAGAGCCTCAGCCTTTTATAATTGACAGAACTCCGCCTGGAAGACACAGGGGATCATGAGACTATTCCCCTTCTCATGATCATGACTTCATCTTCTAGTCCAGGAGACCATGCACCCTTACTCCACCTTTTGGAAACACTTTTTTCCATGTTTGAGAAGAATGGAAGCTTCTACAATCTTTTTTATAGGAAAGCAAAATACTAAACAATCTGAAAGCTGAGTTTCTTTGATTAAATAAATTGATAAATGAACTAAATTAAATAAGAGTTGCTTCCCTATAGATTTTTCAATGTCCCTCAATATATAGCACCAGAATTAGATACAACACTTTGGAAGCATTCAGAGAGCAAGAATATAAGAGGGCTACTATAAGCTTCTATTACTGACTTCTAAGGTTGATTAGCTTTATTATGAAATTGAATGATCAAATCTACAGTAATTGGAGAGAGCCATTAATACCTCAAGTATTTCAATGTGTGGTATCTTTAAGCCATTCTATCTCTATTCTTATGCAATTTTTCACGTCAGGTTAACTTGTCATTTTAACCTCTGAGGTCTTTTTGAAATCTATCAACCCTTAGAAATTCCTACACCTTGTTTAACAACTCCAGTTCTCACCGAAATTATTAATACAAGTATTGAAGAGGACAGAATCAAGTTTGGAGCCATTTTCATCCAACGTGACACTGCCATCATGAGTGCCAAGATGATACACCAACTTTCTGTTCAGATTCCTATCACATGCTCTTAGCCAACTACTTCCTCCAAGTTGACCATTATCTGTATTAGATTAGGAATTCACTTCATCATTTATTCTCCCTTCAGGTTGATGAAATGGTATCCAGACAAGTCAAGATTGTATTAGATGAAACATTTTCACCTACTAATATATCTTACCTCTATCCTATTGGTGATTTGTATGAAGAAAATTGTTTTATATTCTCCATCTAATTTGGTAGTTTTTTTGGGGGGGCATAGTTGCTTTACAATGTTGTGTTAGTTTCTGCTGTACAGCAAAGCAAATCAGTTATATGTATACACATATCCCCTCTTTTTTGGACCCATAAACAAGGTGAAAAGACAACCCTCAGAATGGGAGAAAATATTTGCAAATGAAGCAACTGACAAGGGATTAATCTCCAAAATGTACGAACAGCTCATGCAACTCAGTATCAAAAAAACAAACAACCCAATCAAAATATGGGTGGAAGACCTAAATAGACATTTCTCCAAGGAAGACATACAGATGGCCAAGAGGCACACGAAAAGATGCTCAACATCACTAATTATTAGAGAAATGCAAAGCAAAACTACAATGAGGGATCACCTCACACCGGTCAGAATGGCCATCATCAAAAAATCTACAAACAGTAAATGCTGGAGAGGGTGTGGAGAAAAGGGAACCCTCCTACACTGTTGGTGGGAATGTAAATTGATACAGCCACTATGGAGAACAGTATGGAGGTTCCTTAAAATACTAAAAGTAGAACTACCATATGACCCAGCAATCCCACTGCTGGGCATATACCCTGAGAAAACCATAATTTGGTAGTTTTTAATAAATCCTTACAATGACTAACCTTCTATTTCTCTTTCTTTTCACATTAACTCAGACATCTTCTAGCCTGCATCCCCTGTCTCTGATGATTTTCCACGTCAGTATGTACACTAATTGCATCTCCTGCTAACATACATTGTGTTACCATATTCAGACAGCACATTTATAGACTTGTGTTTTCTTAGGTTGTGAATCTGTTTACTCTTTTCTGTTGTTGCTAGGTAGTTGATGGGATACTTGATTTCTTTTATGGATTCTAGTTTTCAGTCATTCTTGACTACACTAGCAAGGCTCTAGGCCAGTCTTTATAGTCTGAGCCAACGTACCTCCACATAATGGCACAGACTACCTGCATCAAAGATGCTGTTTCAGGAGATGTGGGAATGGGCCCAGGAAGCTGTACTTTTAACAAGCAATACCTATGATTTTTATGAACACAAGTTGGAGAGCCTCAAACACTGAAGTTTGGTTCTTCCCAGTTCTGGAGACATATATTCTGTTCTTCATTACAGAGTCTTCATTTAAGTAATTTAAACCAGTCTAGAGAACAAAACCAAATCTTTCTTTTTGATAACTCCTGAAAGAGTAAGAGTGGGAAATATTTTACATCTAATACCTCTAGACCTCAAAAGCACTCTGCAAGTCAGATACTCAGAGAGGTTAAATCGTTTGTTCAAGGTTACGCAGATCATGTTTAGCATAGAATTTAAGCTAAAGTCGGCATGACTCCAGTGCCTGAGATGACTACAACACATCATGCTATCCCACTCAACTATTTCCTTTAGCCAACAATGGAGATCAGATAAGGATTGAAACTGTTGGAAGGGAGGGAACAAATAGCCTGTATAAGGAGGAGAGAAGGAGACTCAGAGCAGAAAAATGGGGAAGGAGAACAAGCCCACCCCCAGCACACTCTCAGATGGAAGTGGAGGTCTGAGTATATGCTGGAGACAGCTGCCAAAGAACACTAGAAAGATATACAAGGCCCTATGAGGAACAAGGTAAATTCAAGGCAACTTAAGGGAGAGCAGGGTCAGCCTGTCCCCCAACCCTCAATTATAGTGAGACCGTTCCAAGATGGTTACACTCAGATATTGGTCTTTCGGTTAATTATTCAATGAAAAAATAAAGGTCCTCTTAAGGAACACGGTTTGTGTGTATGACATCCATAAGTTCATACTGGAAGAACTGGGGAAAGAATAAGCTGGTTTATTGGAAACGTTTAGAGAACTGATGATATAAATCTTTTAACTGGGTGATTTAAATAAAAGAAAATATGTAAAGGAACAGATTAGAATTCAACGTTCAAACTAAATTTTTTCATTCACTTACTATTTACTGTTTCATTTGTGAAATATTTATTGACTGCCTGCTATATACCTGGAATTAAACTAAGTGCTGGAGTGTTCGTCTAGGTTAAGATTGCTCAGAAAATGTAGAGTAAATATATGAATGAATGGATGGACAGAATGAATGAATGAATAAAAGTTTAACAAGCAATCACGTGAATTAGAGAAAATGAACAACATGTACAGTGAGAGCTTGGCTAGCTCTCTGCAAATATCCTTGGCTGAGTTAGGAAAGCTCAAGCCTACAATTCTTGGCCCTTTCTGATGAGCCTCTAGAGATGTGAGGTCTTACACTCAAGGTCAGGTAATCTTTCAAGTTTACCTGTGATGCTCCAGTATTCATGAAGTGTTCCACAGCCAACCAGACTTTTTATTAAAGCACATGAGAGAAGATCCTGAGTCAAGAATAGCTTCTACTCACAAAATCCATCTTATAGGCAAGCAGGATAATCACAGACAATGCTAAGGAAAAACCCTGCAACTTCTGGTTTTTTTTTTTAACAGACATTATCTATACAAAGTTATCAGTTGACAGAATTCAAATAATTAAAACATGGGGTAGTGCATTTATTTATTTATGAGCTCAGCACTTCCTATTTGACAACCTGAAAACTGAAGATCTTAATATGAGCAATTATAATGAAAATAATGTAAAAAAAACTATATACTTTTTTTATACAGATTAAAATAAACACTTGCTTCTTTTATACTACAATTCAATAAAAATGGGCCCACTATGTTTTAAAAAAGCCACAGAAATACTCTTGTTAAGACGTGAAGATGCCATTACCATGCACATGCAGTTGAATGTGCTGTTGTGTTTCTCCAGCTGCATTGGTAGCCACACATGTGTATCTGCCAGCATCTTCCATGAGGGCTTTGCCAAGTTGTAGAACTCGACCAGAAGACTGTATCTAATTGGGATCAGAAAGTATGGCAGCATTTTGTACTTTATACTTGGACTTGAAAACATCTGCTGAATAGACAAACTCACTTAAATTTATAATATCTAGTTATATTTTTATGCCAGTATCTTAATTATCTTTTGATAGATTAGAGCCAGATCACTTCATCATGCACAAGAAAATAGACTATTTTGATTGAAAAGCTTTTCTTAGTCATTGGAAAACACAAAACAGTGTTACCTAAGGCAAGCCTGCTGGTACAGTCATAAAACTCCACTGAATAAAAGACTTCAGCACTGCAACTATGAGGTATGTGATGAAAATTTAAGCTATTTGAAAAAAACATGGTTACATTTATGTAACACTTCATAAATAGTTTTAAAACAATCTTTTTTGATTAAATGGTCATGGGGGCCAGAAAAACAATAAAAATTATAAAATATGAGTAATGGAAATGCAGATAAATTTCCTTGACTGGTTTTCCTTATTTCCCTCTTAAACGCATTACAGCTAGCCTCTACCATTTTGGAACTGGTGATTCAGTGGTTATTTTTTGAAAATGATTATTCAGAGGTTACCAGTTAACTTCTAATCACAGCATGCAGCAGCCTAGGCAGTGAGCTCATACTCTCCTTCACCATCTACAGCATTTGGCGTTGTTGACTTCCTGCTCCTTCAGTCACTCTGCCCTCTGGGAGCTGAAGGTACAGCATTCCCTCAGTTCTCATTCTCTGACTTTCTTAGTAGCTTACTTTATGGAATCTGCTTCCTCTCCCTGTTCCATAAACAGGAAACTTAGCTTTCTGATAGTTTTCATCCAAACCCATGGCTGTGATGAAGAATCCCATGCAGACTCCTAAATTTACAGCATTGGCCTCAACTTTTCTCCTGAGCTTCCAGCTATCTGCTGGACAGGTTAGCACATGAAATTGAACAATCCAAAACAAAGCTGTTTTCCTGTATTTCTAAACCAAATTCTCACTGCTGTTTCCAATCTTGTTTAATGACACCAGTCATCTGGGTTTCAGGGCCCACTTTGACTCTCTTAGTAATTATACCACTCTGTGTTTCTCAGACCCCCCTGTCTCCATTCTCACAGCCACTGTGGGATTATAATGGCTCCTTAATTTATATTCCAGTGTCTCCAACCTCCCGAACTGTTAATCTGCCTTGCATACTGTTGCCAGAATAATTTATCTAAGATGCAAATTTGATCCTTTTACCAGTCCCCCTTCAAAGCTCATTCATGGCTCCCCACTTTGCCCAGAATGAAATCCGAACTCAGCAAAGCCTTCCAGGCTTACCGCATTCTGACCCCATAAGATCTTCTCTCCATACACTCCCACATAAACTCCCACGTAACTTATTCTTCATCCATACTGTACTAAACACGTTAAGCAGCACATTCATATACTTATATTCACTTCTAGACTTTTGCATACGGCCTTTAAGTGCAGTAATTTCTTAAGATTCTGAACTAGATCGTTTTTTTTTTTCTATTCCTTCTTACTCTTTATTCTGCCCTCGGATTAACTCATCTACGTCCATGCGTTTCAAATATGATCTGTGTGCCAATATCCCCAGCCAGAACTATCTTTTGAGCTCCAAGACCATATATTCAATGGTCTACCTGGCAACTCCACTAGTTTATTTCAAGGTCAACTCAACACCCAGAAGTCTAAAACTCAAATCACAGTTATTCCCCCTCAAACTTATCTTCCTCCAAAGTCTCCTTTCTCACTGGATGGCATCACTATTTATGTACTTGTGTAGATTAGCTTCCTACTAATTTTTCTTGATATTCTCCACTCCCTCACCTTTCATCAACAATCTACAATCAAGCCCTAATGATTTAACCAATAAATAACTCTCAAATATATCCATGTATCCTCATCTCTATGGCCAGCATGTGAGTCCAAATTTCTATCTTTTCTCTCTTAGACAAATGCAAATAAGTAATTGATTTCCACATATCTACTCTTGACTCCTACAATTCATTCTCCAAACGGGCCTAGGTAACTACTGAAAATATAAGCCTGATCATGTCACTCTTCTCTTAAAACTGTTCAAATATTTCACACTGTGAAATTCGCAAAGTGAAAATAAAATCATTAACATTACTTCAATGCCTCCTACCTGTCCTCTGGTCTCCTCTAATACCATTTCTCCCTTGCTCTTGGTTCCCTAATCCAATGGCTTGCTTTCACGTTCTCAAGAGGTGTCATGCTCCCCTTTACTTTAGGTTGTTTGCCCATGCACATCTTCTCTGAAAGATTCTACTCACCTCTCTTCTATTAATTTGCCCACTTAACTCCATATGTTCTTCAGATCTCCGCTTAAAGACTTTCTCCATAAATTACCCTCCCTCACCCTGCTGGAGGAGGTCACTGAAGAGGATGTGACCGCAGGGATGACCCGTGAGCTGGACTCAGGCAATTGTAGGCTCCTCATCCTCTCCCCACTTTTGGAATGTGCATTCCATCTTCTTTCCCAGTGCTAGAAACTGCCCAAGGACGCAGCCTTGAGATAGTAGTGTGATGTTGAGACCATCTGGACGGGATATATGACTGAACCCAGTTAAGATCTCTATATAAACTTTTAAGATTTGGTGGGCACGTGAGGAGATCTACTCATCTTGCAGTCATCCAAGACAAGCCTGGTAAGTAAGTTCCCTTGCTTATTAAACCTGCCCCCTACCAATCTGGAGTGCTGTGCCTCTTTCTTAGATCTCTCTCTGCTCTCTCTAAATAGGGGGCCGACTTCAGATGACACCCGGGAAGCTCCAGGGGTTGCAAACCAACACACGCTCAAAGGCTTTCCTCATTATCTGTTCTTATACCTCTCTATACTGTCTCCTAAAATTACTCATCACAGTTTGCAATTATACTTTTGTACGATTGTATGATAAATATCTGTCTCCCAGGTAAACAGTTGTTTACCTGCTCTGTGTTAGAAGGCTACATATTAAATCTTTTGTTAGCGCAAATATGTGAGATTAGTTCCATTGAATTTGCAATAGGAATGATAAATGAACAGATATCCATCACTTCTGCCGGGAGAAGAACTTGGCACATCCCTTGTTACTGAAACCTACGTCAAACAAAGCTCAAACCCACGTTAGTCAATTAACTTGATCTTAGTAGCAAAAACTATTAATTATTTTAATTGTATCATGTAGATTACTCAGGTTTACAATCTACCTATCTATTAATTCAACAAATATGTACTGAGATATAGTTATATGCCCGGGACTATACTCAATATGAAAGATACACAAGTGAACTTATTCATAGAGACTGAGTCTCTGCCATCATGATGTTTATAAACTAAACTATGTTTTTCAAGAAACCATTTCACTTAGGTTTATGTATCAATAGATATAATTCTACCTTAATCCTGGTCAATGGTGAATATACTGAGGATACTCTGACTTACTTAGTACTGATGAACTATTCATCCATAAGATACTAGTTTTTAAATAATTAAAACAGGCATAAATTGAAATAATAAAAATACCAACCACTATGTTAAAATTAACATCATTGTTATTAGTCTTTAATTAATTCCATTTTTCAAATCAAAATTTTAAGTTAAATTCTGAAAAATCCTAAGGAAAACACATATTGTTTTAGTACATTTCCTGCAAAATCTATCCAACAGGAAAATCTATAATTAAGAAAGGAGAATATGATAGCTCCATATATAGCTTTCTCATCTTGGACAAAATAATATTCATACTTACTCTGAGGTCTCCTTGGGCAGTGTTGACAGGTTGGCCATCTTTTAACCATGTAATGGATGGCTTTGGAATGCCATTGGCTATGCACTGCAACGTGATGGGCTTATACCTTACTACAGCTCTCTCAGAAAGCCCTGAGGATTTGATTGTTGGAGGAACTAGATTTAAGAAAAAGAGAGGAGAAGAAAGGAAAGAAGGAAGAAAAAAGGAAGTGAGGGAGGGAGCGAAAACTATAATCAGTGGGATCAAACACTTAAAAGTCTGTATCCAAGAACCTGAAACTTCAAAATTTAGAAAAGGGCAGAGGCCTGTTTTAACAAACAGAATAATTTCACTCCATGCATTTCACTTATAACTTTTAGCAATTTTAGAGATTACTGATTTCTTAACTGTGGGTCTCTAATTCTCCAGAGAATAAGTGAAGTGTATTTACAGCAACTGCAATCCACATGTATGTTTGGTTTACAACCTCTTGGTGTGTTTTCCCAATCTACTATGACCTGCCCTTTCTCTAGAACTGCCTCATTAAATTGGGGCGGGTTTCCAGTACCCATATTTATACCACATGACTCTGTCCCCAGTAAGGCTGATTAAATCCAGGATAGTAACTTGATTTAAGCTGGGCCTGCCAGATTCCCTCCCTCAAGAATTGGAATTGAGACTGAGAAACAGTATTAGCTGTATTCCATCAAAATGCAGGAAAAAAACCAGTCCGCCTGGGAATAATGAAGTTGATGTTCATAGAAACCTCTACTTGTGGCTTCCAAACACTCTCCAGTTTCTCATTCCAGTCCCTCCCTTCCCAAGGTCTGCTGGCAAGTGAGATACCTAATACCCTGGCAGAGGGTTGCTTCTGTCATTAGACTAATGGTTCTAACCCTATTGTGCCAGTTGCTTGAGTGCACTTATGTGCCCTGGATCCTGCATAACACCCTCAGCCTCCATTTCTGGAAATGACTTTATTCACACTCCCTCCTGTTTTGGCTGAATCTTTGAACACTCGTACCCCCCTTTATTTGAAATTTGCTGCCTGCCTCTTCTGTCTTCTTTGATCTCATTCCTCAGAGCCTCACATTCTATGCAGAATATACCTCTTACCATTTAAATTCGGTCTCAGTTCATTCACATGATACCTCTTGGTTAAATCTTCTGTGTTAGTAAAGTGCCTTAAAATTTTCCAATATCTAATTCAAATTTGATCCAAATTCTCACTCAAATTAGCACTACTTTCCACAACTCAAGATTTATCCAGATTACTGAGCTAAGTTCTGAATTAGATACTGAAACAATGCATAAATGAATTTTCAGTGAAATGCTCCTTCTTCAGCATACCATGAACAGTCACTTCAAATTCCTTCTTGTGGTCCCCAGCAGTGTTTGTTGCTACACACCGATAAAGGCCTGTGTCTGACACTTGAGCCTGGGCAATGACCAGTTTGTGTCCATTTAGTAAGATCTTGAATCCATCCCTTTCATCAATTAGCTGGCCATCCTTCAGCCACCTACAGAAATAAGGCAAAAAGAAGTCTGGAGGCATATTTTAAATAACTATGTTCCTATCTATATCTTAAATAACTATGTTTCTAAAGCAATCTATCTATCTCGGAGGAACTACATTTATTCATATATTCGACTTATATACTTATATATATGTATGTATATGTGTATATATGTATATATGATACATTTATATATATGTATTCTCAATTATGTACTTGCCTAATTTCCCATCTGCTCACTCTAATAAAATAAACTGTAAATAGGGAAAAGAAAAAGGAAACCTAGTTTAACAAAGAAGCTGGCATATTATTGGAACCCAAGAACTATGTGTACAGTTCTTCATTCTTCTATTGATGCTGGGCTACAGAAAGAGGCAAATGTCCCTACCTATCACTCACTTCAAATGCTTAAATAATATTAACCAACAAAACACACATAATCTTAAAACATCTGTAAAATAAAATCCTAAAATCATATAGCATTATAATTTTTAATTTATTATGAATTATCACTTTCCATTTAGTTTTATAATCATGTGTGAACATATTTTAGCCCAAAAGTTAGCTGAGTATCTGTTCCTTTACATATCCCATAGCACTTTGGAAATGAAAGATAAGTATTGAAGAAATACTTTGTGAATGAAGGAATGAGAAAAAAGTATTGGTAATCATATATTCATGTTAACTTCCACTATTCCTTAATATGTCTGGCATACTGTTTTAAATTCCGTTGTTCATTTAACATTTCAGTGCTTCAGGAAGATCTGACAGATACTGCTTAATAGTCTGTCTCTATGAACTGAAAATGTAATTTTTAAGAGCATATAACGAAGTCTTCTAATTGAGATTTATGGGCCCTGTGAGTATCGGATAAAAGTTGCCTTGAATATAGAGTACGTCTTTTAAAAGAGGGATATAATTAGTATAATTTTATAAATCACTTTTGAATGACACAGAACCTCTTTCAAGATAGCTCTAAAACACTCAAATAAAGAAGTGGGAGATATTTAGAAGACATACCAAAACCCTTACATGATAGTTGGTGGAGGAGAGCCTGTCACTTGACAATCTAGCTCCAGTAAGTTATTAACCATCACAATGAAGTAAGACATTTCGTCTCCTCCTTCTATAGCTGGTGGCACTAGAAAACAGCAAGGATGTAACATACAAAGAAATGTTTACAAGAAAAAATATAGCATCACTTTAAGCAATACTAAGTTGCACTTAGAAGGCTGATAAGTATCATAGTCATTTGGTACATGAAGGAGACTTCAGAAATGTATTGTAAAATACCTTTTACAATACACATTTGCCACGATCAATAAATATACTTTCGACACACTGTGAATTTTTCTCAGTTAATCTAGCACTATGGGGCTGATGATGCCATCAAAACATAAAGTTGATTCATATTTTATGTTGCTTATTTTCATAAGAATAAGATAAGGGAACCTCAAAAATTGGGCCTGCATTGAAAGCCTTCAATTTATAAAGAAATAGAGATGTAAGGTTACAAGATGACTTTCCAAGTGCCACAGACTAAGTTTCCTATTGTTTAACACAGTGCTCATGACAAGAGACCATGCTGTCACTCACTACAATCAAATATTGTCACAAATGTAAAAAGGCATCTACCTACTTACAAAGTGTACCTATCAGGGCAAGTGGAAGATTTATGTGGGTTTTTAGATCTTGGGACTCTGGTGATCAATTCACCACTCAGTAATGTGTAGTCCAGAGTTGAACAGATCACTAAACCTTCTCTAAGATTGTTTTATTATTCCATGAACACAAAAGCATTTAATAAACTAGTCAGGTTTTGCTATGAATATGAGAATACAGGTGGCAGCATCCTCATTTACCTAGGACGTCAACTTCGTATTTGATTTCCTTTTCTCCTGCCACACTGGTAGCCACACATATATACTGTCCCCTATCGACTTCTAGGGCACCCATGATTTCTAGTTTCTTCCCACCAGCTTCTATGCGGATGTTGTTACTCGCTTTCACAGGTACACCGTCTTTCAACCAGGTGAGAACTGGAGGAGGGTTGCCAGCAGCTTTACATTCCAGTGTCAACGAATGAGCAATAACCACTTGCTTATTGAGAGGCGCAGCCAAGTCACCTTCAATCACTGGAGGAACTACGTAGAGAAGAGTAGTATTTCAGGCAATTCTTTAAAATCCTCATGAAATAAAGGGGATTCTTTTCATTTTTAACTCACGTAGTTTGACTACAGAAACTACCTATATGTCCATCTCCCCCTAAGCTACTGAGGAAAGAATTTCTTGGTTCAGCCGATCTGCAATTAGTCTAAATATTGTCGGATATGCTATACTGTGTCTGGCTTAAAAAGGACAAATTGGAGAGAATGAGCTTAGCGCTAAGAACTACTTCACCTTCTCCGTAAAAATCAAATGGTCTAGATTCCCTAGTGCCATAGGCAGGTGGTTGACTGAATGAATGGGCCACTTCTTGTAACCTTAGCTTTTTAAAATATTTTTCCAAATCATGAGACAAATTCTTCTAATTCCAATGTATGCATATCGAAGACAACCCAACCCAACAGGGATTTATTAGTGAACAAATTGCATGTTGCCATATTAGAAAGCATAGGCAGAAAAGTACATAATTAAAACATATATTTTTTTCCTTACCATAGACATCCACATGGAATGATTTTTCAGCAGTCCCAGCAACATTGGTTACTTGACACTTATATGTTGCTGAATCAGAGACCTGTGCTCGAGGGATATGAAGAAATTGTCCTTTATCAATATAAAGTGCTTGTGAGCTGGATATGATTGGTTGGCCGTCTTTATACCAAGTAATAGCAGGCACTGGAAGTCCCCGTGTTTCACATTCCAGTTTAATTATGCTGTTGATCAGTGCTGATATTTCTGTGGTGACATTCCCTCCTTTAATACTAGGTGGAACTACAAAGGATTTCAGAACAGAAACAAGTCTTCTAAGTTTTAGCATCTGCATCAAAGTCTCAAACGCTATAGATATTTAAATAATGCATTAAAGTAAATATGAATTAAAGACAATTAGGAAGTCTGTGATTTACCTATTGATAATTAGTTGCCTGTTTTGTCAAAACAATCTTCATCACTGTCCTTTTGGGTTTCAGATTTCAGTAAAAGCAGAAAGTCAGTTTTCATTTCAGGGGTTCATTTAAGCCCAATAGATCATATTACAGTAACTAAGAAAGTCGTGTTTAACAAACAAAGCAAAACAAAATAAATCCCACTTAAAGTAAATACAATAAGTTTGAAATGAGGCCAAGGGAGCAAAAATGTCAGATGAGGTACAACTGCATGCCCTTTCCCCAGGAAATACAAAAGGCCTAAGTGCTTTCAGATCCAGCTACTGGTAATAGCTGTGGAGTCTTTAACTTTTGCTTCTTCTTACTTTTTTTTTTTTTTTGGAACCGCCACAGAGAGTTCATTCACTCAATTATACTCATCTAATTGGCTACATGTGTATCTTTCATAATTCAGTAACCACATGTCTGGCCTCTCACACCACATGAGGACTCTGCTGCTGGAAAAACACCACCACTGACTCAAGCTCTGCTACATACTCTGAACACGATCATTCCAGGATTGTGCTATCACTGCAATAACTTAAAATAAATTAAATGGCATGTGCCTGAATTTGAGTGCTTTAATTTTTTAAAATAAACTTTTATTTTAGAAGAGAATGTTTTTCTTATGTTTGGACTAGGGTTATGGGTTTTGGAAGCACGATCACGGAGTACCATTCTCATCAGTCATATCAAGGGTACACACTATCAACACAGCTTATCACTGATGATGCTGACCTTGACCACCTGGTTGAGGTAGATTTTGCTAGGTTCCTCCACTGTAAAGTTACTCTCTTTTGCCCTTTTGAAAAGAATCACTCTTCCCAGCCCATATATATGAGGGGGAGAGCTATTCTACTTCCTTGAGAGGGGAATACCTACATAATTTATCATCTGGAATTCTTCTGTATGAGAGATTAGTCTCTCTTCCCCAATTTATTTCTTTATATCAATATGCACTCATGGAGATTCATTTTATACTTTGGGTATAATCCAATACTACATTATTTTATTGTTCAAATTGTTCCAGTTATGGCCTTTGGGAGCTATTCCAACCGGCCCTATGTCCCTTTGACATACTCACATCATATTATTTTAGTATTTTCTTATTTTCTGGCCCTACTACATGCTCCAGGCTCATCTTTATACACTCTGCCCCAGCCTTAGAATTAACTATTTCTCCTAGAAGCTCTGGTTCTTTTTAGTGGCAAAGAATATTAGAAAACAGTATCTAGATCTGAGTGGAATTCCTTAATGTTTTCTGATAATTGTTCTTAGAACTAGTTCACAGTGACAAACATTGATATACATATTTTTTTCCTCACACATAAATGAAGGCAAGATCTACTATACAGGCATACTTCCTTTTACTGTGCTTTGCCGACACTGTATTTTTCACAAACTGAAGGTCTGTGGCAGGTCTGCACTGAGCAAGTCTATTGGCACTATCTTCCAACAGCATTGGCTCACCTCCTGTCTTGGTCACATTTTGGTATTTCTAGCAATATTTCAAACTTTTTCATTATTATTATATTTGTTGTGGAGATCTATGATCAGAGATTTTATTTTATTTTTTTTAGTGATCATGATGGATTCTTTAATAAAAATATATCTTTTGTTTAACATCTTTATTGGAGTATAATTGCTGTACAATAGTGTGTTAGTTTCTGCTTTATAACAAAGGAAATCAGCTATACATATACATATATCCCCATATCTCTTCCCTCTTATGCCTCCCTCCCTCCCACCCTCCCTATCCCACCCCTCTAGGTGGTCACAAAGCACCGAGCTGATCTCCCTGTGCTATGCGGCTGCTTCCCACTAGCTATCTATTTTACATTTGATAGTGTATATATGTCCATGCCACTCGCTCACTTTGTCTCAGCTTACCCTTCCCCCTGCCCGTGTCCTCAAGTCCATTCTCTGGGAGGTCTGCGTCTTTATTCCATCTTGCCCCTAGGTTCTTCATCACCCTTTTTTTTTTTTAGATTCCATATATATGTGTTAGCATACGGTATTTGTTTTTCTCTTTCTGACTTACTTCACTCTGTATGACAGACTCTAGGTCCATCCACCTCAATGCAAATAACTCAATTTTGTTTCTTTTTATGGCTGAGTAATATCCCATTGTATATATGTGCCACATCCTATGTATCCATTCATCTGTTGATGGGCACTTAGGTTGCTTCCATGTTCTGGCTATTGTAAATAGAGCTGCAATGAACATTGTGGTACATGACTCTTTTTGATTTATGGTTTTCTCAGGCTATATGCCCAGTAGTGGGATTGCTGGGTCATATGGTAGTTCTATTTTTAGTATTTTAAGGAACCTCCATACTGTTCTCCATAGTGGCTGTACCAATTTACATTCCCACCAACAGTGCAAGAGGGTTCTCTTTTCTCCACACCCTCTCCAGCATTTACTGTTTGTAGATTTTTTGATGATGGCCATTCTGACTGGTGTGAGATGATATCTCATTGTAGTTTTGATCTGCATTTCTCTAATGATTAATGATGCTGAGCATTCTTTCATGTGTTTGTTGGCAATCTGTATATCTGATCAGAGATTTTAATGTTACTACTATGACTTGCTAAAGGCTCAGATGATGGTTAGTATTTTTTAGCGATAAAGTATTTTTAAATTAAGGTGTGTACTTTTTTTAGACATAATGCTTTTGTACATTTAACAGACTACAGTATAGTGTAAACATAACTTTTATTTGCACTGGGAAACCAAAAAAAATTTGTGTGACTCGCTTTATTGCAATATTTGCTTTATTGTGGTGGTCTGGAACAGAACCTGCAATATCTCAGAGGTATGCCTGTATTGTGAGGTAAATTTGATGGTGGAATAATTTTTCTATAAGGTGGTTTACTATATAAATCAGGGCAGCCAATTATGGCCCACAGGCCAGGCATCAAGATGCTGAACTAAGCACAGTTTTTGCATTTTTAAATGACTGGAAAAAATCAAAATAATGATAATATTTTGTGACATGTAAAAATTATATGAAATTCAAACTTCAGCACCTATTAAGTTTTATTGGAATATGGTCATGCTCATTTGTTTATGTACTGTCTATGGCTACTTTCACTTCTACAATGGCAGAGTTAAATTGTTGCAATAAATACCAAATGTGGTGTTCTCATTCCTTCTCACTGTTGCTCAGCTCACCATAAATTTCCGTGACACAATTATAAGCCAACAGCATTTCAAGTGCCATAAATATCACCATACCATGATATTTTACTTTACTTTTATTACCAGTGCATACTCCCCATGTCAAAACACACAAAAGAAAGAAAAGTAAGCTTTAAAACGTGCCATTTTTAAAGCACAGAACAGTGTGGATTATTTTGTTATTAGGTTCAATGGCAAAGCACTGAGTTTATTTTCTAATAACACTATAGCTGTTTTGAAAAAATACAGTGTACACTAACTCTATTAACCTAAGCACTTATCACAATATATCCCATTCAAAGAAAAACAACCGATAAATTAATATAAAATGGAATGTCTCATTAGGCAGAATTTCTTCACAAAGATAAAAAGTCAAAATGAGGCTACCATCTAAGTTTCTGAGTGGCTCATTTGTTAGCCAAGGAAGGAGAGCCATTTACCAACAGTGATTTAATTAAATCAAGAATGATTGCATTAGCAAACAATTATGCCTAAACTAATCAATTTAAGATGATCAGCCTTTCCATAAGAAAAACTGCTTGAAGAGTTGAGAAAACTGACAATATCAATAGTCTTTTTTTTTTTTAAAGGCAACTTTTCTGAACAGTATTCTTGGCTCTTGACAAATTGACATGTTACTGATACTGCTTAGCTGTCTTTTATTTGAGGAGTCAATGCCACGGTGAAGAAACTGAAGAATTAATCTCTAAGAATAGTCTGCATGGAACAACTACAGACAAAAATATTTTCAAAGAAGTTGAAAAAGCACTAATTTATTACAACCTGAAGTGGAATCTGCTAAGATGTGCTACAACTGATGGTGATAAAAATACGTGTGGGGCAGAAAAAGGTTTAGAGAAATTTACAAATTTTACATTTTAAATTTATTAAAATGTACAAGTCTATCATTATTCCTTGTACTATTCATCAGCATTTGTGTAAAATATTCATGTGTTATTGAAAGAGAACTGTCCATGGGGTATTTTACTTGCTCTTATGGACTTAAATATCATCAGTTCCACGAATTTTTGTCAGAAGTAGAAGGTGAATATAATGACTTGTTCTACCTTATAGCAGCTTAATGTCTTAATGGTGGTAAAGTTACATTTTAATTTTTGGAGCTTAGGACTGAGACTGAATTTTTTCTGAATGAGAATTGTCCTCAAACACTATTATTGAGTACTGAATGATTTTGGAATTTAGTTTTGCCATAAACTTGACAATGTTTCTTAATAAGTTCAACCTAAACTTACCAGATAAAACCAGCACTTGAATGCAAAATCTATACTGTTAGTACTCATTCTGTTGTTTGAATCACAAGTAATGTCAAGCTCCTCTACACATTTGCCATGCTGTCAAACAAAACTCAGATCTCGATTCCCCTACAAATTTGCAGTGAATATATTTTGAGCTCAACTTTCAGTTTCAACAATGTTTGGCAAACTTTGATGCAAATGCAAATGAAATTTCCACATTTTAAGTTCTTCTACCTCTGAAAACGAGGGCCTTCCATCTAACCTTCAATTGGAATTGATTAATTGGGAGTAGAATGGCAGGCCAAAAGTCAAATACCAAGAGAACATAACAGAATTCTGCAAATGCCTTTCAAGTAATGAATATGATCAATTAAAATCTTATGTTTGTGAAATGATATTAGTATTTGACAGTATCTACAGTATCTGAATGAAAAGACATTTTCAAAAATGAAATACATAAAATCTCCTTACATACCAGTATTAACAGATGAACATCTGCATTTAATTCTGGTGACAGGAATCATTAACTTTGAACTCTAATTAAGTAAAAAGTTATCACTCCAAAAGAAATCCATTCTCATTAGCAGACTTGTATTGCAACAAATTTTACAATTTTTAAAATTATCAGAAAAATAGAATATCATGAATAAACAATTGGTAGGCATTTCTTTCTATTGTTATGTAAGTACCTACATAATGTCCTTGATTTTGCCTCACAGTCTGCAAAGCCTAACATATTTGCCAACTTGCCCTTTATGAAAAAGGTTTGTCAAGTCCTGCTATAGATAATTAATTAATTTCAATTCAAGCCACCATTTTGAAATCTTAAGAAAGAACATTTTACTCAGACTTTCAATTTTTTTTTTTTTTTTTTTTTTGCGGTACGTGGGCCTCTCACTGTTGTGGCCTCTCCCGTTGCGGAGCACAGGCTCCGGACACGCAGGCTCAGTGGCCATAGCTCACGGGCCCAGCCGCTCTGCGGCATGTGGGATCTTCCCGGACCGGGGCATGAACCCGTGTCCCCTGCATCGGCAGGCGGACTCTCAACCACTGCGCCACCAGGGAAGCCCTCAGACTTTAAATTTTAATTTTGATTTGAGCCTACTGATGGAATCTGGAAACATACATCAAATTTTTAGCTGAAATTGTCTAAATAAACTGGCTAGCCTAATTAGTTGGATGATACATTAATGAAGTCAAAAACAGATGGGAACTCTACTTAATGCATTGTGGTAACCTAAATGGGAGGGAAGTCCAGAAGGGAGGGGAATCTGTATATGTATGGCTGATTCATTTTGTTGTGCAGTGGAGGCTAACACAACATTGTAAAGCAACCATACTCCAATAAAAACTAATAAAAATAAACAAATTAAATTAAATTAAATAAATGAAGTCAAGAACATAGGTTCAAACAACCCCTTACCCTCCATGAATGCTTTACAAAGGAATATCACTTGTATTGAAAAGAGTTCATTTTAAAAGTTTTTATTTATGAAATTGAGGAAAAAATTAGTCAAAGAACATTTCCAGCTGAAAGCAGAACAATAAACCATCTACTGTTTAAATCTTCCAGATAAATATTTCTTCCTGTTTCAATTTAATTCACGTATACTTTTATGAGACCTGTACTTCTGTTTGAGGAAGGGTGTTACAGGTAAATGTTATGAACCCACTGCACATTAAAATGTACCATGTATATACATTCAAAGACTTTTACACCATTTGGGGAAACTCTCAGACCTCTGAAACTTATGCATGGACTGCAGGTTAAAAATCTTTGCTTCAGAACTACTGGCTATGAATCTGCAGTCTCCCCACAGGTTATTAAAAGCTCTTTATTTCCTTTTTTTTCACATTCATTCCCCACCCCCCATGTCCCCTCCATCTCTTTTATTTTTCATCATATTTTGTCTCCATTTCTTCCCTAATTCAGGCACAATGTGCATTTCTGCCTTTCAGATGCATCAGACCCACCTGCTTTTTCCTCACGTTAGTATGTAAATAAAGAAAATGAATGAATAAACTGCATTATGAACCACATTCTCAACCTGCAATCTATATAAATATTTCTCACCGTTAGCCCAAGTATGGCATCTGTTTCATTTATTCTTAGGAATAAAAGCATTTTCACAAGCGAAATAAAATAAGCTTAAGATTACCCACTCAGAGGTGCAGACAAGCTTGCTAGAGAGGAAGTAGCATTATTTCCTGAGTTACTGAATACTTAAAACTTCACAGTGTTACAGTGCCTTTCATCTCAGACAATCTAAGAAGGTTTAGTCATTACAAAGCCCTCTCTTCTCGGTGCCTTAGGGCATCATACCAAATGAACAAGAAAATCTGAAATGAAAGAACTCAACTCCTATGGAAATAGGAGTCTTATTGAATCACCAAAACGTATTCATCACATTCTTTGGCAACAATACAACAATGTAGAGAAAACTATTCAACAGCTTAGGGGAAATATTGCACCTATTGTTCAAAAGGTTGGTTCTGGTAGGAGGCCAATGGTAGCAATACCACTTTTGTTTAACTTGGATGCCTGTACAGCTAATCTTTCAGTAACATTACTGTTTTTTGGAATACATGTCTGTTCACGACTGATTTCTTCCACAGGCTTCTATTTGTAGAAAGAAATGATTTAAAAGCCTGCATTAAATAAAATTTCTTTGACTCAAGAAAGCTATTTGAACTTTATATAAAGACAACTAACATTAAAAAAGGGAAATTTGCAAATCAGTGAAGTTATACAGAAATCAAGCCAGATTCTACATATATTTCAAGTTGCAAGACAATACAATCACTAAGTAGATAATAATAAATGAATAATATTCATTGAACTTTTACTGTAAGCTGGGAAATATAAAGTATCTAGCAATTGATCCTCACAATAACATTATTAAGTAGGTACTATTATTATCCCCATTTTATAGATGAGACCGAAGCTCAGAGGGGTCAGGCAATTTGTCCAAAGTTGCAAAGTTAGTAAGTGGCAGAAGCTGGGTCTGAACCCAAGTCCACTTACCTCAGAAGCCCAAGTTCCTTTTGTTTTTTTTAATTTTTATTGGGGTATAGTTGATTTACAATGTTGTGTTAGTTTCAGGTGTACAGCAAAGTGAATCTGTTATACATATACATATATCCACTCTTTCTGTTTTGTTTTTTTTTTTTAGATTCTTTTCCCATATAGGCCATTACAGAGTACTGAGTAGAGTTCCCTGTGCTATACAGCGGGGTCTCATTAGTTATCTATTTTATACAAAGTAGCGTGTATATGTCAGTCCCGGTCTCCCAATTTATCCTCCCGCCACCTCCCCACCTAACCTCTGGTAACCGTAAGTTTGTTTTCTACATCCATGACTCAAGCCATCACCGTCCAACAGAATTATAATTAAGACCACATATATAATTTAAAATTTTCTAGTAGCCACATTAAAAAGTAGGAAAATAATACATTTTACTTAGTCCAATATATCTAAAATATCCTCATTTCAGATGTAATCAATGTAAAATTATTACTGAGGTATCTTACATTGTATTTCCATATTAAGTCTTTGATATCTGGTGTGTATTTTATACTTACAGCTTGTCTCAATTTGGACTAGCCACATTTCCAATGCTCAACAGTCATGTGTGGCTGGTGCCTACCAAACTGAACAGTATGAATGAACAATTCATTCACCGAGCAAGTATTTCTTGAGAGCTACTGTGTATCAGACATTAAAGTGGAGAACATGCAAAACAAGGCCCTGCTTTTATGAAGTTTAGCTTCCTTTGAGAGAAATAGTAAATAAGTAAATAAACCCATAAGTAGGCAACTAAACTATCAGACAGTGATCCGTGCTATAAAGAAAACTAGGACAACGTAATAGAGAGTGGTGACGTGATTGGTTTGGTTTGGGAAGATCCTACAAGGAGTGACATTCCTGAGGTATCTAAACTTTCCTTGAGTGTCAAACGCTACACAAAGCAGAAGATAGTGCAGGAAGTAGAGCCACAATAAGCATGACTGGCCTAATGAGTCCTATTCCTTTCTATCATGCAATTCTTTGTGCCTGCAACATAATGTTCAAGTGCCTTCCTATGGCTCCTGGCATAAAAAATAAATGACTTTGGCAGTCACCTTCCTCAGGGGATATTGAGAATTTTAGTGAAATGAGGGCTACATACCTCTGATGGGGACTTAACTGAGAGAAAATAGCAGCACAGCCTAAAACATTTAAAATATTACCATGTGGTCTGAATAAAGGCCAAGATGCAATGAAAATAGAATAATTGAGTTGTTCTCATACCATCATCTTCATTGTATTTCATGCATCTCTACTCTTTTTAGAGCTTTTTAAAAACCCCTTTAGGGATACAGACATTTGATTTATCTTATACTAACAAATCAGGGCATACTTGACCTCTTAAGTGAGGTCATATGAAAATCACTAGACCCCTTGAAGAAATCCATACTTAATGATAAAATACATTAAAATTGGATGCAATGTTCTAGCCTAAAACACATGAAAATAGGCTTTTTCTTTTAAAGTAAGTAGCATTCCAAATTACTTGTATTGAATCAAAGAGCAGTTAACAGTAGAGCGAACCCTGATTTTCATGTATAATGAGAACTGATAATAACAGTAAAAAGCATAAGAACGTCACACTTACTATAGATAGTCAGTTTTATATCCTTGGCTTGTTTGCCAGCTGCATTAGACACAGTACACTGGTAGCGTCCCTTGTCACTTCTTCGTGCATTCTTTAAATGTAAAATTTGTCCTTTGTCTAGAAGTTCAATATTAGAATCTCCCAAAAATAAAGGCCTAGAAAAAGTAAAATTTTATTCCATGGGCCCATTTTTGTTATCCTAAATGTTTTCTCTTTTATTAATCACAACAAAAATCATTAAATCATATGACTTTAAAAATATGAATCAAAGTTGAGTTTTTTAGTATGAATCTAAAAAAAATACAATGATATGATTAAGTACTTCTGTTCAGAAGAACAGAATTATTAAACCACTTTACTAATGAAAGTAGATAATTATCACTCTGAGACAAAACTTCACTTAAACTTAAATTAAATGAATAATATTAAATTATTAAATTGAACTTCATTTCAAACTTAAATTGTTGAATAATATTAATACAAAACTTTATTTCTTTCATTCATACCCCCCCCCCTTTTTTTTTTTGGTTTACAAAGCCAAAATTTCTACCATCATTCAGAAAAGAAAAACTAAGTGTACAGGAGCTTCAAGCTAAGCAATATTATTTGTAAACTAATATTATAACACCTGGAAAAATATTTACAATAGAATGAATGGTTATTACTTACTAAAGACAATGATCATGCCAATTTTCCTAAAAAGTAGATACTGTAATAAATATAAATGCTTTTATAATCATAAATACTGAAAGATATTTACCCCAAAGGCAGCTCATATATATTTGTCAAGGAAGTCGTCTTCTACTATACAGAGTCATTTACTAACTACTATAAAATGCTTACTTCATGTTTGGCAGCAGCTTTATTTAATACTTAAAACATCATGGTAATTAAAGTCTATGATATCCTAAGAGTCATGCCTTTAAAATCCATTGATCTTCTTTCAGGAAGACCCATAGCCAGTTTTTAAAAAGCTGCAGTGAACTAGCCCCATGATAAATAGATGCACTGCTATATTAATAAGCCACCAATCAGACTACAAGGTTAAATGGAAACACATTTAATTTTCTGTGGTAGCATCCCATACTATTCCTTGGTATGACTCTTTTAAGTTCTCTAAAACTAAGAGAATAAAGTACCTTACTTTAATGCATTTTAACTGTTTAAAGAAGTGGAATACTTGATAATGCTACTCAAATTGAAGTAACTTTAAAACTTTCACTGATGGTTAATTATACAAGTAACACAAAAATTGAAACAAACAAAAAACCATTATAATAAGAAAAGGTCTCCTTGTATTACCCCTAATGTGAGTCTTTTCTCTAGACTTCTTAATGATTGTCAGTTTAGTTTGTGTTCTTCCACATGTTTTTCTAAACATTTTTCACCCATAAATGTATTGCTAGAGGAATCTAAAGTTGTTATACATAAATGGTATTGTATTATTGTTCTACTTTTCACTTGACAATAGCTATGGAGATAGTTTTGGCACATATAGCCTGATCTTACTCTTTTGAATTGCTGTCCAGTGTTTCATAATAAGACAATGCCATACGTCATCTATCCTCTCTCCCAATGTCAAGCTTTAAGCAGTTTTCACTTTTCTGCTTTCAGTGTTTCAGGGAGTATTCAGGGAGTCAAGCCTTCCTGCAGAACAGATGACCGACTTCCCTGTCCTAGACACCAGAAGTGTCATTGCTACATTATAGCATATGAGCATTTAAATTTTAATAGATATCAACAAATTGCCCTTCAGAGTACTAATTTACATTGTCCCATCAGAGTCCTATATCCTGATTTCCCATACTCTAAGCCAACACTTGATATTTTTCGAACCTCTACTTTTTCTTGCCAAACTAACCTATGAAAAACAAAATCACATTATTTTGCTTACCTTCTCCAAATTATTGAAGGTAAGCATCTTTTAATATATTTATTGATTAACTATATAACTTCTTAATTGCCTGTTTATACCCTCCACATATTTTTCTATGTTGTTTGTCTTTCTTATTGACATATAAAAAGTTTTTACACAATCCTTTATTTTATACACTGAAAACCTTTACTCTTTGCTATTTGTCTTAGACAGCTGCTTTCAGAAATTATAATAATACACAAGGGCCAAGAGAAACATCTAATTGCTCTTTTGTGGTTGTTCCTTTTTGACCATATATTAAACTAGCTTAAGCATGCATCTTGCTGTCATAAGCAAGTTTTCCTTTTTAATAATTCAAACAATTCCATGTAAAGACAAGATTATCTCTGTACTTGGATCTTGCATTTTTCATTCTTAGCCCTTAGTGTATATTTAGTGTATAATAAATGTGAGTTCCTCTGTGTCTCTAAAATAAATTCCCAGCATTTATGAAGTCCTACAATTCATAAATTCATAAATTTGAGACCATTTTTGAATATTGTTTTTCCTTCATGTTCATTTAATAATATTCTATGTGGTAAGATAATTAAGAGGGGGAAAATCCACATCTATTTCTAAACAATTGGATCGTTGTAACAAATACAGAAGAGGTACTCACTTGCCATCTTTGAACCAGTGAATAATGGGAAAGGGAGTGCCTTTGACTTGGCATTCAAGGGTGGTATCCTGGTTGAGGACAACTGAGACTTCACTTGGGGAGCTGGTACCTATTATGGTGGGTGGGACTTGAACAAAGACATTTTATCATGAAAATCTATGACTTAGCAAAAAGAGTGGGGAGTGAGAGAAGATAATGATTTCTATAATATTTCAACAAGATCTTAATGTTAAAAGTAAAATACCATAAAATAATCCCTTTCATATCACATCTGCAGACCCAAATGTCAAATTTAAACATAGGAACACGTTCATGAAAGATTTGATAGCAAGACAATTACTTGGAAGAATTATAGTAGTAAAGAACTCATTTTGAGGAGTATTAAATCAATGTACAAAAGGAGTTTAGAATATAAATGAGCAGTCAAGCTCATATAAGGAAATTTACTACTGCTATACGTTTTAGATAATGAATGACATAGTCAATGACAATCTTATAATGTTTCAATTCTATCATAGTGCTGTTTGACATATATTACCCTTGTCTCTTTTAAAGGGCTCCTATGCTAAAATTGTAAATGAGATATAATGTGAAAAGATTGTACTAGTTTTTATTCTCGGAATTATAAAGCATATTAAAGAGCTCCTATAAACTTCCCTGGTCTTTGAATCCTCCCCCTTTATATCACACTACCGTGCTTGATCTTAATCTCCAGAGCAATGATCAGCCATTAAAGGGTTTCAATAAGGGAGGGCTGTGATCAAATTTGTTTTAAGACCACACGGGCTTCTGAATGAAGATCGGATTCCAGTGGCAAATACTGGATGAAGGGGAGTAGTTAGGAGGCTATTACATTAATTCAGCTTATAAATTATAATTAACATGGAATTAAGAAGCAGATTTAACAGGATGTAGACAGATTTACAGAGTCAGGGAGAGGGAGGTAGGAAGAATGAGCACCAGGTTGTGTCAGAAGCAAGTGGATGGATGGAGATGCTGGTCACTATGATGGGGGTCACTGAAGGCGACCAGAACAGGCATTTACTGAGACCTTTCAGTTTTCTATGCCACTGAGATATTCAAGCCAAGATATTGTAGAGGAGAGCAGATATATCACCTGAGAGCTCAGGGAAGAAGTCTGAGTTGGAGATAAAAATGTGGGAGTCATCAGTGCACAGACAGCAGTCAAAGTCATGAGAGTAAATGAGTGCCAAGAGAAATAATGCCGATGAGACTAATGATAGAAAAGATCACTTTGTTTTTATAACCTATACTTAAATACAATAATGGTAATTTTAGCAGAGGAAATTCAAAGTACCTCAGGCTTTGAGAAGACTTATGAGAGAGAGAACTTGTATGTTTTAGCAGTTTACGAACAGTAATTCTAATGCAGCATCATTCCCAGACCTCACTTCCACTCCAGACTTACATATCATATGCCCTTTCGAGGAGCAAAACATTGAAAAGGAAGGAAGTCATTTTATCACAAAGTAAATTTTAATAAGCAAATATAATCTCACAAACTAAACTTATAGAAATTTTATGATTAAAACATTTTAAATGTTTTAAATCCCAATTTATTACAGCTGCTACCCATTCTCAGCATTCTCCCCACTTAATTAGAATCAGGGCTGAGATTGTTTAGTTATAGGAATTAATTAGAATGCAGGGGAGGGCGAATTTACTACCTTCCTCAGTTCAAGTACAACCTAGCAGCTTTAGGAGATGCTGGCAACATGAATGAATTTTACTGTGCATCATCCTGTATAGTTACTTCCCAACGAATTTCCTGACCACATCATTAGAGAAACTAACAAGAGCAGTAATTTAGTATTTTCTGTACAAGACAGTACCAAGTACCCATAGACATCGCTATATGATAATAACAAATACCTATACACTTTCTATATCACATGGTTCTGATTAACCAATATTAAAGACAAAAATAATAATAGAATAAAATGAATGATATTTCTCCTATCAATTTATTTTTCATCTCTTTATTCTTTAATACAGTTAATGCTGTCCTATATGAGAAATGCATCTGAACTGCAGTTTTTTAAAAGAATATTTTCCTTACCTAGCACATCGATGTTAAAATACTTTTGAGAAGTGCCTGCAGTATTAATTGCTTTGCAGGAATATCTTCCTGCATCCTCTGGAGTGGCTTTGAAGAGCTTTAATATCTTCCCGTTGCTCACAATCTGAATAGTGCTGCTTTCAGTCACCTTTTAAGGCCAAAAGGGTCAGTGTTATTTCCAATCCTAATAAAAATGCATAATTAAAATTTGAAGTAAAATTTTTATACTATTAATAAGAAAGTCACATTTGAATGATTTACTTCAGAGGGAGAGGCAAGGACCTATGCATATTTGGATGTCTCCATTTACCTGGACATCATCTTTATACCACATAATGATGGGAGATGGAGTACCTTCAACTTCACAAATGAGACTGGTCAGCTGGTTGACCAACACGGACACATTTGTTACTTGTTCTTTATCTTTAATTACTGGAGGAACTGCAAAAAGTGAGAAGTTGTAGTTAGCTAGTTTTAAATAAATATTATATACAAAGTTTCTTTCCAAAGGACTTTAGAAAGCAAATTCTGAGATACTTGATAGCTAGAAAGGCTGGTCATACTTAAGACAGCTTTTATTATGAAATGAAGAGTCTTGACCACTATATTTATAAGTAACTCATTGAATTTTTACTTTAATTATTATTTTAGAGTTTTGAATTAAGGATAAATTTAAGGGAGATCCTATTTATTTCACATACCACTCAAAATGCAAACTGCTAGAGTCTCAAGTTATGTGAGACTACTTTGCTGATGAGAATGAATATTGCCCAGTGTTTCTAGAAGCCAATATCCATCAAATTTCAAAATGCACATATCCTTTGACATGCAAAGTGCCGTATATACATGATTTCATTGAAGCATTACTTAGAATAGTAAACAAATGGTATCAAACCAAATGCTCATCATTACTAGAAGAAAGTTAAGTAAATCGTGGTATGGTGGGATGCTAGGTAGGCATAAATAAGAGTTAGGAATATTGAATAATCCCCAGGATAGAGTGTTTAATGAAATAGGCAAGGTATGGAGTAATGTATATAATGGTCTACTATAAATGCTTTTTGTATGTAAAAAAAAGAGGGTGAAATATATATTCATATTTCTTCATTTTTGCATAAAAATATCTCTGGGAAGATACATCCACACACACATATACCTAACAACTTTCCCTGCCCATAGGGAGGATAAGCAGATGGCTTAGCTCAGGTCCAGGGGACTTTTGACTTTGTATCTTTTTCTACCATTTGAACTTTCAGTGATAACAAATAAACCAATAAATGCAGTTAGACCACTACTTTTCTGGTCGATAACACGTCTATTCACATAAATATTAAATAACACTAGACTGAAAGAATAACATATATAAAAGAATCTGAAAATGTCACATATTCAGTTATACGATTTTAGCATTTCTATCTGTATTTACCATGGACTTTGAGGTTATATTTTCTCTCTGTGGTTCCCGCTTCATTGACTGCCACACAAATGTACTCCCCATTGTCATATGGCGTAACAGAAGCAATAACCAACAATGTACCATCTTCTAATATAGAAATACCAGGATCTCTGGCTGTCAGCTCTCTACCATTCCACAACCATTTGATGGTTGGTTTGGGGGTACCTAAATAAGAAATTAAAGCTTTGTGATATTTTACAACAAAAGTAGAAGTCACTATTAAATGGCAAATATCTTGAGGAGAAATAAAATTTGTTATGATTAGAACATGTACACTTAGGTACTATGCTTCTTTGAAGATATTGCTCCTGGCATGGGATTTTGATGAGATTATGGTATTTAATGCCTCTAATTCCTGATCAGTGTTAAAAGATGTATGGTTTGTAGTGCAGAATTTGATTAAAGTTGTTTTTATCAAGACATTCAGATCACAGTAAGCAAAGCAAAACATTTTCTTGAGTGAGTTTATGCTGCTAGTGGGGGGAAAAAGCTATATTAATTAAATGGACTAGAAATGGGGAGAGTTTTTGGATGAAAATAAAGGAAGAGCAAAAACAAGATGCTATCAGAGGAGTATACATGAAGATTGCTCAGAGTACATAAATGATGTACAGAAATGATGCTTCATGAGTCACATTTTAAACAGGCCTGATAGAGCAGAGATGAGGAACGTCTACTATCCACACATCTTCTGGGGATCCCATTCTGTTCAACAGAGGGCAATAGATTATTTCTTGACTTTTTATACTGAAAAGAAAGCTGAGAAAGCAGTGAGCAGAACGGCTTTCCTCAATTTATTTATGACCAAGAGAGTGAATGGAAGTTACATAACTCATGAATGAAAGTGATAAAAACCATCTTAAAATGCATCATGGAGTCAAAAGGACGTACCTGAAATAGACAAACAGTAAACTCTATAATAAGAATGTATTTATTTAGCAAACAATGTGCCAGGTACTATTCTAAGTACTTTCACATTTTACTTAATCTCTATAAAAATCAAAAAGCACATTCAATAAAATTAATATAATTGTATAAGACATGGCTAATAATCTTATATTAAAGCATAATAAAAATATTAAAGAATGGTCATATATCTAAGTACAAGAGAATGGCAGGAATACATAGAATGTGTCATCTAGGTTAAACTCAAATTGAGTTAAGGAATTATAAAAGTGACTGTGATTGACTATGAATGACTATGAACTAATAAAATGACTATACTTATGGGAAAAAACAAAACAAAAATATTCGCCTATTTCATCATCCTCATAGTAAGATGCTGACTGATGAGGAAGAGAAGAGAAAACTGATGGACTGCAGTTGTTCACGTTGTCAAGGAAAAAAGGGGGTGATAATCATTTCCTTACATCTTACTCATTCTTTTATGTGGTTCTCAAACTTCTCAATTAATATTTGTTAAGTTAATAAATGAAAAAGTAAATGAACAGGCAAAAGAAAGAAACTGTGTTCTATTTTATTTCTAAATGGTAGAACAACCATGGTCAAGATGAAATTCATGGCAAATAAAATGAAAAGGCATCTAGCTATTTTAAATGAACTCAAGAATTCTATCCCCGGTGAGAATAGAGTACTAGGAAGAGGTGGTATTTCAAAATGGAAAAGGGAAGTCCAAGCCAGCTTGGGAGTCAGGGATTCAGCGGAGAGTACCGAGCAATAGTGCCACTGGCAGGGCTCCATCAGTAGTAAGCACCCACAGAACTCAGCTGAACTTAAACCTTTCTCAAGGATCCTTCTCCAGGCCTTGCCTCCCTCCCCACTGGCTCCAGGAATAGTTACTGACAATTCTTTAGGTATCTGAAAATCTTGTTAAAGTTATCTTTCTTTTAATGCTGTTAAGA
The DNA here is from genome assembly GCF_964270905.1 of Leucopleurus acutus. Lineage (NCBI taxonomy): Eukaryota > Metazoa > Chordata > Mammalia > Artiodactyla > Delphinidae > Leucopleurus > Leucopleurus acutus. The sequence goes on from NC_139143.1 coordinate 52,372,987, forward strand.
GAGGCAAAATCTTGCTACAGTAACAGAGACAGCCTTAAGGACCTTCAGCTGCCACTGTCTCCAGGGACAGGAGAGTTAAGAGTTACATGTGGGAGCACTAATGCTACCAGTGGCATGGAGCCCTCCAGGAGGTCACGGAAAGAATACTGCTTGGTCTTTGCCAGAACTGCTACAGACTCATTTGAGTCATTGCAGATGAACGCATATGCGAAAGAAAGGATGTTCTTAACCATCTATTGGGCATCCAGAGTAAGGTGACAGTGACAGTGCCTTTTTCACATCCTCTAGAGGAGAGAGAATAACAATCTCCTGCCAGGAAACATGGTGGGATAGAAAACCCAGAAATTCAGGGAGAGAAGGAGTCTGGACAAGCATCAGAGAGCCAAGTTACAACCTGGCTCCAGAATTACCAGGAGAGGATAAATCTAGAAAGAGGTTTTTAGAAAAGAAGTATCTAGAACAAACAAGGGGATTGCCCTAATTTATACCCCTGACTGAGATAAATATGCAAAGTTTGAATAGCCCTATCTGTCACATTTTAAAGAGAATTCTTGTCAAAAATACAATGAACTACAAGAAGTAACAGGAAGAAGCATGAACGACCTGGAAAACATGCTAGATAAGGCAAGTTTGAAAAAACAGAAGGTATTTCCAGTGAAGGAAATAAAACACCTGGGAGGGAAAAATACCTATTCAACCTAGTTGTTACTTGAAAGAGGGATTAGTTTCCATTATGCCCAAATGTTATAACGAGGACTGACAAGTAGAATTTTATGATGTTTGGGGTTCCATATAGAATTCGGGAAGAATACAACATTATGCCAATGCCCATGTGTCCGAGTATTCCACACCTTTTGCAGGACATGGAAATGCAATGCGTTGACTGGCCACTCTTTCTTGGAATGGAGTGTTATACGGAGGCTCTAGATCTTCCAGCGTAGGTGGTTCTGTTAGAAAAAGAAATGCATTATCACAGGCTTTCTTTGGGCAATATCGAACTCTTCTGAGGCTAAGTATGACACCTGCTTCTCTATTCCTACCTTGGCAATGGTATCCTCTCTGACAGGAGTGCTTTTCCTCCTGATTGGACATGGCTGGTTCCCGCCAGTCAACAAGATTTCACTATAAACATTATCTCCTCAGAGAAGTCCTACACGACAATTCAATCTAAAGTAGCCAACTGCTGGGAGCATCACCCTATTTTAATTTTCTACACAGCACGTCTCACGATCTGTACTTGCTTGCTTTCTGCCTACTTACAGAACCGCTCACGAGAGCAGGTGTTTTACCTTTGCCACTATTTCCTCCTCACTGCCCAGATCATGACAGACGCCTGTCAGGAACTTGATAAACACCTGTTGCTTGAAGGAATAAAGATTCATCTTTTTTTTTTTTTTTTTTTTTTCTGGCCGTGACACGTGGCCTGTAGGTTCTTAGTTCCCCTGACCAGAGATCGAACCCATGCCCCCCTGCAGTGGAAGCTTGGAGCCCTAACCACTGGACCGCCAGGGAAGTCCCCAAGGATTAATATTTAAACCCTCAAAATAAGGCCTACATCATTACAGGGAACAGTGGACCTCGATTTCTAGGGATTAATATTGAGTGCAAATTACCACTGTGAGGTAAATCCTACTCCAACCCACTCTGCCCACAATTTCTTCCAAACCAAAAATAGCGGGTGGGGCACTTATCTAGGATTGTTTCCACTGTCTACATCATCCAGGGCAACTCCATTTTCAAAGGTAAACAGTTTTGTAATGTATAGTTTCATTTCTTTCTGGAATCATTCTCCTTTCAAAGTTAACTAGAGAGTCATAAAAGTTATATAGAAATCTTCTGAAAGTGATCCAAGACCATCCAAGACTATATATTCTGTATAGACTCCAGGGTTTTTCCCCCACTGTACAAATATTTTCCTAGGCCAAAAATCACCTTGGACATGTAGCGTTATCTCCGTCTCATCACTGCCTGCTATGTTAGTAGCGACACATGTATATACGCCAGCATCGGAGAGCACAGCTTGGTCGATGCTGAATGTTCCATCTGGATGACTAATATGCTGCAGTCCATCAACCAAAATGGCGCTTCCACCTGTAAACCAGGTGATTACAGGAAGAGGTGTCCCTTGAGCACTGCATGGAATGTCCACTCTTTGACCAACTTGGACCTTCATAACTGTAGGGCCACGCTGTATCTTTGGAGGCACTGGAAACAGCAACTGAGTATTAATAATCCAAGTTTTAAAAAATTCCTCCTTTTCTCACTTTAAATGAGAGCTCCTTACCAAGAGGCATCCAGGCTCAGGCCACTTAACTAGCTGTGTGATCTAGGGCAATTCAGTGAATTTCCTGAGGCCTGTTTCCTTGATAATCTAGGCAAGATAACCTCTTCAATACCAATACACTGCAAGGGTTATGGGAAATAATGAATATAAAACTCCCCATTCCAAACTCGAGGAAAAGGAAGCATTTAATGATGTCAGATTTCTTATAATATGTAAATAACTTAAGGTTTAAAGCCCTCTTAAATGGCAATCCAGTTAATCTCTAGCATCTAAGTGAGCAAAACAAAAAGCATTTCTCTCCACGTATTCTTAGTTTTTGTTCTCTTTGTGGAAGGTTTAGCCAGACAGTACGAAATATTTCTAATAAAAGCTTTTGTTAATTTCAGAGAAGAAAATCAAGATAAAGCCTCTATTATTTCCCTTTATCTACATTCCTTCAGAAATTTAAATGAGATAATTTATCAAAACACTGGCAAGTAGTATGGCGTTCCACATACAAGCATTATGAACTATAATCAAGTTGACTCATAAGAATATGATTAGAATTTATGTACTTTACTTCCCTAACAAACCCCATTCCTCTGTCCTTTTGTTAAAACTTAATATTTAACCAGTATATTCTAAAGGTTTTCCCTTACAACAAACTTTTAAGTTTGATAGTACAGGCATACTTTATTTTATTTTATTGTGCTTTGGTTCATTGCACTTCACAGATATTGCAATTTTTACAAATTGAAGTTTTACGGCAACCCTGCATTGTCAAATGACGGTTAGCATTTTTTAGCTATAAAGTATTTTTAAATTAAGGTATGTACATTATTTTAAAAGACAGAATGCTATTGCACACTTAATGGACTACAGTACAGTGTAAGCATAACTTTTATAGGCACTGGGAAACCAAAAAATTTGTGTGACTGACTTTATTGCCCTATTTGCCTTATTGAGATGGTCTGGAACTAAAACAGTAATATCTCCAAGATATGCCTGTATTATTATCATCACTTTATGAAAGAGAAAATTAAATATAGAAGAGGGGAGGTAATGTGCCTAATGCTAGTAAATGACAGAACTCTCATTGGATTTCATATCCCACAGTCAAGAGGACGCTACTGCAGTGACTGATCGCAGAGTGAAATCAGGTCAAAACTATTGGAGAAAATTTCTTCTGATATTTGAATGTGTGGCTTACAGTATGCGCTCACTAAGCATGTGTTGAATGAATGAGTAATTATCAATAGATAGACTATGGCAAATTGAGAGAAGAAAGCAGACTACCTAGAGAGTTTTAAAGTAGTTAAAGAATCCCAGGAGCAGAATGTTTTCAGTGGCTGAGCTCTATAAACATTGAAAATGACCATTTATATGCTATTAAGTTCTTCCTTGGGCATTCACATTCACTTCAACAAAAAGCCACCAGTCTAAACACATTTTCTTTTTTTATGGTGTATCAACAATAGTCATAAGTGACTGTAGACATCTAGTAAAATTGACATCCAAAATTTTAATACTGTGCATCTGAGGAAAAAGGGGAGAGATGTTTACAGAGGGCAGATAAAGATTTCAGAGTAACTGAAAGGAAATCACAAGTCTCAGATTTTAGAAAATTTTTCTATAATTACTCTCTATACAATTTGAGGTTAATTATCAAAGAAACTGGGACAATAGGTCTCCCTGTGGCCAGTATATGCCATAGCATATGCCTTCATTTCAAAACTCACCATGGACATTTAATTTAACAGACTGAGTCACGTTCCCAGCAATATTTGTGGCAACGCAAAGATACATCCCACTATCTGAAACGCGGGTCTCAGTGATCTTCATTGAACCAGAAGGAAGGAACGTGTGTCTAAAAGAAAGAAACCAGAGAGTAGACCATAAAGTATGAGGATTTAAATATCCCCTATGCAGCTACAATTCAATGTGAAATTACTACTCTGCAAGCTCTTTTTCAAACCATTCTCCCATCTATAATGTCATTTCTATACACCTTAAAAGTCAGGAATTTTCATAATTATCAACATTGTCTTGTGTATTCTGTATGATGTTCTTACAAATACCAAATCAGTTTTCTTTTACATTTAAATCTAATGTAAGGGCCTGACATCGTCAAATAATTGTACATCTCTCTGCTTTGCTAAGTTGCAACTTTACAAAGCAAATGTATAGTTTAATAAACTTTAAATATACTCTGAACACATTATTGCTTTTTTCTACAATGCTTGATTTAAAAGTTTAGCATCCTAAAATAAAGGCAAAAAAAGGTACATATGCCATTCTCAGATATATACAGAATATATTCCTCTTATATAGTTAGGTAAACCAGATCTACATATAAAAATGTTATTATGTTAATTGTGCTAAAATAGCTTTAACAGGGAGGGGGTCAAATAGACCTACTTACTATCAAGATTTCTCGTAAGCTAAGACAAATAAAGTGTGCTATGGGCCCAGAGACAGACAAATAGATAAACAGTTAAAGATGGAACCCCCCCACTTCAAAAAAAAGACTTAAGCATGTATGAGAACTCAACATGTAATATGTAATATCAGAGGTGGTGTTACAAAAAGTCAGGAAAGGACTGACTATTCCAAAATGGTGTTGGGCAAGTGGCTCTCCACATGGGAAAAATAAATAAATAAAATTAGAGCACTACCTAATACCACACACAAAATAAAAATTCAGATGTATTAAAATCCAAAATGTGAAAACAAACTTAAAAATTGCAATAAAACACTGGAGTTCTGTTTATGATCTTCCTAAAGCAGAAATCTAAAAAAATAATAGATTAACACCTTGAGCTACATAGAAATTTTTAAATTCTGTACAACCGGACACCATACATAAACCTGAAAGGCTAGGAGTAGACTGAGAGAAGATATTTTCAACACGTACAACAAACAAAGGATTGTTATTGAGAACAAAAACCAAATTTCTACATTCAATAAGAAAAAGAGAAACAAGTCACCAGTACATTGCAGCAGGTTTAAAGAGGCAATTCACAGATAACACAAATGGCCAGCAAACAAGGGAAAACATTCCAGGCTCACTAGAATTCAGTCACGTGAAAAGTAAGACAGTTGCAAGACACCATTTCACATCCAGACGAATGGCAAAAAATTTTAAGTCAGTCAACACCATGCAGTGATTATAATGTGGCAAAAGGTACACTTATATTCTGTTGATGGAAGGTAAATCAGGATTGCCCCTTCAGAAGGCAGTTAAGCACGGTCTACAAAGGTGAAAATAGTAATTCATTCTAACTAGAAATTGGGGTTCTAGGTACAAGACGCAAAGAAACATGCATATGCATACAAAGAGAGATATAAAAAGATATTCCCTGATGGGCTTCCCTGGTGGCACAGTGGTTGAGAGTCCGCCTGCCGATGCAGGGGACACGGGTTCGTGCCCTGGTCCGGGAGGATCCCACATGCCGCTGAGCGGCTGGGCCCGTGAGCCATGGCCGCTGAGCCTGCGCGTCCAGAGCCTGTGCTCCGCAACGGGAGAGGCCACAGCGGGGAGGGGCCCGCGTACCGCAAAAAAAAAAAAAAAAAAAAAAAAAAAAAAAAAAGATATTCCCTGAAAAGCCGTTTCTAAAACCAAGAAAAAGAAAAGAAGAAAATGTAGAAAGACAAAACAAACAAGAACATGAATGTCCATACACAGGGAAATGTATAAATAAAATGTAGAATATGTATATGGTAGTTAAAATGAATAAACTGAATATATGTATAAGATGGCTAAATGTTGACTCAATAAAGCAAGCAGTAGAATAATAATATAGAACATGTTACAATGGTAAATTGAAAACAAGTACACAAAACAAAATTAAAAATAGAGAAAACAATATTCTATACTATTTAAGGATGTATGCATAGGATATACACCAAGTCTGTGTCAGTGTTTGTGCCCCTGGGAAGGGAGAAAAGAGATTATGACTGAGGAGGGGAACAATGAAACTTCAACTTTATCTGAAATGTGGTATTTCTTCTATTCAAAAATATTCGAGGCAAATATTTTTTCAAACGAATAGTAAAGTAGTTCTTAATTGTTTACTTTTTTTCTCACCAGTGGTAGGGAAACTACTGTGGCATGAATTTATAGCTTCATAACCATACATCAACAAGTCTAACAGACAATAACTAGAGACTGTAATTCTTATTCCGCCAGTAACTTCTGGCATGATGTTGAGTTAAAACAGTAACTGCTACCATTCTTTGAGAACCAGAGACGGGATATGGAATGTACATTATCTTATATCATCCTTTCAGGTATTATACCCATTTTATAAACAAGAAATCTGAGGTTCAAAGAGGCCCACTGAAAAAAACTGCCTAAGTTTCAGGTAAGCTTTAAGTGGTGGAGGTAAATTAAAACTCACACCAGCATGGCAACAAAGGTTGCGCCCTTAAGGGCTCTGGCATTCTGCTTTCCAAGTCACTTAGCCTATCAAATATATTGTTTCAGTGGGCCTTTATTTGTATAAGAGTTTAAGTTCAATCAAGAAGATTTTTACAAAGTCATCTAATGAAAGTCAAATCCTAGATATTAGAGAATGTATTGTGTTTTATTGCTCATCTGGGATTACTGGAATTTTATACTATGCACTTTGTGCTAACCAGGATCTACATACAAATCCACTCCATTTTCATAACTACCTTGTAGAATGCACCAGTGGGAAATTATGTCAAAGCTGGGTGTTAGCATTTCTGCTATTAAAGAATGACTTAGAAGGTATATATACTTTCTGTAGGCTCGAATGTACGTGTAAATTACCTCAAATTTAAAAGGTTTTTTTTTTTTTTTGAGACATTTGAAAACCTGAACAAGTACAGTCACCTGTCCCAAGAGATTATGTTTCACATGTTTCGATTCATCCCAGGTCCCCTACCTTGGAGAGAATGGCGAGATGAGCTGGGTTTCTTTGGCCCAGGTAATTATGGGTGGGGGTAAGCTCTTCACTTCACATGGAAGTGTCACCTCTACCCCTGCAAGGACTGAGATCTCAACAGGCTTATCCTGGGACAGTCCTCGTTGATCTCCGAACACTCTGGGCCTTACTAAAATAAACACAAGTTTTGAAAGGGAAACAGTACATTGAAAACAAAGCACACTTTAATTCACACTAAAATGGGGACTACTAATATTCTTCAGTAATTTGCAAAAAGATGCTGTTTGTTCCAAAGTCTCAGGACGTATCTAAAGCTTTCCATTAACACACATCGTGAAAGCTTAAAGGAAAAGGACTAGAAAGTTTTCCTTTTTAGCTCCTTCTTTCAGAACACAATGCAGAGGTCAGCTGAAATGCCCTTTTGGAATCTAGCATCTGTAAAAGCAACCCCTCAAGGCAGAGCACTAACCAAGATATAGCTGAGGTTTGGCTTTGTTTTAACTAAGTTTTAACTAAGTGGTGTTTCCAAAGAGGGTTGGGTGACATAAGCATACTCCTTGGGAAAACACCATAAAATTTTTCCGCAAGGCTATACAATTCCTCTCCCTTTAAATCAGAATCTAAGTAGAGGAGATGTTGGTTGGCAGGAAAAATGCATTTTTTGTACAGAACTATAAACTTGGAAAAGTAGTTCACTTTAGGGGTATAGCCCTCTAGTAACATTATTTGGGAGAGAAATGTGAGTTTTGGCAGACAGACAGCGTCAAAGAAAAACATTCCTCCCCGAGGGCTCTCACCATAGACAGTCAGCTGCACTTTCCTTTTGGCGTAGCCCGCTGCATTGGTGGCGGTGCAGACGTACTCCCCGCTCTCCTCACCTCCAGGGGACACCACATACAGACTTCCGTCAGCCCCTGCGGAAAACTTAGCACTGCTGGTGGAAATCCGCTCGCCCTTCTGCAAAACAACACAGAGCAAAAAGTGTTTTTTAAGATAATAAAGGAGTGACTTAATGTCTGGAAGAAAAGAGAGGAAGAAAAAAATCTCTAAAGGGGAAAATACTAGACTGAAAGAATGTTAATTTGAAGAAAGCTCTTTGTAAGAAAAATTAAACAAACAATGCAAAGGTGACATTTCTTCATACCAAACTAGATCCCCTTCATTCCAAAGCTACTTAAAAGTGGAGGGCATGGGGTTTCTCTGGTGGCGCAGTGGTTGAAAGTCCGCCTGCTGATGCAGGGGACACGGGTTCGTGCCCCGCTCCGGGAAGATCCCACATGCCGCGGAGCGGCTGGGCCTGTGAGCCATGGCCGCTGAACCTGCGCGTCCGGAGCCTGTGCTCCGCAACGGGAGAGGCCACAACAGTGAGAGGCCCGTGTACCGCTATAAAAAAAAAAAAAAAGTGGAGAGGATGAGGTAGCAGCAGATGGGATGAGTGTTTGTGCTAAGCCAGGTACCGTTCTGAGCACTTCACATGAATTAATTATGTTAATGCTCACAACAATCTTATGAGTAGGAACTACCACAACCCCTGTTTTACAGATGACAGCATTAAATCTGGGGGCTTGGCAGAGTAACTTGCCCAGGGCCAAACAGTTAGTCAGTGGTAGAACTGGAACTCGAACCCAGGCAGGCAGGCTTGGGGGCCTAAACTCTTAACTTCTGTGCATGATCCCAGCTCAAAGGCCATCCTGTAAAGAAGATTTCATTTTTACATTTCCCTAAAATGCATTAAGCTTCTACTCAGTACCAGAGACTGTGCAGTTTGGGGGATCCGCTTCACCACCATATTTTTGTGCCCAGGATGCAGAAATCTTAATCTTTCAATTTAATTTACGGATGTCAAAACCAACTTCTCTATATTTCAGAGATTTTTAGAAGTATAAAATTAGATGTTATGACAAAATACTTTGGTTGTGACCCTAAATATACAAACGCCATATTTCATTATTATGCCACCATTTTATATTACTTTCTCTCTACCAGATTTAATCTGCAGAAAATATGCCACCTTCATGGCTGTTGAAAGATGGAAAGGACTTCCTCAGGAAATGGAAGAAGGAAGTCCTTCTTTCCTCACTGCAAGAACATAAGGAAAAGCCAGAGAACTTCACGACAGGGATACTGAGGGGGATAAATGAGTTCATCTATGTGTCTTATTTTGGCTTCCAGAAGAGCAGAGTCCAAGATAAAGATTTGGAGTCAGGAAGTTTACTTGGAAAGTGATTCCCAGGGGCTTGAAGAGGACAGTTGGAAAGTGAGGCAAGAAGGAAGGAAAGCTAATAAAGGGTTTCACTGCCCTGGTTTCCTCCGTGGCTGGGCTTATAAGCTCAGTGTGCTCGGGGCCCTCTGAGAAACTATGTAGATGCACCCCAGAAGGATTTTTCTGATAGATGAGAAGTGGGACATTTATATGGGACACCTCCCTCTCCCAGGATTTAATGTTCTTGTACACCCTGACCACTCAGCAGGCTAAGTGGCGTTGTGGGGTTTTGGAGAAAGCCCTGAGTCCCCAAACTAGAGAGGTACATGCAAGAAGAGTGACCCTGGCAGAGACCATGGAACAGTCCACCAGAGCTGAGCTTAAGTCAAAAGGGTTTAGGCGATGCGGCAAGGAGTAAAAAAGGATCTGCTCCAACATGTGAAGTGCTTAGAAAAGTCCCCGGCGCAAAGAATGTGCTGCATTAGTGTTCACTGTTGTGTTAATACTATTTAAGCATCAAGTAGTTGAATGAACTAAGGACATTTTAAGGTCCCTTCTAAGACGTATGACTATGGGTTCTCCTTTCTGTAAGGTTCTATGGTACAGTGACAAGTTCCATGTATGAAAATATTCAAATATTGTTGTAGCAACACATATTATTAACAAACATCACTAGATACGTCATTTACCTTGGACCAGATGATAGATGGTTTGGGGATTCCACTTGCCTTGCATGGTAAAGTTACTGGAATGCCTTCAATGGTGCTGAGTACCTGCTGTCCATGCTGAATGGTTGGCAGAACTGGAAAAGGAAGCAATATGCAGAATCTGAGCACCCGTCCTTCCATTTAGCCTCACAAGTTTCAAGTTGAACATTTTCAGGATATACGAATATTTCTAAAAACTAGCAAAGACAACCTTTTCTGTTAGAAACGTATGGCAATTTGTAAGGGAGTGTAATAAAGTAAATAAAATAGTTGCAATCTGAAGGATTTAATAAACACTTAAAATCAAGTAGTAAATTAAGTTGATTTTGCTAACAAAAATAAGAGAGAACTGAAGGAAATCGTATTTTCAGGAAATTCAAGCTAGAACTACAGAGTTACACACTTAACGTATCTTACACCATTCTCCATTACCCCATTAAGCTGCAGTGAGCTGACTTAACCTCACCTCCAGAGAAATGGACTGTTTAACCACTACAGATTAAATACCTGTCTATACACAAGAATCACTTAGCAAGCTACTAAATTTAACCTCGAAAATAGAATCTATTTTTGTAAAAGGAATTCAAAAGTAAAGCTTGAAAGGCCTCAGGAGTTTACATTTAAAAGTCTAAAATACAAGATTTTAAGTCAATATATATATATATTTTTTGCGGTACGCGGGCCTCTCACTGTTGTGGCCTCTCCCGTTGCGGAACACAGGCTCCAGACGCGCAGGCTCAGCGGCCATGGCTCACGGGCCCAGCCGCTCTGCGGCATGTGGGATCTTCCCGGACCGGGGCACGAACCCACGTCCCCTGAATCGGCAGGTGGACTCTCAACCACTGTGCCACCAGGGAAGCCCAGTCAATATTTTTCACTAAGAATGCATATCTTTTGACTTTAGAAAGCAACTAAAGAATTGACATTATATGATTGGAAGCAAAAGGAAAGGGAAGACTTCATCATTCTATTCTGTATATATCTGTTCATCATAACCAACGTGCATACAAAAAATCATCAATACTCAATGTTCTCAAAATAAAGAATTTGATTAAAGAAGCTCCCAGGGACTTCCCTGGTGGTCCAATGTTAAAGAATCTGCCTTCCAATGCAGGGGACACGGGTTCCATCCCTGATCAGGGAACTAAGATCCCACATGCCACAGGGCAACTAAGCCCACGTGCCACAAATACTGAGCCCGGGTGCCTCAACTAGAGAGAAGCCTGTGTGCCACAAACTACAGAGCCCATGCATTCTGGAACCCACGCACCACAACTAGAGAAGAGAAAACCTGCACACCACAGCTAGAGAGAAGCCCGTGCTCCACAACGAAGAGCCTGTGCACTGCAACAAAAGATCCCGCATGCCTCAACAAGGATCCCGCATGCTGCAACTAAGACCCGACGCAGTCAAAAAAGATAAATAAATTAATTAAATAAATAAATAATAAATCTTTAAAAAAAAAAAAAAAAAAGCTCCCATACGTGAAAGTACCTAACATAGCGCAAGGAACGTAATGAAAGCCCAATATATACCAGGAATTTCCTTTCCTTCCCCCAGAAAGATGAGACTGGAGCTGTTCCCTAGAGCTCAAGCACTCACTGTGGCTCTTGTTTTTAAGTCAAATTTCTCTAGAATTATCCCAGCTACCCTGGAGTAGAAGTTTGCCAGAACAAGAGAAACCAGAGACTTCAGTGCAAAAGCTTCCTTTTGAAAGGCTTAGATGAGCTTTGCTACATCCTTGCATTTTCCTAAGGCTGCGATTATTCTTTAGATCTTATCTTCTTAAAGAATTGGCAGTAAATTCCCAGCCACAGACAAGAATGTCAGGCTACTCTCTAAAGTGAGAAATTTAATCCAGAATCATCATGGAATAGTCAACTTTCAACTTTGCTGTCATTTTATGGCAACATGGAATAAGCCATTTTCTTAAATACATATTCAGTTCGACAGCTATACAGGCAAGTGGCAAATTTAGGCAACGGTTTTCAAATCTGATGACATTTGAGTATGGAAGAGTTTTTCTTTCCAGATTGTCAATCTATGTAAATCAACATGACAATTAAATAGTTTGTCATTTTAATTTGCACATATTTATATGGGCATTCGTTAATTCAATTCTTCTAAGAATTCTTTGAGAGCCTTTGATTTACAATGTGGTGTTGATTTCTACTGTACAGCAAAGTGACTCAGTTATACATATATATATATACATTCTTTTTTAAATATTCTTTTCCATTATGGTTTATCTCAGGATATAATAAATACTCTTAAAAGTGGAGAGGCAGAGTGATGAAATTAACATAAATACAGAGGTATACAGAATTTGTGATACTGGATCACATCCAGCTCAAAGGCAGATCTGTCCTCTAAACAGCTGTTTGGTTTAGTTCATGTCAAATGCTGGGTTAATTTTTCTTAATCTTATTAACTAAATCAGTTACTCATTTTGGCCTAAGATGGATGAAATGATGTTGTGAAATGACCTTTTAAACTTTTAACTGTTAAAATTTTTTGCATCTTGATAAACCACCTCATTGGTTCGTCTGTCTTCTCCATACTCCTCGGATCTGGCAGACATCACAACTAATCATGTCACTCTTTCACCCAAGTGAAAATTTATATCAGAATTCTTCTCAACACAATATTCTAGGCAGTTGCTAGATGCCAAAGGGAGATGACATGAATGCATTTCTACCGTAGAGTCTCAAACTGGTCCATAAGCACCCTCCGCAAAATGTATGGACTGATCTTCTTTAAAAAATAGCTAAACACAGCTATACCCAATTTGACATTATGTATTTACTCAACTCATTTAATGTTAGTTTGGTATTTCTTCAAGAATATCTCACATAATGTTGGTGGAGATTGGTACAAGATTGGTATAGGACTGAAAGAGGTGGAAGAGGCTATTTACAATGAGAAGCACACATTAAAAAGATGTCCTGTATCCACTGAAAATTTCAACAGAACAAGCAAAATTTGGAAATTACTGGATTCTCCAATCCAGGCCCTAAAAAAAGACTGAATCAACTACTAAAAATAAATGTTCTATTCTACTTTTATCCCTGTACACAGAGCTAGTTTTTAATACAACACTTTAAAAAGCAAAGTCTTTAAAGGAGATATACAAAAGAAGTTACGACAATTTCTTAAGCTATGAAGCTGTTATTTATTGAGATGTAAAAAGTTGGTAACGGTTACTCACGAATGGAAAAAAGATGGTTTCTGGATTTTTTTATTTGTGACCTTTAAGTTATTTAACACGCAGAAAGATTGTTTGGAGCACATGAAGTGGCCTTTAGAAAAGTTTAGGTCATTTCTAGCAAACACACAAAGGGGTCATAGTAAGAAAATGCTTGTGGCACATCCGAGAAGAAGAGGCAATTTGGATGGCACAGTAAGTTCAGCTTTCCTGAAATTAAAATGTACTTTTAAACATAACTCTTTGAGAGCTGAGTTCACTTTTATCAATTAAGAAACCACTTACAAAAGCCCCTGGAGAGACTCAGCAAGTGACTCCCAATAATGTCCTTTTGTATATACAGAAAAGGGAAATCTGGAAACAGGCTTAACAATGTAAATATTGTTCAAGAAATAAGGCTTTTTGTTAAGAATAACAATTAGGAAAGATATCTGCTTCTTAAAACTAGAAGAACAGAGTTATTTGATTTAAAGATACGAACCCAGCTTTGAACACGGTTTGGAAAGAATTATGATGGGTGCGCCTCTTACCATGCACGTCCACAGTGGTAGTTTTGCTAATGGTTCCAGCAACATTACTGGCCACACAAGTATACTCGCCCCCGTCCTGCAGCCGAGCTCTTTCAACATGGAGACTCCCGTCACTGCGTACAGTGATGTAAGGATTTTGGACCAACTTGAAGGAAAAAAAAAAAGTCATTTTTAATTAAACAGGCAATATTGTGTAAGCCCAAACCAGATCTGCTTTCTTCTCCAACTGGGTTATTAAATGTGTTATAAAATAACAAAATATTTTAACACCCTTAAGTGAAAAATGATGAGAATAAAATGTTACCAAGAGTAGCATCAATTGTATGTCACTGTGATATACCACCAAAAATTCTACCCACTAACATCTGTCAGAATTATGCACATATTGGAAAGGGAAAGAAATAGAAACAACACTAATTCCCTGTTTCTGTCATTTTTATTATCACGAAGGACCCAAATTTCACTTTTACTTTTGGCTTAATTTGTTCTTTTTCAAGAAGGCTTTACTACCACTTCCAAGCCATCTGACATTTTCATTCTGGCAAACAGGCATCATTCAAGCTGAGAGAATGTGACTTAATCTCAACATGCACCCTTTTCAGTGACAGATACAAATAATATTAGAGGGCAATGTATGATATAGGAACTGCATGAGAGAAGGCTGACAACGGTTTCCATTAAGAATCATCACCTGTAACTCTGTAACATTTATGCATTTTGTTCAATCATAGGGTACTTTAGTGCTCAAACAGTATCATCCTATGTTATAAGGGCATTTATTATTGAGTGAGGTGCACTCATTTTTCTCAGGTTTTTATGCAAATACAAACAATTTTACATCTTATCCCATGGAATCAATTCACTTTTAATTGGTACTTCAATAAGGGAGTAAGTCTAAACACTCTGGAAAATGGAAGGAAAAATGCTCTGGACTAGGTGAAAATTTATTGCTATAGATAGCATGTTTACAGAATAATTCCTTACAACTGTGAAAATTTTTCGCATTCCTTCATAATCAAAAATTATGCATTGAAAAATGACACAAAGTAGATCCACATTTTAAAATAGTTCACAATAAAAGAATGTTTGACGATAACAATAAAGATTAATATATAAAATGAAAGAATGTTATGAGAATATTAACATTTTATTATGTCCTGCAAAGAAGGATATAAAATATTTAAATCCTATGGAAAAAAACTTCATACGTGCTTCAGTTATTACATATTCTGAAGAGAGTTTACTAGTTACAAAATTATAAAAATTATACCATTGACTATTTCTCCATCATATTAATTTCAAAATAATATGAACTGCATAAACATGTTAATACTGAAGAAAAGTTTTGGTACACTTAAAAAATATATGTTTGTATATTTATTACATTAAAATTTCAATGTTTGGAATACATTGCCTCTTACACAAGAGGCAATATATGAATATGAATTCATATTACGCAAGAGGAATATGAATGCATGGATTTAAAATGTTCTTACCATGGCTGAGTTCTTAATCCACCGACGTTCTGGAATGGGATTTCCAGCCAATAGAACACAAGGCAAAGTCAGCTGCTGTCCTTCAATTACACTGGTCACTGAAGGGCTGATTCCGATGAGTGGAGCAACTAAATCAGAGAGAGAACACAGGCACTGTCAATGCTATTTCATCCAAAGGAAAGCAAACTCTTTTATAGGCAAAGGTGACTACTAATTATGCTATTAGAAATGGAGTTTTCAAGAACAAGATTTTTAAATGTACATGGGTATGAACTGGAAGATAGAGATAAAGGACCCTTCTAAGCAGAGGGAATGGCAAGAGGACAGGTAATAGCAAAGAAGTAGAGAAAGTAAAAAAGAATAAGTCTATGACATGAAAGGGCAGAAAAGTCAAGCCAAGAAATTTGCAATGTATTCAAATGGAGAGTGACTGAAAGCATGGATAAATAGAAGAGTGGAATCATCAGAACCATTTTCAGGAAGTATCAATCTGAGAACTTACCAGACAAGGGAAAAGTGGAAAGGATGAGATTAGTGAGGAGGCTGTCATAACAGCTCAGGCAAATAAAATGAGGTGGACTCTTAGATGGAAATCAGGGAAGTAATTCTACATAAATCAAAGCAAAATCTCTAAGAGAGTCTTCTTGGAAAATTTAAATATACGTAGATGAATTAAGGGAGATACATAAAGAAAATTTTATAGAAGTGTATTAATGAGATTTAAAAATCACAATAAATGGTGTAAGAATTTAAACAATGTAGGACTAGTGCATAAATAGAATTCCAAGGAACAGACATAAGATTATAAATTTAGCATGTGACCAAATGGGTATTTTACTCAGTGGGAAGAGAACATGCAATAAAAATATTAAAACAAACAAACAAACAAAAAATTAAAACAAGTGTCTTACTACTTGGAAATAACGGATATTATATTCTTACTTCGTATCATACACAGAAATAATTCCATGTGGACTAAAATAATAAGTGTAAAGAAAAGAACTAGAAAAGCACACCACCACAACATGTGTGTGTGTTGTGTGTGTGTGTGTGTGTGTGTGTGTGTGTGTACTCATACTTAAGACTTAAATGAATTTATTCAATTGACCTTCATTTCTTCAAATGAAAGATAAGGAGCTTGAAGAGGATGATCTCTATTTCCAGTTCTAACATCATGAAATATGAAATAGGGTGGGGGGAAGGAAGGCTAATGTAGTAATCAGATGTTTACCTGGGGTTTTTTTTGTTTGTTTGTAATGGTACAGGCAAGAGATGACGTACTAAGAGGAGTCTGATGTTTTCAAAAAGTGTGGTGTCTAAGTACTTAATTGATCTTACCAAGTCCTGTCACTGTTACTGTTGCCTGGGACTGGATCTTTCCAAACTGGTTTTCAGCTTCACAAATATATGTTCCTTTATCACTTGCCCATAAGTCTAAAAAGAAGAGATTATTTACTCATTCAACATCATCTGTGGAGCATTAACTATGTGCCAGGCACCGTGCTTGTGATCTGGTAGTTCCCATTCTAGGGGAGGATACATACCTTGAAAGCAACAATCGTACCACAGTGTGATGACTGCCCTAATTTGAGCTTCAGACAATGAGCTATGGGGGCACAGAGACAGAAGTGACTGATGGCACAAGGAGAGTTCGGGAAGGATTCACATAGGAGGTAATACCTAAGCTGTACCTGAAACAGTAGGTAGAACAGAGGAAGGGCAGTCCAAACCTAATGGGCTGCAAAGGCAAGAGCATGACTTGAAAAATCATGGTCTGTTCAAAGAATGGAAAGCTGCAGTACCACCCTGGGGGCGTTTGGAGGTTTGCAGGGGAGACTGCTTTCATTGGTCCAATGATCAGGGGAGTCTACTGGCAAAAACTAGGGAGACAATGCATGGGGGGGATTCACGAAAGGAACAATATCCCAGGTTCACCAAGACTTTTGAAGGCCCCACTGGAAATTCATGGATGTGATGGCTTTGTTTATAATTATTTGAGCCTACAACCTAATTCTGTATAAGTGGAAGAAAGAAAGAACTCTTGCAAGCATTGCCCGCCATTTCAGAAAATCACTTCACCAGCCTGGAGTTTTGGAGTCATCAATCCCATATTTCTGTATCAGTCTACATTTTAGCTCTCAAATTCATGGTGATATACATAACATGTATACATATTGTATGAACATTGCCAGAGTATTATCTATTTAAATACATATTATTTTAATAAAAATTACTTTCCTTTGTTTTCCTTTGTACTATATTTTGTATGTTAAAATAATTTTTATTATGTACGTTGATCAAATACATAGAATTTTCAGAATAATAAAAAGGATGTTTATAAAATATTTAAAATTAAAGAGTGTGTTAGGGGACTAGGATGAGGATCGCTGGGTTACAGGCCGTGTGGGCACAGTCAGGAACCTGAAGATGAAGAGGTAGCCTGGTGCCTTATAAAACAGCAAAGTTTTACCTTATGAGCAACTGGGGAGTCAAGAGAAGATTTTTAAATAGGGGATTGATCGTCACCTTTGCAACTATCTTAACTAAAACAGGCACAGTTTAATCTATTGATAAGACATTGGCAGAGAAAAACACAGCTTTCCATTATGAATAGTTCCATACTATCCCAAATAAAGAGCAGTGACCAAGTTTCTACTCTGTTAACCACATGCATATAACTGCAGAACTGCATCTGGTAAGCACAGTGTTCACTCTCAAAATTAGCAAACATTCATTTGCCAAGGAAAGCTCAGCAAATCACCTAGTTAATAAGTTATACATTGTTTCTAACCAAGATAGTCTCCATATTATCAACTCGGGCTAATTTCTGTAGAAATACAAAATACCAGTGAGAGCTAAGTTTCTTGTCACTAGTTTCCTTTTAGATGATTTAGTTTGAACAACTGGGCAACCATCGGTGAATACACTGCCCTCCTTCATTCTTACTTTTCTTTCATTTCTGCTAACTGATTTGTTTTCAGGTCTCATTTGTTTCCCTCTGGGTTGTTTCTCATCACCACCATCACCCTACCTACATGATCCTCCCCATTCTTCCCTCCCGCTCCTGTCTCCTCATATCCTGCAGGGGAGCTGTTCTGAAACAGTACTTTCACATGCCTTTTCGTGCCTATGAAGCTTGGGGGTCTATTTTCTACCTCACCAACTACATTTCTTCACCTGCACATTTCAGTTCCTGCACAATCTGACCCAATCTAATGAGTAATTCTGGTAGGTACTTTTGTGACCATCCACTCAGACAGTAGATTGTAAAATGCCTGAGTGAGGAACCCCATATTTGACTTCTGTCTTCACCTAGCACAGAGCTGTAAGCACTTGTAATTAGACAGTTTAATTTGTATTGAAAGTTTAAGTGGCTAATGCACATTTAATATTGTTAATAAACATGAAAATCACTTATTGGGGGCTTTCTACAAAATACCCTAAAAATGCAATTTTATTTAAAAAAAATCAATTAATCATCTAAATGTTTTTACTCCTCTGGTGCCAGTATCCAAATATTCTTAACAATATTTGAAAAAGTACTAAGGGTTTACAAATATCTGAATGCTTAATAGCTTACAGGTAAAAGTTTGGGATGATGGCATATTTGACTTTTTAAAAAATGTTTTGCTCCAGATAGATATAGCTTTTAATCAAAAATTTTTGATAGTGTATAGTGTCCCTATGATGTGGTTATGTATTCTTGGCCCAAAATTAACATTAACTAACTACTAGTAATATTTTACCTTTCTATACAACAGGTGGTACAAGAGTCAATAAAATGTGATTACTTATCCACCTACAGGCCCAGGAGACTCTATTTGCAATAAGAAACAGTGAGATATGAAGAAAGTCATATTGCTTCATAAATCTATATGATATAGTAATGACATTAAAATTGAATAAAATGTTATTCATTTATGACAATTCCTAGATATGAGTTCAGTATTATTTTTAAATGAAATGCAACAAACAAAATATGTTGGCACGATTAATTCACTATTTTAAACATAGCAACACCTATGTATAAAAAATGTATAATTTATATGTATATATTTGTATAAAATATATTTCCTTTAACCTACTTGAAATAAAGAGAGCTCCTGTTCTTAGTTGGCTGATGGAACTCACTGAAAAAGGTCTTGAGTAGATGGGCATGTTGTCTAATCTTCGCCATTTAACCTTTGGTTCTGGATAACCCTGGACATAGCAAGGTAATGTCACATTTGAGCCAATTTCCATAGACACATCAGCAGGTTCTTGTATAAAAACTGGAGGTGCTAGAAGATATTTAAAATGAAAAAAAGTGGTCATTGGTATCGTATACATGCGCATTAAATATAAATTAATTATTAAACTATCAACAGATTGAATTCAAATCAAATCATGGTTCATATAATATTATAAATATATGCTTTAAGTATTCCTGTCCGCTATTGAAATAGATTTTTTAAATAAATGAATAGAGCAACAAAGAAGTTCAACTATTTCCTTAAAGTGATAAGATGGAAAGGGTGGGAATTTAAATCAAGATTTCCTTAACTAAAGGGAATCTTTCATTTTTGGAATTTGTTTTCAATTTTAGTTTATGCCATACTCCTCAAAACTTAAAATTTTCTTACAAATAAGTCTGCCTTGCAATGAAATATTTTTGACACTTTCCAAAACTTACTTCTTTAGGCTGAATTTTTAAATAAACTAATTATATCAGAGTTCATTCTTCAATAGATCACCATATAACAAGGTAACAGTATTTAATCTTAAATTATATTCTTGGTGTATATCACATTCTTGCTTTTCAATATCTTTCATTTTTTTTTTTGCATTTTTGAGTTAAAGAAATTGAAGCTTGAGAATCAATAATTCAAATTAAAGTAACAGAATAGCATTTGATAAATGGAGAATATGGAGTGCTTAATCGTAGAGCTAAGAAATGATTCAGAAATTATAAAATTATAAGTAAGAAGTCTACACTTATCTACATAATTTAGGTAACCACAGAAGCCAGGGGGAAAAAATCAGAGGTAACAGGCATACCCTGGAAAACAGAGGAACGCAATATAGGGAGGATGCTGTCAGAGGCCCAAATAGATGAGGCTCTCAGTATGTCCCACAGAACTTATGAGTAATAATGTTTAAGGTATCAGGCAAGGAGAAATACATAAGATACTATTAGAGGTAACGGATGAAACCTGCTCTTGTAGGACTCTAAGAGGTAGTACACTAGGGATGTCTCCTTGATAATGTCAAGATTAAACAATGGTTAGGAACTACAACAACTATCACTTATAGAGCCAGAGACTCTGTTAAGTCCTCTTCATTAATTACCTCATTTGATCTTCAAAATATCCCTATGAGGTAGGTACTGTTATTACCCCAATTTTATAAAACTGAGACAGAGATAGTTAATTTGCTAAGAGTCACATGGAGTTGAACAGTGGAACTAGGATTGAAAACCAGGTTGATCCGACTCCAAAGTCACAATTCTTTATCATTTTATCAGCCTCCCCTTTTCCATGGGTTCTTATAACTGCCCATACTCAAGCTGGTTTTCAGGCTAGTAAGAATGGGTGTAGAGATCACTTCTCTCCTTCTCAACAGGAATTCTGGGACTTGGATGTACAGCTATCTCCCAAGTAGCATTAGTGCTTTATTAGCCTGGGCCAAACGACCTCCTTTAACTTTACAGCCACATTTTCGATTATTTCTCCATACAAATCTTATTCTCTGGACAATCAGAACTTACTCGTCTCCAGTCAAGGATGGACCTTTCCGAAATCAGCAACTGTGTTACCACCACCCCTTTCAAATGTGATGTCTGCTGTTGATCTCTGGCTACTGAGATACTGACAATTCTTGAAGGCAGTTCCAAAGGCCCTTCCTCAATGCCATCTCTTACCATCCCAAAGGGATATGATTTCTTCCCTCTCTGAGCTTTCACAGAACTCGCTCTACACCACTCTCAAGGCAATGGCTAGATTCAGCCTCTTACTAGACTATATGTTTGACTTCCCCCAGAGAATTTATATTTGTAACCACATTTTTACCTTTTACAGCAACTAGCATGGTACTTTGTGTATTATACATGGCTGCTAGACATTTGTGAATGATTGAATCAATATTAAAAAACTTCAACAATAACCTTGTGTGTGTGTGTGTGCATTAAGTGTATATGATGATAACAACATTGATCCAGTACATCTGAACTTGCAGTTTTGAAGAAACATGGCAATTTCAGAAGTGTAATTGTTTGTTTTTTGAAACTACATAAAATTAAGTTAAATACTACAGCTGAGCAATATGTTTTTAAAAAGAAGTTATGTACCTGTGTTTAGATTTCTCTTACATATATATGGGAATTTGACTAATAAAAAATAATAGGTAAAATAAACATATTTAAAAAATAGTTTAGAAAGCAGCTGACTCTGTGCTTATCTTACGTGTGTAAGGCCTAGTTACTTTTCTCTGGAGTGATACTAGTCATTTATTCCAGAGCCAGCTGCTTGTCTGAAACAGAGAGGTATAAACATCCCAGAATATGTTAGGCTCAGAGTGTGAACAGGTGAATATGGAGATTAGACAGAAAATAAATTCCAGAAGAGCAAAAAGATATGCAGAAGTCTGGGATTGTTCAAGTATTGGGGAGGAAACCAAGCTTACTGACATAAAGAACATGGCCATCAGTGAAAATGGAGACAAAATGAGAATGTTCAGATGTAAGAAAGCCAAGAACAACTAGATTTAAAAAGGATAGGGGGCAGAGTCAAGATGGCGTGTGGAAAGACATCGAGTTAGCATCTCCCCACAACTAGGGTGCCTGCCGGTGGCTGGTGAAGGACCCTGACACCTAAGGAGATGGGAGGAACCCCCAAGTGAACCAATAGGACGTGGGGGGACTGAGGGGGGAGAAGAAGTAGAGCCCAGACAGGATTGGCACCCCTGAGGCTGGGGAGATCAGGAGAGGCAGGTGGGAGGGGCCCTCCGGGAGGAGCAGGAGAAGAGAGGAGGGCATTTGCCCCGCCCACTTGAGTCCAGGAAGCCTGCTGGGCTCCCAGGTGAGGTTCCCCACCCTCTGAGACCAGGGATGGGGGGCAGGCCTGGGCCACTTCTGTTCCTCGAGCCTAAGCCCCAGCCCCCGACAGCCCCCAGGGCCTATTCCAGCCCTGTGGGTCCTAAGCATAGGCGCTGCCCACCACCCAAACCTCACCCTTGCTTAGGTCCCGCCCTCCACAGCCAAGGCCTTTGCCCCCCTTTTTTTCTTTCTTTCTCTCTTTTTTTTTCCCCTTTCCCTCCTCTTTTTCACTATTGTGGTACTGATGTACCTTCCACTTGTTGATTCATCTAGATTTTTATATTCTTTCTAACATATCTGTTATTTCCTAGCCTAATTTTATTTTTCACTTTGTTATTGTTCTCTCTTTTTTTATTTCTTTTTTTTTTTTTTTTTGCCACCCCATGCAGCTTGTGAGATGTTGGTTCACGAGCCAGGGGTTGGGCTGAAGCTCCTGCAGTGTGAACTCCGAGTCTGAACCACTGGACTAACAGAGAATAGGGGTATTCCCTCAGACCCTAGGGAATATTCATTGGAGTGAGTTCTCACAGAGGTTCTCATCTCAGCACCAAGAACCAGCTCTACCCAACAGCCTACAAACTCCAGTGTTGGAAGCCTCAGGCCAAACAACCAGTAAGACAGGAATACAATCCCACCCATTTAAAAAAAAAAAAACATGAGATGGCAAAAAATATGTCACAGCTGAAGGAGCAAGGTAAAAACCTACAAGACCAAATAAATGAAGAGGAAATAGGCAATCTAACTGAAAAAGAATTCAGAGTAAATGATAGTAAAGATGTACCAGAATCTCAGAAATAGAATGAAGGCACAGACCGAGAAAATACAAGAAATGTTTAACAAAGATCTAGAAGAACTAATGAACAAACAAACAGAGATGAACAACACAATAACTGAAATGAAAAAAACACTGGAAGGAATCGATAACAGAATAACTGAGGCAGAAGAACGAATAAGTGAGCTGAAGACAAGATGGCTGAAATAACTGCCGAGGAGTAGAATAAAGAAAAAAGAATGAAAAGAACTGAAGACAACCTTGGAGACCTCTGGGACAACACGAAATGCATGAACATTCGAATTATAGGGGTCCCAGAAGAAGAAGAGAAAAAGAAAGGGTGTGAGAAAATATTTGAAGAGATTACAGTTGAAAACTTCCCTAACACGGGAAAGGAAATAGTCACCCCAGTCCAGGAAGCACAGAGTCCCATACAAGATAAACCCTAGGAAAAACACATCAAGACACATAGTAATCAAACTAATAAAAATTAAATCAAAGAAAAAATATTAAAAACAGCAAGGGAAAAAACAAAAAATAACATACAAAGGAATCCCCATAAGGTTATCAGCTGATTTTTCAGCAGAAACTCTGCAGAAGGCAGCGGAAGGATATACGTAAAGTGATGAAAGAGAAAAACCTACAACCAAGATTACTCTCCCCAGCAAGGATCTCCTTCCGATTCAATGGAGAAATCAAAAGCTTTTCAGACAAGCGAAAGCTAAGAGAATTCAGCACCACCAAACCAGGTTTACGACAAATGCTAAAGAAACTTCTCTAGGCGGGAAACACAAGAGAAGAAAAAGACCCACAAAAACAAACCCCAAACAATTAAGAAAATGGTAATAGGAACATACATATTGATAATAACCTTGAATGTAAATGGATTAAATGTCCCAACCAAAAGACACACACTGGCAGAATGCATACCAAAAAAGACCTATATATATGCTGTCTGCTAGAGACCCACTTCAGACCTAGGGACACGTACAGACTGAAAGTGAGGGGATGGAAAAAGATATTCCATGCAAATGGAAATCAAAAGAAAGCTGTAGTAGCAATTCTCATATCAGATAAAATAGACTTTAAAATAAAGACTGTTTTAAGAGATAAGGAGGGACACTACATAATGATCAAGAATCAATCCAAGAAGATATAACAACTATAAATGTTTATGCACCCAACATAGGAGCACCTCAATACATAAGGCAAATGCTAATAACCATGAAAGGAGAAATCGACAGTAACACAATAATGGTAGGGGACTTTAATACCCCACTTACACCAATGGACAGATCATCCAAACAGAAAATAAATAAGGAAACACAAGCTTTAAATGACACAATAGACCAGATAGGTTTAACTGATATTTATAGAATGTTCCACACAAAAGTGGCAGAATACACTTTCTTCTCAAGTGCAGCCAGAACACATCTTCTCCAGGATCACATCTTGGGTCAAAAATCAAGCATTGGTAAATTTAAGAAAATTGAAATCATATCAAGCATCTTTTCTGACCACAATGCTATGAGATGGAAACCGATTACAGGAAAAAAACTGTAAAAACCATAAATACCTGGAGGCTAAACAGTACATTACTAAATAACCAAGAGATCACTGAAGAAATCAAAGAAGAAATTAAAAAAATACATAGAAACAAATGACAATAAAAACATGATGACCCAAAAACTATGGGATGCAGCAAAAGCAGTTCTAAGAGAGAAGCTGATAGCAATTCAGTCTCACCTCAAGAAACAAGAAAAACCTCAAATAAACAATATAACCCTATACTTAAAACTACAGAAAGAAGAACAAAGAAAACCCAAAGTCAGTAGAAGGAAAGAACTCATAAAAATCAGAGCAGAAATAAATGAAATAGAAACTAAGAAAACAATAGCAAAGATCAATAAAACTAAAAGGGGTTTGTTTGAGAAGATAAACAAAATTGGTAAACTCTTAGCCAGACTCATCAAGAAAAAAATGGAGAGGATGCAAATCAATAAGATTAGAAATGAAAAATGAGAAATCACAACTCACACCACAGAAATACAAAAGATTATAAGAGACTACTACAAACAACTATATGCCAATAAAATGGACAACCACGAAGAAATGGACAAATTCTTGGAAAGGTACAATTTTTCCAAGACTGAACCATGAAGAATTAGAAAATATAAACATACCTGTCACAACTAATGAAATTGAAACCATAATTAAAAATCTTCCAACAAACAAGGGTCCAGGACCAGATGGCTTCACAGGTGAATTGTATCAAGCACTCAGAGAAGAGCTAACACTGATCCTTCTCAAACTCTTCCAAAAAATTGCAGAGAGAGAAACATTCCCAAATTCATTCTGCGAAGCCACCATCACCCTGATATCAAAACCAGAAAAAGATATCACAAAAAAAGAAAACTGTCGAC
The DNA here is from genome assembly GCF_964270905.1 of Leucopleurus acutus. Classification (NCBI taxonomy): domain Eukaryota; kingdom Metazoa; phylum Chordata; class Mammalia; order Artiodactyla; family Delphinidae; genus Leucopleurus; species Leucopleurus acutus. The sequence goes on from NC_139143.1 coordinate 52,398,568, forward strand.
AAATATCACTGATGAAAATGGATACAAAAATCCTGAACAAAATACTACCAACCAGAATCCAACAACACATTAAAAGGATCACACACCATGATCAAGTGGGATTTATCCCAGGGATGCAAGGATTCTTCAATATATACAAATCAATCAATGTGATACACTACATTAACAAATTAAGGAATAAAAACCATATGATCATCTCAATAGATGCAGAAAAAGCTTTTGACAAAATTCAGCACTCATTTATGATAAAAACTCTCCAGAAATGGGCATACAGGGAACCCACTGCAACATAATAAAGGCCATATATGACAAACTCACAGTAAGCATCATACTCAATGGTGAACAACTGAAAGCATTTCCACTAAGATCAGGAACAAGACAAGGATGTCCACTCTTGCCACTTTTATTCAACATAGTTGTGGAAGCCATAGCCACAGCAATCAGAGAAGAAAAAGAAATTAAAGGAATACAAATTGGAAAAGAAGAAGTAAAACTGTCACTGTTTGCAGATGACATGATACTACACATAAAGAATCCTAAAGATGCCACCAGAAAACTGCTAGAGCTAATCAATGAATTTGGTAAAGTTGCAGGATACAAAATTAATGCACAGAAATCTCTTGCATTACTGTACATTAATGATGAAAAATCTGAAAGAGAAATTAAGGAAACACTCCCGTTTACCACTGCAACAAAAAGAAAAAAATACCTAGGAATAAACCTACCTAGGGAGACAAAAGACCTTTATGCAGAAAACTATAAGACACTGATGAAAGAAATTAAAGATGATACCAACAGATGGAGAGATATACCATGTTCTTGGATTGGAAGAATCAATATTGTAAAAATGACTATACTACCCAAAGCAATCTACAGATTCCGTGCAATCCCTATCAAACTACCAATGGCATTCTTCACAGAATTAGAACAAAAATTTTTACAATTCGTATGGAAACACAAAAGACCCCAAATAGCCACAGCAATCTTGAGAAAGAAAAATGGAGTTGGAGGAATCAGGCTTCCTGACTTCAAACTATACCACAAAGCTACAGCAATCAAGACAGTATGGTACTGGCACAAAAACAGAAATATAGATCAATATCTTGCACCTGATAGATCTATCAGACAAGATAGAATGCCCAGAGATAAACCCACACACATACGGGCACCTAATTTACAACAAAGGAGACAAAAACATACAACGGAGAAAAGACAGCCTCTTCAGTGAGGGGTGCTGGGAAAACTGGACAGCTACATGTAAAAGAATGAAATTAGAACACTTCTTAACACCATACACAAAAATAAACTCCAAATGGATCAGAGTTAAATGTAAGACCAGACACTATAAAACTCTTAGAGGAAAACAGAGGAAAAATACTCTTTGACATAAACCACAGTAAGATCTTTTTTGACCCACCTCCTAGAGTAACGGAAATAAAAACAAAAATAAACAAGTGGGATTTAATTAAACTTAAAAGCTTTTGCACAGCAGAGGAAACCATAAACAAGACAAAAAGACGACCCTTAGAATGGGAAAAAATATTTACAAATGCAACAACAGACAAATGATTAATCTCCAAAATTTACAAACAGCTCATGGAGCTCAATATCAAAAAAACAAACCATCCAGTTAAAAAATGGGCGGAAGACCTAAGTAGACATTTCACCAAGGAAGACATACAGATGGCCAAGAGGCACATGAAAAGATGCTCCACATCACTAATTATTAGAGAAACGCAAATGAAAACTACAATGAGGTATCACCTCATGCTGGTCAGAATGGCCATTATGAAAACATTGAGAAACAATAAATGCTGGAAAGGGTGTGGTGAAAAGGGAACCCTCCTGCGCTGTTGGTGGGAATGTAAATTGATACAACCACTATGGAAAACAGTATGGAAGTTCCTTAAAAAACTAAACATAGGATTACCATATGACCCAGCAATACCACTATTGGGCATATACCCTGAGAAAACCATAATTCAAAAAGAGACATGTACCACAATGTTCACTGCAGCTCTATTTACAATGGCCAGGACATGGAACCAACCTAAATGTCCGTCAACAGATAAATGGATAAAGAAGATGTGGCACATATATACAACAGAATAGTACTCAGCCATAAAAAGAAACAAAATTGAGTTATTTGTAGTGAGGTTGTTAGACCTAGAGTCTGTCATACAGAGTGAAGTCAGAAAGAGAAATACAAATACCGTATGCTAATATATAGATATATATATGGAATCTTAAAAAAAAATGGTACTGATCAATCTAGTTGCAGGGCAGGAATAAAGATGCAGACATAGAGAATGGACTTGTGGACATGGGGTGGGAGGGGGAAGCTGGGGCAAAGTGAGAGTAGCATCGAGATATATACACTACCGAATGTAAAATAGTTAGCTAGTGGGAAGCAGCAGCATAGCACAGGGAGGGAGATCAGCTGGGTGCTTTGCAATGACCTAGAGGGGTGGGATAGGGAGGATGGGAGGGAGGCTAAAGAGGGAGGGAAAATGGGGACATATGTATGCATATGGCTGATTCACTTTGTTGTACAGCAGAAACTAACACAGTATTGTGAAGCAATTATACTCCAGTAAAGATCTATTTAAAAAATAAAAAGGTTAGGGCTTCCCTGGTGGCGCAGTGGTTGACAGTCCGCCTGCTGATGCGGGGCACACGGGTTCGTGTCCCGGTCCAGGAAGATCCCACATGCCGCGGAGCGGCTGGGCCCGTGAGCCATGGCCGCTGAGCCTGCGCGTCCGGAGCCTGTGCTCCACCACAGGAGAGGCCACAACAGTGAGAGGCCCGCGTACCGCAAAAAAAAAAAAAAAGGGTAAGTGAAGCTCAAGTTGTGCCCGTAAAACTCACGTAAGACGAGAGAAGTCACCAGTGGTGAAGAAGCTTTGGGAAGAGTGTCAGGCACGAGACAAGCACAAGGTCAGGGAATAAATGTACTGGTACCAGAAAACAAGGCAAATGAGAGTACCAGGCACTAGGTAAGCAGCCAGGACAGCATCAATGACAAGCAAACATCAAAATGAAGCAGCTCCTCCTCAAGCCAAGAAGCCTTTTAAGTATTTCCGACTCCTGAGTGTGGCCAATTCGGACTCCAAGTGAATTAACATTGGGTGGATGGTAAACAGATTAACAAAACCAGTGGGAAAGGAAGCAGAAGTGATTATAGTACAAAATATGGAACTTGTACAGAGGAGCTGCTTAGAGAAGTAGCTTAGGGAAGGTACAGCCCACCAGGTGGTTTCAAATCGCAGCTCCACTATTTCTTAGTCTATAACCTTGGAAAATTATTTTACCTACCCCAGTTTAAATTTCCCCATGAACAAAAGGGCGATAACATATCCTATCTCACGCTGTTAAAAGAGAGAATCATTATTAATCATTTAACGTGTAGTAATCACCCAACTATAAACTATCAATGGTCATAAATATTGTACAGTTAATTTATTAAATCATAGTTCTGGAGTTTAATGTATCTAATGTTAGTTTCAATTTTGGCTTCTGCATACAGTCTGTTGGATTTATTATGCTGGATCTTCTGTGATCCCCTAAATATTTGTGTGCAAGCACTCTGAGGACTGCACAGGGTTGAAGCACGGTACAGCTCTGTTGTCACTTACAGGTGGGTATGGCTGTGTGCACACATTATTTTGAAAATATAAAAGTTACAAACAGATTGACCATCTTGCTCTGACATCTATTCTATAAAATTATTCTAGTTCCTTTAGTGATAAATCTATCCCCACCACGGCAACTCTTGCATTAGATTAGTCAAACTGAGATTTTCTTTCCTAAAATGGCTGAACATACTGCTTTGGTTCTACCAAACCACAAAACATGAGACCACAGTCTGAGTCTAAAACATCACCCTCTGTGGTGTGGAGTGCTGCAAATAAAGTCACTGCCAGGCCAACTTTTTGTTTGATGTAGCCAATCTTCTTCTCTTCCAATTGACACCCTTTTAAAAAAGGATGAAAAGCATTGGTAACATTCCCTGAACATTGACCTGAAATGTCCATAACGGAGACTCACTACAAGAAGCCAGAACTCACAAATAACATTAAATGATCTTTTTATGATTATTTTTTGATCTAGTATTGTTTATGTGAAATAATAGGCCCACAAAAACAAACTGAAAGTCTAACTATTTACGTGATATGGATAAAAGCAAGTTTTTCTTCTTAAGTCATAATCTACTTAAATTTATGCCCAGTAGTTTTGGAACTCAAATGAATAATTTGATGCACCACTAACAGTAGTACTTAAATTGTCTCAAGCCCTTTTTTAAAAAAAAAATCAAGTTGAAACAGTGACTATCGTATTAAAAGCACAATGCTTAATCTTACACGCTATACCACTATTATATATGCATTTCTATATTATTTTTCAAGACTCAAAGAATCAAAGTGACCATTCAGTTTGTAAAGTTACTATTCACCTATTTGATACACGTCCAGGAAGCAGCTTTGGAGGAAAAGCAGTAACCGCTGACATGCTGAATGCACATAGACGATAACACCTCATTTCACCTTTACAACCAACCTATCAGGTAGGTACTGTTAAAAGTCAGGTAGAAAACCCAGTCCCTTTCTAGAGCTCATTCTCTTAAACACTATATAAATTCTAGGGAAAACTTGTTCTTTTGTTTGCTTTTAAACCTAATAGCAATAATCACAACTATCACTGTGACTGTGATTTGCACGGTGCTTGGCAGTTACATCCTCTATCTGCTAGGATATGTAACAATAGTTTTATGTGGACAGAAAAGGTCTAGTCAAACTTTGTAAGCTACAATGATCAGAATTCTAATGGTGAATAAGGAAATAGTTAAGGCATAGCAGAAACATGAATGGTACTGATGTTAATATTAAGTTATTTGGCAACTTTTAACAATGATGAAGGTTACAGTAAGCAAACAACAGAGTTTATGTTAGTAGTTCCATCAGGACAATTACTGGAATAAAAGTTAAGGAAGCCATTGTTTTAGAAAGGGTCGTTGAGAGTGAAGATCTTGAATATGAGTGGAGATAAAACAAAATTCAGTTCAAGGCATAAGGGATAAATATAAAACTTTTGTTAGGATGTGTCCTATCTACTCCAAGTCACTCTAGCACAGACAGACCTAACCCTTATATGGTTTGTCACTAATCCGAAGAGAGAACCTGGAAAGTTCAGAAGCTAAAAAGATTTTCAAGAAGACAGTAAGTAAGCAAAGAAACATGTAAGATGTTTAGATTTTCCACAATCTTGGAGGGGTTGAGGGTGTCATTCCCTTTTTGCTGGGCTATTTCACTCTTCCTTCTAGAGCTAGACAATTCTACAAGAACATTGGGTGAACAGAAAATATCTGTGCAGGAAAGAGAGAGAAGCAAAACTAGAAAATGTTGAGAAGTGAAACTTTGTATATTTCTTGAAAACAAGAATTCTGTATCTAATCACCCTCTTCATTTGGGCCTTATATTTCTAAAAGCATTTCTTGTATTTCATACTCTGCTGGTAAACTCAGAGACCCTCCACCCAGAGATTCCAATCTTATTTCCAAAGCACTTCTCTTAATAACCACAGAGTTTAGTCATGGTTCAAACACATCTTGCTGTGCCCTAGACAGATTCTACAGTGGTCTTTGTGGCCATTTTCAGCTTTGTTGATTCTACCCCAAGGGCATAATCACCAAGAATGCAGAGTGTTCACCAGACAGCCTAGGGGCATGGGGATCATAAAAGATCCCAGCTGGAAAAAAATTTTCGTTTATATGAAATAAAATACGAAGCTTAGAGGGTCATGATTTTCATTTAAAGAGCAAAGATAGTAGAACTAAAATGTTTTGTGTTAACTTTATTCTAAATAAAAAATGCATTTTCTTTATAGTTCTTAACTTTTGTTTAAAAAAAACAGCTTTGGCATGAAAATCATCATGCATAAATGAAAATACAATTTAATGAAATGTCATATTTTATAAATTTAAGTGATGCAAACATTTGACTTATCTGTTAGAATTAAGCTGCCAGGTTCTTTTCCACATGAAACAAGCTCTGTTTTATTTCATGTGTTACCAAACTGTGTAATTTTATTTTTCAAGAAACATGAGATGGAGAGATGAAGGAGGGAGGGCCAAACTTCTTGAGTAATCCGACTAAAGTTGTCATGCACATGCTGTATCATTCACATTGTGATTGACATTTATTTGTAGTTCGTATTTTGTTTTATACATAGAGGAGTCATTGCTAGTGAATTTTTTTAAAGAAGTAAGATAACAATCTGCTACCTTGCTGTCATCAACATCTCCAAATTATGGTCTAGGGCCAAAGTCTAAGTTTTGGCCTCCAGATGTTAATACTTAGGAATTTGGTGTCCAAATGGATGACTCCTGATAGGAAAATGTTTGGCAACAGATGATAGACCAGTGAAGCCTACAGTTTCTGAAATCAAACAACCTAGATTCAAATATCTAGGCTCTGTCCCTCCATAGCTCTTGACCCTGGTCAAGTAGCTTAGCCTTTTTAAGCTTCCGCTTCCTTACCTATATAACAGAGAAAATTATAGTATCTTCCTCTTAAGATTGTTATGAGGGTTTAATGATATAATGCATATACAAGTTCTCAGCACAGTGCATGGTAAATAGAAAAAAACTTGGTACATGCTAACTACCATTATTATATTAATAATTTGAAATGCTAACTCTAATTTTGCCATTCTAACAAATATTTCCACCAACTGCTTCAAAGTTATTAGTGTCAAAAAATACCAGGTCAATTTCAATACAAACTTGTCTATCAGAGACGGGATGCTTACAGCCAACATCCAGAGTTATCTTGCCAGTTGCTCTTCCGGCATCATTGACAGCAACACACGTATAATCACCAGCATCCAGATCTTGAGTTTCTTGAATCTTCAAAAGTCCCAAGAGAGGGTCAATGATGAGAAATGGTGAGGGCCTCAACTCAAGATCCCCTAAGTCAAAACAAAGCGGAGAACGTTAAACAGTTAGATGTTTACATAGTTTGCTATTGGTTTGATTGCACAACTTCTGAAGAAAACGATTGTAAAGTTTTTAAATACAAGTGTCTTGCACAGTGCAGACACTTAAACAATGTCTATGCAATGAAAGAATGAAGTGTTTCTTGGTAATGAGCTGACTTATTAGTCTGTATAATTCCACAGGCTAATCTAGAGTCAAAAATCAGGTCCTAAATGAATTATATACAAATATTTCCTACCATATATGTACCTAAATGAGAACAAACTCTTTGAAGCTATGTTGGGGGACTGGGAAAGAGTGGCAGCTGTCACTGTGGCTGTGTTAGGTAGGAAGGGAATGGGAAGATGAAGGTTGAAATGAGGTTTCTACCATCTTTGTGGCAGGATGAATTTCAATTACCCAGGAAATGCTCCGGAGACTATGGGTGTTCTTAGTTTGGCTAATGACCAGGTTTCTGGTTTGCTGAATGTTCTCAGTCAGATTTTGTCTTGTGAAAGGTATGAGCTGCCTGAGAGGATTCTAAGGATGGCTCGGGAAGTAGGAACCACAGCTGGCTAGAGAGGGTAGGGAAGAGCTTGCTGAGAGAAGAGAAAGAATGGATGAGGAACTCTTGACAATGGCCAGAGAGGAGTACTGTTATATAAATCTCCCAGGATACCTCTACTAAACCTGTATTAGGCATCAAAGTTCTTTAAGTTGGAGTTAGAGGTTTTTTTGGAAGAAGCAGGCAGGGGATAAATGAGTGGAGGATGGAACCTGATATCGAATTTGACCTCGGTATGAGGGTAGAATGACCCAAGAAAGATGAGTTATTTCTGGGTTACCTGCCCCGGAATGCCTCAGATCTCCTGAGAACCATTTCTATTTGAAGGCAGGCAATGCCTCAAAAATCTCTAAGTTGGGTTAGCCTTTCCTTAGGCTTCCCTTCCTCCAAGGTTTCCCCTCATCGAAGAATGAATTTCACCAGGATGACAAATATCATAAAAAATTACCTAGTACTGATGTTTAAGTGGCAGCTTAGTGTCCGTATCTTTTTTGTTTGTTTTTGTAAAGGGTGATGTCAAACTCTTGGTGGGGATCCTAAAAAATTCCAGGAGGTTTAAGGGCCATTGCCTTCGGGTCTCACAGCATGCCCAGATGTCAAGTCTGAAGAGGTACTCTCCAAAATGCCATATACTAGCTTAGCCATGTGCCCTGGGACTAAGGACTGTGGAAGTAACTCCCTTAGCTTTTAACAGGCTAAAACGCCAGAGCTAGTAATTCTCTAGGACACTACATAAAGCAACAGACTCAGAGCAACAAACAATTCTCCTTTTGTTTTTATAATTTGGGGAGGAGAAGAGGTCAAAGGAGCCATAAATTTAAAAACAAAAAAATTACACTAGCAACTGTCAGTGCCAAAAATAAAGTATTTTTCAGCATTCCAACATTTAAAACCCCAATCATCCTTTTAAGCTGGCTACTGGATACCACGCGAGAATGAGAGAAGCAACTAAAGGCTTGTCTATGTGCCTCTGGGAAACTTTCATAACTAAAAGCAGATGATGTTGACATAAACTTTCCTCCCTCTAGGGGAGGATGCAATGTGACCAAGCTGTTCATCAAGCATTAAAATGTTTGGACTAAAATGCATTTAGATTTTTGGATTTTACTTCTCCTTTACTTCTTCTGTATATGTCAGAGCACATACAGGATGAAATAAAGACTAAAAAGCTACTTTTTGCTAGTAGCTTTTTTTTTTTTTTTAAATAAAAGTGTTTAAGGAATAGCAGTAATGAAACAAAATATAAATTGGAAAACACTGGCTATATCAAGTTTGCATTTTGATCACATTTTGGTCATCTCTCTTGATTTCTACTGAACAATTAGTAATCAAATTATTGAGAAGCCATAGAGAAATACAGAACTTTGAAATGAAAATGACTGAGGAAGTATATACTTTTAATATTAGATAAGATTTGAAGAATGTTTACACACATAGTAAAATATATAAACTTTGCTGACAATCTATTCTAGGATTGAACAATCATTACCATTAAGGAGGATTCTTTCTGCTTTAGTTTAAATTCAATTCTGGCCTCTGTGGATGCAAAGACTAACGGAGAGATCATTATCCCTGACATAAGACCCTTTAAATTGTTGAAGGTTCTTTAGTGGTTCTCAAAAATGTTTGTCTCAAGACCTTTTTATACTCTTAAAAATTACTGGGGACTTTAATGAATTTTTATGTGGATTATATTTATTTGTACTTCGCATTTTAAAAAGGAAACTGAAAAATTTTAAAACATAAGTATTTATTTTCTAATAACTCATGACATTTTAACATAAATGTATTTCATATAAAAAAAATTTCCCTGAACAAGAGAAACTTAGTGAGAAAAGTGGCACTGTTTCACATTTTTGCAAATCTCTAGAATGTCTAGCTTAATAGAAGAGAGCTGAGTGTTCATTTTTGCTTCTGTATTCAATTTATTGGATATCACATATCATATAGCTGAGATGAGTGTGAAAAGCCAAATAACATCTTAGTATCATCAGGAAAATAATTTTGATCTCATGGATTCCCTGAAAAGAATTGTGGGGAACCTCCAGGGATTCCCAACTACACTTTAGCAACAACAGATCTAAAGAAACAAATTCAATTTACTATTTTACCAGAAATATTCTTTATACGATATTTTAATAGTGTCCCTGATTCTTCTCTGAACCCACTTTACATTGCTCCTTTCTAAAATCTAAAATTTGGGGGGGCATTTGTACGTACGAAATTCCTTTTCTCAAATGGTCTGAATGAAATACAATTTATTAATGAATGATGGTTGCCAAAGGCTGCAGGACAGGGGAAATGGGGAGCTGCTGTTCAACAGGCATAAAGTTTCAATCATACAAGATGAGTAAGTTCTAGAGATTTGCTGTACAACACTACCTAGAGGTAACAATAGTGTACTGTATGCTTAAAAATTTGTTAAGAGGGTAGAGCTCATGTGTTCTTACCATAAATAAAAAATAAACAAATGACCACATACTTTATTCAATAAGAACTGCCTGAAAAAAAAGCTATGAACAAAAAGTTATTCTTATGGTTAGGGAAAGAACTATTCTTTCCCCCTGTGGTTTCCATAAGGTAGGATCTTCCTAACCTTTCTGCTGTCTCATCCCCAGCAGAGGTGGCAAAGAAAGGTCCAGCTGCCTCCTCGTCCCTTTCTTTTTGGAGCCAGTTTGCATGTAGAAGAGTTTGTCCCCTGGCTTTTCTCTTTATGATCCAGATTCTGCTTATGGAATAAATTGCCTGCCTGGGACTGGGAGAAGAAGTAATACTGGGGTTCAGGGCAGCTCTGCATATTGGAGATGAACATCAATTGAAGCAGGTCCTCCAACATGATCTGTCAGTGCTTAATGCCCACATGCTAGCTCTGTTGGTGCATAACTCGAACAGAGAAATGGGATATGATTTACTAGGCGCACTGAACTCCAATGTCTCTGGTTGAGAAAAGAAACTACTAGGCAGTCAATTCTAGAATCTCCCACATGGTGGCTGCAGAGCTCCCTAACTCCTCATTCACCTCCCAAAAGCCATTTGTGGGACCAAAGCTGACATACAGACTACTCAGGAGAGTAGCACCTACTTGGGAGAATAAAAGACTTTCTCTCTGTGACTCAGCTATTTACAGGCAGAGAAATCAGCAGGTTCCATTACTTTAAAGATTTTTTTTATTATTAACATAAACTACTGATTGATATTTTTCTGGATTTATTTAATTAAGATGTAAGTTTGAAACTTTTATCTACTTCATTTGTAAGTTAAAGATTTAAGTTTTTCAAATAAGGAAAATTAGTTGTTGTTGACTGAAACCTAATTAAGAAGCAAATCGAGAAATGTCTTCTTTTCAGAGAAAACATGAAGACTAAATCATTTAACATGGAAAACTATGAAAATGACGTTATCTCCTAGTTTCCCTCCCTTTTTTTGATTTGTATTATTGAAAAGTATTTGTTTTCTACATAAAGCCTTTCCTTTTCACCTCGTGTTCCCTAAGAGTTTGAACCCGAGGTGAATTCACAATTTTGTAATTATGACATCAACCTGTTGCTATGGGAATGTCTGCGATTTAACAAACAGAATCATAACAATAGTGCTTTGTACTATTTAGCATTTTTCATCTGAAGATTAAAGAGTATTTTGCAAACAGCATCTCAATAATCCTAGCAACCTCCCTCTTAGGCTGTTTATGGGGATTTTTCTTTCTCATAGATTGGAAAAACTAAGAGAAAAACAGAAGCAGGACATTTTAGACAGATATCTACTGTCAGCATTTGAGCGGAGACCAGGACCCAAGGGCATTCTCACCAAGGACAAGCAGCACATTACTGTTATTTTATTACAGAATCACAGAGGTAGAAGCTTTATATCACAAATAGAGGCAGATAATTTCTATACTTGATATAAACAGCTACCATGCATGATGAAGCTGACCATAAAATACGTTTGTCTTTCAGTCAAATGTCATTCAGCTGTAATTTTCGAGGTATGTCTTTATTTGAGCTCTTTATAGAAAGCGTCCTGGAGAATCTAGAAAACTTCCTAATTGTGAGAGCCTAAGCAAAGTGAACTGAAATAAGTGAAGCTATTTTAAACATTAACTGAGTATTCTTGGACAAATTTCTACAGGAAACAATCCTAAACTAATAAAGAGAACGTTCAGCTGGATTAGCACAGGCGAAGTTTTCCTGCTTTGATTTTCACAGTCCTATAATCCACACCAGATGTCAAATGCTGAAATTCAGAGTGCAGAATTTTGAACTATCGTCTCTAGTGAGACCATAAGCACATTTTATGGAGCTGCTAAGTCACACACCAAAACAAATTTTTAACAAATTATCTTTATCTAAAAGAGAAAACAATACTAAATGAACCAGACATGAACATACTTAAGAAATGTACCTTTGAACCATTTAACCTGAGGTGGAGGAACACCAGACGTTTTACATTCCATAACTGTTGTATCCCCAAGGGCAACCAAGAGCTCACTCTGAATTACGATCAACTTCGGGGCTTCTGAAAACAATAAACATGCAAATAATTAACGTCTTACCCAATGCCACTTACATCTTGTTTCTGTTTACTAAATGAACCAATAATAAAAAAAAAACTATTATTATTTACGTGCTTGTGGCTATCTCAGTTTTTACAAACAGAAATAAACTCTTATGATGTATATGCACACAGATGTGTGTGATGAAAAGATCATCTATAAAGCCAAAAGAATATTAGGAAAAAATAATTCTGATGAAACAGTGTCCAAAAATTTAGGAAATTAATTGATGCACATTTTCTAGGTGATGCACATTTCAATTAATCGATGCACATTTTCTACGTGACTTTAAGAATATTCATGTCTATCTACAGAGAGACAGTTGTAGTCTAAGGCTAAAATTTGCATCTATAAAAAGTAGAGTCTCCCACTTTTAACTCTATTTTTCCCTTTGATGTTAAATACAGACATTCTCTAAGTTTCTTTCCTTAGCTCTGATTCACGTCTTTGCCTAATGCTTTAGTTCATGCACATATTTTTCTCTTAACTGAACATTTTAGGACTTCCTAACTTCAACTGAGGTAGTTTTAAACAAAGCCAAGAGTTAATTTCTCAAAGATCATGTTACTCCTTGGCTAGAAAACTTTGGTGATTGCATTTCATAATTCCCTAGTTTGGCTTTCAAAAATCATAAACTGGTGCCTGGCTTTCTTTTGAACTTCACGCTCCATTACACCGCCTTACTTATCACAAGGTATGGAGCTCCACTGGTAGTCCAAAACATGCCCTATTCCCTCCCATCTTCCTGCTTTTGCTAAAGTTTTTTCCTCTGCCTGAAATGCCCTTTGCCACAGCTTTTCAAATCCCACTCATTCTTCCAGGCTGAGCTTAAATCCTATCTCCTTTAAGAAGTGTTTGCAAATTCCCCAGTCAGAATTAATCTTCCCCTCCACCAACCTTCTACTTTTGCACTTATGTGTCTGCCTTATATTTATTTACATATGTCCACTCCCATTATTCACACTCTTGGAAAGTAAGGACCTCATGACATACATTTTTTATTCTACATTCCACAGTCTCTAGCACAGCATTTTACATAATTTGGGTGATTACTAAGTTAAATAAATGGGTGGAATATTTTGGTTTCTTTGTGAATGAACCCAAATTCATTTCTGCAATGGAGAATCTGTTTCAATCCCCATTCCCAACTGTTGGTTCCCTCTCCACATGGCTGTTCTATGAACGTTTTTAATTGTCATCTCTAAATCTGAGCCCATCTTCCCTTCTAAACTTATTCACCACGTGCCTTCCTCATTTCTATAAATGAGACTTCTTCCCAGGCTTTTAGGTCCAGTATTTGTGACATTTTTGTTACCTCCTTCATCTATACACACCATCTACAATTCTCAATCTTTTTTTTAACATCTTTATTGGAGTATAATTGCTTTACAATGGTGTGTTAGTTTCTGCTTTATAACAAAGTGAATCAGTTATACATATACATATGTTCCCATATCTCTTCCCTCTTGCATCAGTTCTCAATCTTTATTGTGGCTCTTTGACACTCCTTCCTCGCCACTGCCAATTTTACTACCTTACTATGAATGATGAAGAAAAATGAGAGAAACGGTGGATTGCTAGTCATTAATTATTCACAGTTTACAAAATGACACTGAGCATATAACCCTTGTCCTTTATTTGTCTAAGAAAGACCAAAGTAAAAGAAATATTGGGGCCTCCCTGGCGGCGCAGTGGTTGGGAGTCCGCCTGCAGATGCAGGGGACACGGATTCGTGCCCCGGTCCGGGAAGATCCCACAGGCCACGGAGTGGCTGGGCCCGTGAGCCATGGCCACTGAGCCTGCGTGTCCAGAGCCTGTGCTCCACAACGGGAGAGGCCACAACAGTGAGAGGCCCGCAAACGACAAAAAAAAAAAAAAGGAAATATTGTATTCTATATTACATATTATTAGAATATATGATTATGTATTAAAATAGATTTGATTATACTATATATATGTTAGAATGTATTATATTCTATATTATGGAATATTATAGTATAGAATAAGTTGTCATAAAGTATATCTTCAATAAATGCTTCAGTTTGGAGGGGAAAAACTGAAGATGAAAAGCAAAACGTAATACCTAGATAAGTGACAGAAATGTTGTAAATATTTAATTAAAACAGAAATATTATAACGTTTCATATGAATAAATATATTTATACATATATATATAAATTCATATATATATATGAACATAAGTGGAAAATGTAAAATGAAAGTTGAGGTGGAGAGGAGGAAGATGGCGGAAGAGTAAGACGTGCAGATCAACTTCCTCCCGACCGACACATCAGAAATACATCTACATGTGGAACTGCTCCTACAGAATACCTACTGAACGCTGGCAGAAGACATCAGACCTCCCAAAAGGCAAGAAACTCCCCACGTACCTGAGTAGGGCAAAAGAAAAAAGGAAAAACAGAGACAAAAGAATAGGGATGGGATCTGCACCAGTGGGAGGGAGCTGTGAAGGAGGAAAGGTGTCCACACACTAGGAAGCCTCTTCGCGGGCGCAGACTGCGGGTGGCGGAGGGGGTAAGTTTCGGAGCCGCGGAGGAGAGCACAGCAACAGGGGTGCAGAGGGCAAAGCGGAGAGATTGCCGCAAAGAGGATCGGTGCCGACCGGCACTCACCAGCCCAAGAGTACTGTCTGCTCACCCGCCGGGGTGGGCGGGGGCTGGGAGCTGAGGCTCGGGCTTCGGTCGGATCGTAGGGAGAGGACTGGGGTTGGCAGCGTGAACACAGCCTGAAGGGGTTCGTGCACCACAGCTAGCCAGGAGGGAGTCCGGGGAAAAGTCTCCAGCTGCTGAAGAGGCAAAAGACTTTTTCTTCCCTCTTTGTTTCCTGGTGCACGAGGAGAGAGGATTAAGAGCGCCGCTTAAAGGAGCTCCAGAGACGAGCGCAAGCCATGGCTAACAGCGCGGACCCCAGAGACCGGCATGAGACGCTAAGGCCACTGCTGCTGCCACCAAGAAGCCTGTGTGCGAGCACAGGTCACGATCCCCACCTCCCCTCCCAGGACCCTGTGCAGCCCGCCACTGCCAGGGTCCCTTGATCCAGTGACAACTTCCCTGGGAGAACGCACGGCGCACCTCAGGCTGGTGCAAACGTCACGCTGGCCTCTGCTGCCGCAGGCCCACCCCGCACTCCGTGCCCCTCCCTCCCACCCGGCCTGAGTGAGTCAGAGCCCCCGAATCAGTGGCTCCTTTAACCCCCTCCTGTCTGAGCAAAGAACAGACGCCCTCCAGCGACCTACACGTAGAAGCGGGGCCAAATCCAAAGCTGAACCCCGGGAGCTGTGTGAACAAAGAAGAGAAAGGGAAATCTCTCCCAGCAGCCTCAGGAGCAGCATATTAAATCTCCACAATCAACTTGATGTACCCTGCATCTGTGGAATACATGAATAGACAACGAATCATCCCAAATTGAGGAGGTGGACTCTGAGAACAAGATATATTATTTTTTCCCCTTTTCCTCTTTTTGTTAGTGTGTATGCGTATGCTTCTGTGTGAGATTTTGTCTGTAGAGCTTTGCTTTCACCATTTGTCCTGGGGTTCTGTCCGTCCGATTTTTGGGTTTTTTTTACTTTAAAAGAAATTTTTTTTCTTAATAATTATATGTTATTTTAATAACTTTATTTTTTTATCTTACTTTATTTTATTTTATCCTCTTTCTTTCGTTCTTTCTTTCTACTTTTTCTCCCTTTTATTCTGAGCCGTGTGGATGAAACGCTCTTGGTGCTCCAGCAAGGAGTCAGTGCTGTGCCTCTGAGGTGAGAGAGCCAACTTCAGTACACTGGTCCACAAGTGACCTCCCAGCTCCACGTAATATCCAATGGCAAAACTCTCCCAGAGATCTCCATCTCAATGGCAAGACCCAGCTTCACTCAAGGACCAGCAAGCTACAGTGCTGGACACCCTATGCCAAACAACTGGTAAGACAGGAACACAGCCCCACCCATTAGCACAGAGGCTGCCTAAAATCATAGTAAGGCCACAGACACCACAAAACACACCACCAGACGTGGACCTGCCCATCAGAAAAATAACATCCAGCCTCATCCACCAGAACACAGGCACTAGTCCCCTCCACCAGGAAGTCTACACAACCCACTGAACCAACCTTAGCCACTGGGGACAGACACCAAAAACAACGGGAACTATGAACCCGCAGCCTGCAAAAAGGAGACCCCAAACACAGTAAGTTAAGCAAAATGAGAAGACAGAAAAACACACAGCAGATAAAGGAGCAAGATAAAAACCCACCAGACCTAACAAATGAAGAGGAAATAGGCAGTGTACCTGAAAAAGAATTCAGAATAATGATAGTAAACATGATCCAAAATCTTGGAAATAGAATAGAGACAATGCAAGAAACATTTAACAAGGACCTAGAAGAACTAAGGAGAAAGCAAGCAATGATGAACAACACAACAGATGAAATTAAAAATACTCTAGAAGGGATCACTAGAAGACTGAGGCAGAAGAACGGATAAGTGACCTGGAAGATAAAATAGTGGAAATAAGGGGCTTCCCTGGTGGCGCAGTGGTTGAGAGTATGCCTCCGATGCAGGAGACGCGGGTTCGTGCCCTGGTCCGGGAGGATCCCACGTGCCGCGGAGCGGCTGGGCCTGTGAGCCATGGCCGCTGAGCCTGCGCGTCCGGAGCCTTGTGCTCCGCAGCGGGAGAGGCCACAACAGTGAGAGGCCCGCGTACCGCAAAAAAAAAAAAAAAAAAAAAAAAAAAATAGTGGAAATAAGTACTAATAGTGGAAATAAGCAGAGCAGAATAAAGAAAAAAGAATGAAAAGAACTGAGGACAGTCTCAGAGACTTCTGGAACAACATTAAACGCACCAACATTCGAATTATAGCCAGAAGAAGAAGAGAAAAAGAAAGGGACTGAGAAAATATCTGAAGAGATTGTAGTTGAAAACTTCCCTAATATGGGAAAGGAAATAGTTAATCAAGTCTAGGAAGCACAGGGAGTCCCATACAGGATAAATCCAAGGAGAAATACGCCAAGACACATATTAATCAAACTGTCAAAAATTAAATACAAAGAAAGCATATTAAAAGCAGGAAGGGAAAAACAACAAAACACACAAGGGAATCCCCATAAGGTTAACAGCTGATCATTCAGCAGAAACTCTGCAAGTGAGAAGGGAGTGGCATGACATATTTAAAGTGATGAAGATGAAAAACCTGCAACCAAGATTACTCTACCCAGCAAGGTCTCATTCAGATTTGATGGAGAAATTAAAACCTTTACAGACAAGCAAAAGCTGAGAGAGTTCAGCACCACCAAACCAGCTTTACAACAAATGCTAGAGGAACTTCTCTAGGCAGGAAACACAAGAGAAGGAAAAGACCTACAATAATGAACCCAAAACAATTAAGAAAATGGTAATAGGAACATACATATCAATAATTACCTTAAATGTAAATGGATTAAATGCTCCAACCAAAAGACACAGACTGGCTGAATGGATACAAAAACAAAACATGTATATATGTTGTCTACAAGAGACCCACTTCAGACCTAGGGACACATACAGACTGAAAGTGAGGGAATGGAAAAAGATATTCCATGCAAATGGAAATCAAAAGAAAGCTGGAGTAGCAATTCTAATATCAGACAAAATAGACTTTAAAATAAAGACTATTACAAGAGACAAAGAAGGACACTACATAATGATCCAGGGATCGATCCAAGAAGAAGATATAACAATTGTAAATATTTATGCACCCAACACAGGAGCACCTCAATACATAAGGGAAATACTAACAGCCATAAAAGGGGAAATCGACAGTAACACATTCAGAGTAGGGGACTTTAACACCCCATTTTCACCAATGGACTGATTATTCAAAATGAAAATAAATAAGGAAACAAGCTTTAAATGATACATTAAACAAGATGAACTTAATTGATATTTATAGGACATTCCAACCAAAAACAACAGAATACACATTTTTCTCAAGTGCTCATGGAACATTCTCCAGGATAGATCATATCTTGGGTCACAAATCAAGCCATGGTAAATTTAAGAAAATTGAAATTCTATCAAGTATCTTTTCCGACCACAGTGCTATGAGACTACATATCAATTACAGGAAAAGATCTGTAAAAAATACAAACACATGGAGGCTAAACAATACACTACTTAAAAACGAAGTGAGCACTGAAGAAATCAAAGAGGAAATCAAAAAATACCTAGAAACAAAGGACAATGGAGACACGATGACCCACAACCTATGGGATGCAGCATAAGCACTTCTAAGAGGGAAGTATATAGCAATACAATCCTACCTTAAGAAACAGGAAACATCTCGAATAAACAACCTAACTTGCACCTAAAGCAATTAGATAAAGAAGAACAAAGAAACCCCAAATTTAGCAGAAGGAAAGAAATCATAAAAAACAGATCAGAAATAAATGAAAAAGAAATGAAGGAAACGATAGCAAAGATCAATAAAACTAAAAGCTGGTTTTTTGAGAAGATAAAATTGATAAACCATTAGAGTCATCAAGAAAAAAAGGGATAAGACTCAAATCAACAGAATTAGAAATGAAAAAGGAGAAGTAACAACTGACACTGCAGCAATACAAATGATCATGAGAGATTACTACAAGCAACTCTATGCCAACAAAATGGACAACCTGGAAGAAATGGACAAATTCTTAGAAATGCACAACCTACCAAGACTGAATCAGGAAGAAATAGAAAATATGAACAGACCAATCACAAGCAGTGAACTTGAAACTGTGATTAAAAATCTTCCAACAAGGGCTTCCCTGGTGGCGCAGTGGTTGAGAGTTCATCTGCCGATGCAGGGGACACGGGTTTGTGCCCCGATCCAGGAAGATCCCACATGCCGCGGACCGGCTGGGCCCATGAGCCATGGCCGCTGAGTCTGCGCGTCCAGAGCTTGTGCTCCGCAACGGGAGAAGCCACAACATTGAGAGGCCCGCGTACCGCAAAAAAAAAAAAAAAAAAAAAATCTTCCAACAAACAAAAGCTCAGGACCAGATGACTTCACAGGCGAATTCTATCAAACATTTAGAGAAGAGCTAACACCTGTCCTTCTCAAACTCTTCCAAAATATAGCAGAGGGAGGAACACTCCAAACTCATTCTACTAGGCCACCATCACCCTGATACCAAAACCAGACAAAGATGTCACAAAGAAAGAAAACTACAGGCCAATATCACTGATGAAGACAGATGAAAAAACTCTCAACAAAATACTAGCAAACAGAATCCAACAGCACATTAAAAGGATCAAACAACATGATCAAGTGGGGTTTATTCCAGGAATGCAAGGATTCTTCAATATACGCAAGTAAATCAATGTGATACACCATATTAACAAATTGAAGGGGAAAAATCATATGATCATCTCAACAGATGCAGAGAAAGCTTTCGACAAAATTCAACACCCATTTATGATAAAAACCCTGCAGAAAGTAGGCATAGAGGGAACTTTCCTCAACATAATAAAGGCCATATATGACAAACCCATAGCCAACATCATCTTCAATGGTGAAAAACTGAAACCATTTCCACTAAGATCAGGAACAAGGCAAGGTTGCCCACTCTCACCACTCTTATTCAACATAGTTTTGGAAGTTTTAGCCACAGCAATCACAGAAGAAAAGGAAATAAAAGGAATCCAAATCAGAAAAGAAGAAGTAAAGCTGTCACTGTGTGCAGATGACAGGATACTTTACATAGAGAGTCCTAAAGATGCTACCAGAAAACTACTAGAGCTAATCAATGAATTTGGTAAAGTAGCAGGATACAAAATTAATGCACAGAAATCTCTGGCATTCCTATACATTAATGATGAAAAATCTGAAAGTGAAATGAAGAAAACACTCCCATTTACCATTGCAACAAAAAGAATAAAATATCTAGGAATAAATCTACCTAAGGAGACAAAAGACCTGCATGCAGAAAATTATAAGACACTGATGAAAGAAATTAAAGGTGATACAAATAGATGGACAGATATACCGTGTTCTTGGATTGGAAGAATCAACATTGTGAAAATGACTCTACTACCCAAAGCAATCTACAGATTCAATGCAATCCCTATCAAACTACCACTGGCATTTTTCACAGAACTAGAACAAAAAATTTCACAATTTGTATGGAAACACAAAAGACCCCGAATAGCCAAAGCAATCTTGAGAACGAAAAACGAAGCTCGAGGAATCAGGCTCCCTGACTTCAAACTATATTACAAAGCTACAGTAATCAAGACAGTATGGTACTGGCACAAAAACAGAAATATAGATCAATGGAACAGGATAGAAAGCCCTGAGATAAACCCACACACATATGGTCACCTTATCTTTGATAAAGGAGGAAAGAATATACAGTGGCGAAAAGACAGCCTCTTCAATAAGTGGTGCTGGGAGAACTGGACAGGTACATGTAAAAGTATGAGATTAGATCACTCCCTAACACCATACACAAAAATAAGCTCAAAATGGATTAAAGACCTAAATGTAAGGGCAGAAACTATCAAACTCTTAGAGGAAAACATAGGCAGAACACTCTATGACATAAATCACAGCAAGATCCTTTTTGACCCACCTCCTAGAGAAATGGAAATAAAAACAAAAATAAACAAATGGGACCTAATGAAACATAGAAGCTTTTGCACAGCAAAGGAAACCATAAACAAGACCAAAAGACAATCCTCAGAATGGGAGAAAATATTTGCAAATGAAGCAACTGAAAAAGGATGAATCTCCAAAATTTACAAGCAGCTCATGCAGCTCAATAACAAAAAAACAAACAACCTAATCCAAAAATGGGCAGAAGACCTAAATAGACATTTCTCCAAAGAAGATATACAGATGGCCAACAAACACATGAAAGAATGCTCAACATCATTAATCATTAAAGAAATGCAGATCAAAACTACAATGAGATATCATCTCACACCGGTCAGAATGGCCATCATCAAAAAATCTAGAAAGAATAAATGCCTGAGAGTGTGTGGAGAAAAGAGAACCCTCTTGCACTGTTGGTGGGAACATAAATTGATACAGCCACTATGGAGATCAGTATGGAGGTTCCTTAAAATACTAAAAATAGAGCTACCATACGACCCAGCAATCCCAATACTGGCATATAGCTTGAGAAAACTATAATTCAAAAAGTGTCATGTACCAAAATGTTCATTGCAGCTCTATTTACAAGAGCCAGGAGATGGAAGAAACCTAAGTGTCCATCATCGGATGAATGGATAAAGAAGATGTGGCACATATATACAATGAATATTACTCAGCCATAAAAAGAAATGAAATTGAGTTATTTGTCGTGAGGTGGATGGACCTAGAGTCTGTCATACAGAGTGAAGTAAGTCAGAAACAGAAAAATAAATACCGTATGCTAACACATATATATGGAATCTAAGAGAAAAAAAAAAAAGGTCATGAAGAACCTAGGGGTAAGACAGGAATAAAGACACAGACCTACTAGAGAATGGACTTGAGGATACGGGGAGGGGGAAGGGTAAGCTGTGACAAAGTGAGAGAGTGGCATGGACATATATACACTACCAAACGTAAAATACATAGCTAGTGGGAAGCAGCCGCATGGCACAGGGAGATCAGCTCAGTGGTTTGTGACCACCTAGAGGGGTGGGATAGGGAGGGTGGGAGGGAGGGAGACACAAGAGGGAAGAGAAATGGGAACATATGTGTATGTATAACTGATTCACTTTGTTATAAAGCAGAAACTAACACATCATTATAAAGCAATTATCCTCCAGTAAAGATGTTTAAAAAAAAAGAAAGTTGAGGTAAACTCGGAAGGATACAGAATTTATTAATTTGTAAGTAAAATATTACAAAGAACAGATGAATCATGGAAGGATAGAACTCTGTGGACATTCTGGAACTCTTCCATAATCTGGAAGCTTCCTTGATTTCTGTTGATTACTGAAGCTATTCACTCCCTGAACTTATTTTAACTTAAATTAGTTACACTATTTGCTTTAATCAATGTGTGAAACAAACAATAAATTATACAACTGGGTATAACTCATTCCTAATATTAATTTTCAAAAAAGTACTTTTACATTGCTTGATATGATATTCATACTATTTGTACTGCCTTTTAAACTGATTATACTTGCCAGTGTATCTGAGGGTAGAAGTCTGTTTATCCATCCCAGCTGAATTACTTGCCAGGCAACCATAGATCCCTGCATCTTTGGGAACTGCATTTTTGATAAATAAGATACCTTCTGAGGTCATCCTATACCTACAGACAAAAAGAAAATAACATTGAAAATACTCTAATAATAGTATCAAGGAACTATAGCACCTTCCTTTCAAATATTTTAGAGTTATGTTTGTGGTGCTGATTGCAGAAATGATTAACATCATCATTTTACAAGCAGAAATGTTATAATGATAATAACAATAGGTCCCACATATCTAGTACTTGCCATGTATCAGGGCTGCTCTAGTACCTTCACATTTATCAATGTATTAAATCTTCCTAACAACCCAATGAGTTAGATACTATTATCTCTGTTATACAGATGAGCAAAGAGGTTATACACCTTGCCCGGAGTCAGGGTTAGTAAAGGGAAGAAGTGGAATTTGCACCCAGGCAATCTTGCTCTGTGTGAACTTCTAAGCCAAACAGTTCCTCAAAATGAAAACCTGAGAGATGCAAAGCCTCCCATCTCAGGTGAGTCTGTGAAGAGACCAGGAATAGAATCTGGCTCATAGCTAAGCCCTTCTCCCCCTGCCAAACCCAGAGTAATGGAAGCCCGATGGCTGGAAACTTCATTGCTTATGCCCCTCGTGTTCAGTACTCTCTTTGAGCATAAGAGGATTCATTTTCTTTTAAAAGCATCCAGCAGAATAAAATACCTCTCAGTGTACGATAGTATGGCAGCAGCCAGCAGGAGTTACGAAGAATGTCTGCATACACTTTAATTAGAGCTACTGTTCTGTCCTTTGTCTCTCCCTCTCTCTTCTGTTAAATCTCAGGACCAAACCTCTAGTAGACGGGTTAAAACTACACATTACTTTACCCACAGAAAGTTTATTATCCCCATTTCAATTATTCAAGGTAAACCAACTGTTACAGTGTTATGTTTGCAAAACAAAGTATTAGGAAGCACTTAGTCCCAGCTATTGAATTCAAGACTTAAGAACCTCAGACTATACATTCATCATTTATTATTTTACTGACATTTCCTGGCCTATTGAGAAAATCTAAAGCTGTGGATTTGGGTCAAATCTCCCTTAACCTTAGGGAGTTGGTCAGATTAATACTGTCCAGAACTTTCACCAACTTCTCTCACTCAGTAAAAACAAAGAACATGATACAAACCCAGTACCTGTGTGAACCCACAATAAACATATCATTCATGGTCCAGGTGATCTTTGGTTTGGGATAACCTGTTGCAGAACACATGATGGAGACCTCAGATCCACCTGTAAACGACTGATTCTTGGGCATAACAGTGACTTTGGGCGGTTCTGCAAAGAAAACACACAGAGTGAAATGTCAATGATGTTAGCAGATTTGCAGGCTTCTCACTGCCACACCTTTACTTTAAAAAAATTATTTGTTTATTTTGCACTTTCAAGACTGTACAAAACTGGGGTCTGCTCCTTCCAGCCGCCCAGAGCTCCTCCTCTCCCTGAAAGACCGATGCAGACTGTGGCTGGGCCCCCAAAGCCTGACTCTGCACCCCACAGGCCCAGGCAGGACCACAGAGGGTCTCATCTCTGGCCATTCAACCCAAGGCCTTGCAGCCCAGCCCAGCCCAGCCCCGCCCCGTCAGCCCATCTGGAGCCCCAGGCCTGCTCCTACTCTTGGATCTTGGAGGCATGACAGTGGGCAAGGCTTTGCCTTCAGAGCTTGGTGAGGGTCTGGCACACTCTCCTTTAAGGGGACATCAGGGGCCTGGGTCTGAGGCCAATGACAGAAAGAGGCTTCCACTTTCTGGGGCCTGAATGCAAGGGGGAGGGAAGCAGGACTATGACATAGTATTATTCGGCAGCCAGGGCTGGGGTCCCTCTGTCCATTCTCTAGCCAGGTCCTTCCCTCAGCTCCTGACCCACCCATGGCCTTAGCTACTGGGCTGGCTGGGCACCAGGACCTGCAGTGGCCCCATTTTTCTGGGGTATCTTGGACATGCGGGAGAAGGTGGTCCTTGGGACTTGGATGTTCCCAAGCTCATGGCAGCTGGTGTCCATGAGCTTGGGAACATCCAGCCACAGGGTGGCTGCTGGTGGGGATGGCATCCAGCACCTTCATCTTGACCATTCCTGAGGTGAAGAGCTTCCTCCTGGGGTTGTAGAAGGAGAAGGTAGAGTATAACACAGAGGTGAGGGGCAACCAGACTCAGATCACCAGGTAGAAGGCTCCTCTCTTGAAAAGCAGCAGGTCCTATTGTCATTCCACATGCCCTCAGGGTAGAGTCACACTTCAAGGTTCTCTCTGACCATGCCCAAGCCCACGTGTGCCATCATGGTCCTGGTACTTTGTTAGTTGATGACAGAAGAAATTTTCACAAATTAAAGTATGGGGAATTCATCCTAGTTTATACATGATTTGGCTTGAACTTTATGCTAGTTAGAACAGCCTGTCTATGTACTGTCAAGCATGCATTGTACATGGGCTTTAACCATTAAAGAATGTATTTAAAAAATAAAAATGGAGTAACTGTGGTTCAAACATTCAAAATGGAGCCAGGTGGCCACTGTGGGTGTGGTTTCAGACACGCTCCTGCATCACTGAGAACTTGAATTTTCTGAACTGTATCAAACTCAAGGACACCACCAACTATTCTCAAAACAACATCTGCTAGCAGTTGCCTGCTGCAACCTTATGGTCTCAAGGTCTCCCCTTGTAACTATGCAACCATTCAGTCCCCAAACAATCCTTGCTTAACAAGCACCCATTCTTCTTGCCGGTTCTAATCCTAATTCTTGACAAACAACTTACGCAACTTTGTGGGTTTTGCCTATATAAGCCTCCCTCATTTTGTGGTCAGGCAGAACACAATTCAAGTGCTTCTTGGATCTGTGTCTCCAGGGCCACAGTCCTCAGTTTGGCTTAAATAAAACTCTTTTCTATTCCTATTAGAGATTGTTTACTGATTATTTGCATTGGCAATGAAGATGCCCCAAGGTACACAAGATCAGGCCCATGCATCCTATGAAGAACGGCTCCTGCTTGGCAATCTGCATTCAGGAAGGGCCTCCATGAGACCACTATGCCCAGGATGCTCTGGTGGTTAGAGATGATGACACAGGGGTGGTCCCCCTCCGGCTTCTGGCGGCCCTTAATCTCAAAGTGAATGCAGTATATGTACTTGAAGGACTGGATGCGCCAACTGATAATGCTCACATTCTCCACTATCTGGCCACGGTGACACAGCAGGCAGGTGACCACGGCCACGGTGATGACAATAAAGCAGTGCATGCAGTACAGGGTGATCTTGGCTTAGAACCTGGCCGTGCAGCTCAGCTGCACAAGCAGCAACAGGAGCAGCAGCTGCAGCAGTGTGCAGTCAGCCAAGGCCAGAGTTCCATGGCCAAGGCCGCGCTGGGATCGTGCATGTATGGTGGCCCCCTTGGAGCCTCGATGGCACTGGCCTCAGGCTCCCTCCTTGGGCTCTGGCTGGAGAGGAGCTCTTTGGATAACCCCTATCAGAGATCTGGTCCAATCAGTGCAAGAGAGAAACCAAAAGTAATGAAAGCACGGGAGGTAAATTGCTTTTGAGAGTAAAATGAATCTGATCCCAGTGTTGTGTTTCTGCATCTCCACTGGTTACTATGGGGCCCCTTGCTACTTTGCTCCCACTAGCTGACTACTGGTTTCCATCTGCTCATCTGGAACTTCAATATAAACCTGTTTTCAGGCAAAGTCTCTATATTGGGCCTTTTGCTACTTTCTATCTAGTGAACATAGGTTTGGAGCCAATCTTGTCCTGACTGCTGCCTGTTTTGAGTTGCTCTTTCCCTTTTTATTTGTTTGATTGTAAGTTTGCTGAGGTCGAGACCATGTCTTTCTTATTATTCCATTTCCAATATATTCCACAGTACATAACATCTCTTTCATGTTATGCAGTGACTTGTAAATGAAAGACACTTAAAGCCATTGATGGAATACAGGTCATTCCTAAAATGTAACTTGGCTCTGAGAATTTTTATGCCTGCTGGCCTCTGGAGATCCTGCTATACTGATCATTTGCCTCATGCCCATGGATTCATAAGACCTCAACTTACAAAATATCCAAGTGCCTATTGCATTCCACTTCTACAGCAGAAAAAAGACTTTTGAAAATGAAATATTAAATCAGAAATTTATTGTCAAAAAGAATACAAGAATTCTCTGGGGTAGCTGGGATGTTGATATATCTGGTCTAATCAATTATATGTTTTACATCTATACTACTACAGAGTAAGAATTAATCATCAAAGAAGGTACCATCAAAGAAATATTTAATCATTTTCTTTCTCTTTAAAGACTGTTTATTTTTTTATTTTATTGAAGTATAATTTACTCATAATATTATAATAACTTCAGGTGTATAACACAGTGATTAGTTATTTATATAGATTAGGCACCATACAAAATTGTTATAATATTGACTATATTCCCTGTGCTGTACATTATATACCTGTGACTTATTTATTTTATAACTGGTAGTTTAAATAACTTACTTAGTGTACATATCCCCCACTCAATCAGCTAGAAATAAATTCATTTCCACAATTTTTGAAATAGATGTCATGAGTATTAACAAAAATAAATTAAT
Organism: Leucopleurus acutus; assembly: GCF_964270905.1. NCBI lineage: Eukaryota > Metazoa > Chordata > Mammalia > Artiodactyla > Delphinidae > Leucopleurus > Leucopleurus acutus. The sequence goes on from NC_139143.1 coordinate 52,425,465, forward strand.
TCAATAATGTGCTTTTTGCACAATTATGATGTTCCAGGCTCTGTGCTAACTTACAGGGATACACTGATGAGCCAAACAGACATGGTGTCAGCTTTCCATTCAATTGGGTTTTTACTATAAAGGAAATTGAGAATTCAGTTAGTCAGTTAGATCTGGATATATTTATGATGTACCTTTATTATAAGTTAGTCTGCAAACTGTGGTTTGGTTTCCTAAGAGGAATCCCCAAACATTTGAAAGAGATACAAATGATGCTGCTGAACTGGGCAGCTAAAGAATGGAACAAACCAAATTAGTGCCTAATTGCTAGCAGCTTATAATCGCCCTTCTTTTTTCTCCTGTTTACACTGTGTTTTTCAAATAACGTTTGCCTTTGAAGTTAATGTTTAAAGGATTTTTCCAGCCAGTGGACTTGGTTGACAGACTCATTATTCCATGGTTTCTTCTTGGTGAACATAGGGCTAAAGAAACATGTGAGGCCAAGGGCAGACTGGCCATGGCCAGTAAGTTCAAATTGTGATTGCATCTGGAGTCCATCAATTCTGAAATGCTGGAGTACTACACATGTGGGGATGCTGCAGACAATCTTTAGGGGAAGAGGTGGAAAAAAATGAACAGTTGTTTTTCTTTGGAATTTTTTGAATACCCACATTTATTCCCACCTTCCTAAAATAAAAGCTTTTTCATGTCTACCTCATTTTGACATAGGATTGCTGCAAAGACTCGGCAGCCCTTGGGAATTCTGTCTAAACATGATGCCTTCCAATGCCGTCTGCCAGAATTGGTTTGGCATATCTCCCAGCGAGAATCCCACTGGTAGGCTCTGTAGTTCACATATTAAAGTGAAAATAAATGTCAGTTACCCAAGCCAGGATGTAGAGAGCTAAGAGGTCATTTCTCAAATAATGCCTGGGTATAGGGTGCTGCTCAGGGTCATGAAATAAGTCTGTGTGCAACATACAGATGGGATGACATCATCCCACAGAAGGTGAGAAATTTACCACTGCTCTGGAAAGAATATTTCTCCTGATAATAAAATTAGAAAGGACATGAACAAACACAGGGAAGCATAATGGGATTTCAACCAAATAACAGTGGAATAAAGATCATCAGAATGATTCAGGCTTTACCTGATTACGTTAAATAAGGATATAATAGACCTCTATATTTATTATATAATATATATAATATATATTATATATATAATATATATATATATAATTATACTATAATTATTTCAACTGTTAGATTTCTTTTAACCCCTAGAAAAAAGCTCAACTTGTTCTTAAAAAGTCGTTGTAATGGAGCAAGGACAAGGTATTGAAGAACCATAGTTCAACTCCATCAAAGTCCAGAGTCCAATTTTAGGCTTTAAGGAGAAGTAATCCATTCTCAGTTGGTTTTCAGTCTCATTTCAGCATCACAATCATCACCATTATCATCACCAACACTAACCATCTGCACCACCATCATAAATAACAACTTGCTGTTCATTAGCCAAAGCAACGGGAACATGGCACTCTATTAGGTATTAAGGCATTAATTCATTCTTTATATTTGAACCATAACGAAAGAAAAATATGTGAGTTTTTATAATTCATCACCAATGATTTTAAAATGTTAAACATAAATTAGGATACTAAGAATAAAAACTACTACTTTAAGACTTAGGTGTCTTTACATAGCATTAATGCTCAGGTTGCAAAATGCATTATAAGAGAGCATGAAAACAGCCATTGCTCTGACTACAAAGACCAAGGAAGATAAAAGAGAAATGCAAATCAAAACTACAATGAGATATCATCTCACACCGGTCAGAATGGGCATCATCAAAAAATTTAGAAACAATAAATGCTGGAGAGGGTGTGGAGAAAAGGGAACACTCTTGCACTGTTGGTGGGAATGTAAATTGATACAGCCACTATGGAGAACAGTACGGAGGTTCCTTAAAATACTAAAAATAGAACTACCATACGACCCAGCAATCCCACTACTGGGCATATACCCTGAGAAAACCAGAATTCAAAAAGAGTCATGTACCAATATGTTCACTGCAGCTCTATTTACAATAGCCAGGAGATGGAAGCAACCTAAGTGTCCATCAACAGATGAATGGATAAAGAAGATGTGGCACATATATACAATGGAATATTACTCAGCCATAAAAAGAAATGAAATTGAGTTATTTGTCGTGAGGTGGACGGACCTAGAGTCTGTCATACAGAGTGAAGTAAGTCAGAAACAGAAAAATAAATACCGTATGCTAACACATATACATGGAATCTAAGAGAAAAAAAAAAAAAGGTCATGAAGAACCTAGGGGTAAGACAGGAATAAAGACACAGACCTACTAGAGAATGGACTTGAGGATACGGGGAGGGGGAAGGGTAAGCTGTGACAAAGTGAGAGAGTGGCATGGACATATATACACTACCAAATGTAAAATAGATAGCTAGTGGGAAGCAGCCGCATAGCACAAGGAGATCAGCTTGGTGGTTTGTGACCACCTAGAGGGGTGGGATAGGGAGGGTGGGAGGGAGGCAGACGCAAGAGGGAAGAGATATGGGAACATATGTATATGTATAGCTGATTCACTTTGTTATAAAGCGGAAACTAACACACCATTGTAAAGCAATTATACTCCAATAAAGATGTTAAAAAAAAAAAAAAATCTCACCTAACTTGAAAATCTCCAACATCACCTTCATACGCAAGACGCATATTTCCTGTTAGGCAGGTCAATTGGGTCTGATTTGTTGCTGCTATGCCTCTGGCAGGAAACTCTCAAAGACAAGACCTAATAAGGCCTTTTTCTTCAAGGTGATTTAATTCCCATCAACAAATTAATCAGACAATGGTAATGATTTGAATTACTTAAGCAATAATTTAAAATATTTTTCAACACTGGTATATTTACAGTACTTGGGCAACCTTCTTTGGGCTTTCATTCTTTCACAAAACAAACATTCATTGAGTACCTACTGTATTTCTGACACTTTATGACCTCAAAGATCTCACAGAATATTGCATACAAAGACATATTATGTACAATTAGGAACTAAATCTCTTTCTAGTAGTCAGTTCATTGAAATAGAAAGGTGGGCAGAAGTTAATGAGTATCTATGTGCCAAGAATCTAACTCTAGACCCATCACTTATTTTTCTCAATAACCCTATGAAATATTACTGCCATTTTACAGATAAAAAAACTAAGGCTCAAAATGGTTAAATAATCCATGGTATCTGGTTTATACTTCAATGGAGATAATAATGGTATCTATACACTAATATGTATAAAATAGATAACTATTAAGAACCTGCTGTATAAAAAAAAATAAAATAAAATTCAAAAAAAAATCAAGATGAGTGTTTTTACCTTTGTGTAAAAAAATAATAATAATGGTATCTAACTCATAGGGTCATTGTGGATTAGCTAAACTAATACATAAAACACTTAAAAAATTCCTGACACATAGTAGGCACTATGTAATTTTTGCTATTATATTCCATTATATGGTAAAGTATGACAAAGAATGATAAAGTAAGTATACAGTATTTACAATATATGTGTACAAATGTATTATCTAGACATTTACACATGAAACTTGATCACAATTCTCACACTTGCGTACAGTATTTAGGTTACACATCCTAGTAATAAATAATACTTATTACATATTATTCTATTCTTCTGAAATTTGAGATGTTTCTAGACACTCAAAATGTATTAGAAATTTCAATAAAAATAGATAAATTTCGTTTTACTGATGGAAAAAAAACTCACCAATACCTATGTCACCTGGCACATGTTAAAAAAGAGTAATGATGATGTAATGAACATATGGTTATGATAATATCAATTTCATTCTTAGTGAAGTAATTCTGGTCATTAGGGACTTACTTCATCAATCAGTTTGAAAACTATTTCCTTTTTTGTTGCTAAATTCTCTCTAGTGACCTAGACTAATTAGTGACAGACATCTACCCTTTCCTGACACCACAGAAGACAAATTAATACTTCTCATGTTCATACAGACATAGAAGGAGGAAAGGAGGCTTTGTCTGGCCCTTTGCGTTCCATGTGGCAGCACGTGATTATGGAAGAAATGTCAGCTCTACACTGAATACACTCAAATTTAACCAGGACACCTGTGTTCATCTTCAGCTTCAAAAATCATCCTCATAAAGGAGCAGTCAATGGAATCAACAGAAGAGAGTCTGTTTTAAACAAAAGTTTAAGGTCACATCATATACATAAATACCACTACACTTATTCTGATTTTTATTCCTAAGCCTGACCAATACAAGCATTTGGAAATTTAGCGGCCGCTGTGCCACCTTAAAAGTGATAAACTGTTCTGGCCGATTTCACAAAGTTTTGCAAAAGTCACCTGACAGAATTCTTAAATTAGGGTGAACTAGTTTAAACACTACTTCAAAAATAATATCTGTATAAATATTTTCACCAGGTAATTATCAGATTTTGTTGTAAAATATGGTTTTAAATGTAAGCAGCCATATGCTGTCCTGTGCTATAACAGGAAAATAAAGTACTTATATAATGAAATCTAAAATTGTTGACGTGATTCAAATGAGCCACTGAAGTTAACATGGAAACATGAAAGATAAGGTCGGTGACCCCAGTTTTCCTTATAGTCTGCTATTGTCACTTTGAGGTCCATTCAGCAATTAAGGAGCACACATCCATTGGGTACAATTGTGGTTTTCTCTCTGTGCAAGGCATTATGATTTTTTTTAAAAAAAAGGGCAATAAGTATCACACAGTGCGTATAATATGATTGGGGAAAAACAACCAGACATATGAAATTGATCATGACTAAGTGCAGACTTGTGTGGTAAAAAATTAAATAAAAGTTCTACAGGATACCAGAGAAAAGCAGCCAACAATTTTCAGAAAGGAGGTGTTTTATGAGAGGGGCTTAGCATTATAAGGAGGATATAGGTAGAGGACATTAAAGTCAAACAACCCTACGAGCTAAGTCACAGAACTAGAATGAGAATGAAGTAGTTTGGAGGCAGTCAGAACGCCCCTGTGACTCAAGTATGAGAAGTGGAGTTGGGGTAAATTATGGAGGGACGGAAAATAACAGGGCAGGGGCTAGAGTTGAAGCACTAGGAAACAGAAATTCACTGAAGGTACAATGAACATACGGAGCTTGACAGAAAACATTCAGTGGCCATCAAAAACTCAATTCTGGAGACAGAAGACAGGATAAGTGTAGTACCTATCCATCTTTTTGAGAAATTTAATACAAAGAAAATTCAAACCTCATATATGACACCAAAAATTATTTACCTGATACTACTCAGACATATAAAATGAAGCAGCATCAGTAATATTTTATGGACAAAAGAATTATCTACCAGTTTCTCTACTTTTAATCAATAATTAGAAGTGAAGCCTAAACAGCAAGTTCAAGTATTCAGTTATCCATATTAAGGAAACATGAATGATGGATAAATATATGAATATCTAATTATTTTAAGGTAAACAGTTTTCATGTATTGAAAGGAAACATTTTTATTTCTTTTTGCTTATCCATACATGGTTTTATGTGGATAAAGGGTGAAGATCAAATGTTGAAAGTATTATGAAAGGGTCAGCCTGTGGAGGACTGAGGGGTGTAAATTTTATTCTGGGGTAATTAGGAAACCACAAAAAGGGTTTGACTAGATGGATACAAAGCGATATTTAGGGAAATTTCACCTGATGGTACTATGGAGTAGAGAGGGGCAACAAAATCAGAAGAAAGGAAGCCCCTAAAAAGAGGATTTTTATGGATTTAGTTTAGGCATGTGAATCACGAGGGGGATGAGGGTGGTGCCAATGGAGATAACAAGAAAGGGAGTGATGTGAGAGGTAGTGAAGAAGTGAACTAACCCATGCATAGGGAAAGTGAGAGGCGCCTCAGCCGAAAAATATCATTACAACTGGGATAATTCCATTTGAACTCTAAATTTCCCATTAGATCATTCACTCTGATCCCTATTAGCATAGCCAATCATCCGCTGATTCCAGCACCAGTGTCACATAGAAAATGTGTCCCATATAGGTGTCCATAAATAAAAAGGATGTGGGAAATTCAATTTTAAAAACTGATGCACTGTGTTTGTGTGGCCTGGGGGTAAAGAACAGAGAGACAGAGAGAGACAGAGAGAAAGAGAGAGAGAGAAATAAGGCATGATTCCTGAAAATAGATCTCAAGTACCCTACTTCCTGGTCTAGAGCTTTTGTTACCCCAAAAAGCAAATTAGATTAACAGAATCAACCATGAAAGGATTTTTATCTCAAAACCTTTTTGTGTGCAAAAGAAATAGGGTTACAAAGTTTTAGAACCTTTTATTTCCCAACTCCAAAAGGATTTGCGCCCAAAAGGAACCTAGTGGAACAACTGATTATCAATTGCTGTTGTTTAAATAGGCATTAAATTACATTCTGGACAAAAAGTATTTCAAGGCTATCAATAGATCTCTGTGATATAAGATTCCCAGGCTTCTAAATGTTCCTAATGATAAACTTTATGTCATGAGGAATTAAGACTCTGATGAGAAGAAAGATACTCCATTAACTAGTTTTTAGTATTAAGTTTCCTTTCTTACTTGAGTTCTCTCCATAAAAGCTAAGTAACGATCCTCATTTTGGAGACTGTTTAAACCTACTTTCAGCCCAACCACCTAATTGACTTATATTTCTGAAAACATATTAGAACTGTTTTACAACTGTTCCCCAAAATATTTTTCATTGCGGAGAATATATTCCCTTAAAATGTTGCATGGTCTAACATCAAGCCATGCTACATGAGAAATTGGAAAGTAATTAGTGTTTAATTACTGAACCTAGGTTCCATTGAATCCTACAGCCTGAAAATGTATTTTACAGAATCTCTGACCCTTCTAAATATCTGTATTTACTATAGAAAAAGCTAACTTCAAAAGGTTACATAATGACTATTACTGAGCCTGCTGAGAATTGTAATTAGTAGTTGCTGTGTCCTGTTTTAACAGATGTGTACCTACTGATTTACCTCAATAAGCTTATTTAAAACGTATTGGCATTGTTCTAAAATGCATTACTTCAGTTTCTGATTAGGAAGGTAACTCTAGCTAGTTCTGATGGTAGCTAACTTTTAAGTGTGAAGCTTGCATAATGAGAGTAACAAAATTTCACTAAGAATGATTTACAATGGATAGATGTGCTTGCTCACTTAACTTTTCCTGAATCTTCAATCAGTAGAAATGCCAACAAACACATGAAAGGACGCTCAACATCACTAATCATTAGAGAAATGCAAATCAAAACTACAATGAGGTATCACCTCACACCAGTCAGAATGGCCATCATCAAAAAATCTACAAACAATAAATGCTGGAGAGGGCGTGGAGAAAAGGGAACCCTCCTGCACTGTTGGTGGGAATGTAAACTGATACAGCCACTATGGAGAACAGTATGGAGGTTCCTGAAAAAACTAAAAATAGAATTACCATATGACCCAGCAATCCCACGACTGGGCATATACCCTGAGAAAACCAGAATTCAAAAAGAGTCATGTACCAATATGTTCACTGCAGCTCTATTTACAATAGCCCGGAGATGGAAACAACCTAAGTGTCCATCATCGGATGAATGGATAAAGAAGATGTGGCACATATATACAATGGAATATTACTCAGCCATAAAAAGAAACAAAACTGACCTATTTGTAATGAGGTGGATAGATCCAGAGTCTGTCATACAGAGTGAAGTAAGTCAGAAAGAGAGAGACAAATACCGTATGCTAACACATATATATGGAATTTAAGAAAAAAAAAAAACTATCATGAAGAACCTAGGGGTAAGACAGGAATAAAGACTGTGTCCTACTAGACCTACTAGAGAATGGACTTGAGGATATGGGTAGGGAGAAGAGTAAGGTGTGACAAAGCGAGAGAGAGGCATGGACATATATACACTACCAAACGTAAGGTAGATAGCTAGTGGGAAGCAGCTGCATAGCACAGGGAGATCAGCTCGGTGCTTTGTGACCGCCTGGAGGGGTGGGATAGGGAGGGTGGGAGGGAGGGAGACACAAGAGGGAAGAGATATGGGAACATATGTATATGTATAACTGATTCACTTCGTTATAAAGCAGAAACTAACACACATTTTAAAGCAATTATACTGTAATAAAGATGTTAAAAAAAAAAGAAATGGCAATGGAATATATTTTAATATTTTTAAGTTTTTCCAGGACTACTAGACAGTTTGCATAAGTGGCCAGGGAGTCTTTCCAAACAGCAAAGGAGGAAAACTTAAAACTAACCAATCAGCCAAATGATCAAAACCAACGAGAACAGGTATCAATGGCCTGGGAAAGAGGCAAGGGCCACTGAAATTCCAAAGATATGGAATCAAATGCAACATTTCCAAATGAAATCTCATCAATGAAAATAGGAAGACCTGGCTACAACTTTCCCAAAACGGTAGAATTATTCCTGAATGGCAATAATTCAAATGAATTACGATAATGGTTAGTCTACAGGGCAGTAGAAATAAGTTTCCTAAGACTTCGGTTCTTGCTTTTTCTGCCTTTCTTTTTTCTCCAGAAAAACTGGAGCTGTCTCCACTAGCTACATGCCTATTTAAATTCAAATTTAAAATTTCCAAAAATAAGTCAAATTTCAAAACAAGCTCCTTAGGTGCATTAGCCATATTTCAGGTGCTAAGTTGACACATACAGCTAGTAGCTGTTATGTGGGACAGCACAGATACACAACATTTCCATCATTATATAAAGTTTTACTGGACAGTGCTGGACTAGAGAGCAAGAGAGAAGGTCGCTAATTCTTTGACTTACCAGTAAGTGGGTACAGTGGCAATAGAACACACAGGCAAAGACTAAATATTGACAGTTACATGCTAGATTTGCAAAAAAATTCCACACCCAAATTCCAGTGTGGTTATAAAATTCAGTTAATAAGAGAAAGGCAATAATTTCAGAGACAAACAACGATAAATTTAGGCTACATTCTATTTTAATGACAAAATCTTAATGGCAAATATGCATCAAGATTTCTTTTCTTCAAAATTTACTTTTATTTTTCCAATATAAGATATAAGAATATGTAAATGTATCAAATGTTTGCTGCCTTTATACCCATTTTAAGTAATTCCTAATGTAAGATTATTTATACATTAACATTTTTTCTATTTAATGCTATATACTTTCTTTCCTTAACAAGAAGCCATGAATTCAGGAGTTTCTTTGGATGATTAGCTAAAACAGATTAAGACAATAAATATGGTTGATCAGAGGAAAGAATTTTTAAAGTTTAGTTTTTTCTTACTTAGAAAATCTTGTAAATCAAGTAACTCCAATAAAAGTTTTTTAAAAAGAAAATCTTCAAGTAAATGATGACTAACATTGCCTATTACATTGCCTTTTTTTAGTGGGTCCTCTTTATAACAATTTTCCAAAATCAGAGAATTTCCAAACTAAAGAGGAAGGCCAAAGCTTAGACGTAACATTCTCATTTGACTTGGAGAAAAGTATCAAATTACCATTATTACTTCTTGGCATATTAGCAGGATACTATTAAAGCTTTACATATATCTACTTGCATCTCCTGATTCAGAATCAATTATAGCAAGAATATCTTTTGACTATAAAAAGCTGATTATGTTCATTCAGACAACAGAATATTATTCAGTGCTAAAAAGAAATGAGCTATCAAGCCATGAAAAGACATGGAGGAATTTTAGTGAAAGGAGCCAATCTGAAATGGCTAGTTATTGAATGATTCCAAGGATATGACATTTTGGGAAAGGCAAAACTATGGAGATAGTAATAAGATAAGAGGGTTCCAGCAGTTGGGAAGGTGGGAAAAACAGATGAACAGGCAGAGAAGAGAGGATTTTTAAGGCAGTGAAAATACTCTGTATGGTTACTATGATACATGTTATTATACATTTGTCCAAACCCATAGACTGTACAACACCAAAAATGAATTCTAATGTAAACTATGGACTTTGGCTGATTATGATGTGTCAATGCAGGTTCATCACTTGTAACAAATGTACCACTCTGGTGGGAGATGTTGATAATGGGAGAGATTGTGCATGTGTTGGGGCAGGGGGCATATGGGAAATCTCTGTACCTTTGTTTTAATTTTGCTGTGAATCTAAAACTGCTCTGAAAAAAACAATAAATATTTTTAAAAATGTGGCCGCACATTTTACAAAACAGGGATTATTTTTACAAATTATCATGCAACAGGCATAGAATCAAAAGTATATGAAACTGGATCTAACTAGCACTTCTTGAAGGAAAGATTTTTAAATCTGGTAATTAATTTATCTTGCTAGACAAATCCACCTGCTACCTTAGTTATCTTATCAGGGAAGCAACCCACAATGGGATTGGAAGAATATGTAGTCTTGGGAGTCCCGTTTGAGTCACAACCTCCCATCCTTCCAGCTGTCACTTCCTGACTCCCATACTTCCCTTCTCCAAGTTCATCATGGCCTCAACTCCTTTGAACCTTCTTTTTTATTCCAATCCATCAGACCATGCCTTTAACCCTCTCTTCTTTCTTTATCCAGCCTAAACTCCATGGAGCATCACTACAAACACTTTTTTTTCCCCAATTACCTTGTCTTTTGCTGAACCAACATCACAAAACCACAAACCTATATGATCCTTCTATGTATATTTTGAAAAGATTACTGAAGACAGCACAGGAAAATGAAAATCACACCTTCGTGAGGACAAAGCTCCCAACTCAGTCAGACCCTCTACTCTCGGCAAGCTCACATTTCTGTGCCCTCATTTTTCCATGGCTTTGCACGTGTAGGGTTCTCCATCTAGAAAGACTTTCCTGACTTCTATCTGGCAAATGCTGACTCATATTCCAGTGGATACCTCAGACACCATCTCCTGTGTGAAGCCCTTCTCAATCTCCACTCATTACTGAGACAGTATTCAAGGCTCCTACAGTACCTTGGTTAAGTTCCTATCCCATTGGGTAATAGTTATTTATTTTTTAAATTTAGTTATGTCCTTTTTTTTTTTACTATGGACTTACTGAGGGGAAGGATGTTGTTTTCTTCTCATTTATATCCTCAGCAAGGAGCAGAATGTCTGACATTTAAATTTTTGGTGAATACATGGTTGAACGAATAAATGTATAAACAAATGGACAAACAAGATACCACCTCTGACCTTTTGTAAAAATGTGTTTTAAGTCAAGGCACTTCATACATTTCAGGATTGGTTTCATTATTATGGAAAAAATATATACCTGACATAGTATGATTTAGATAGTGCTGTGGGAAATAGCATCAATGAAGATCTCATCAACATAACAGCTATCTATCAGCTTTGCAGTCTCAATAATCAAATGTTCCTCACATATCCTACCCTTCTGCAGATGCAGCCATAAGTACTCCTATTTTGGGTACTAGCTCTAATTCAATTTTTATTCATAATAGTCAAATATCAAAGCTCCTTCCTCATGTATAAAAATAGTAAGCCATTACGTTTTTCCCGTATTACAAATATCTAATCTTCAGAAACAGAATTTGCTTTTTAGCTGCGTCATTAATTTATAAAACAGCAACTCAAAGAAACATTAATTAACATTTCAAGGGAATCTGAATCAAGTCAATTTTTACTACATGTTCTGACATAGGATTTTTCAGACTTGGCAATAGTTCCTTTGCCTAGCTAAGCACTCTGCTTTTCATTCAGTCTTCCCACAGACATTCACGCACACAAAACTAAGTGCTAGATATTATGTCAGGCACTAAAGACCCCAAACTGAAGAAAACTGGGTCCTGCCCTAATGTAATTAGTCTAGTCATCTTACATGGTCTCTGTGTGCATATTCCCAGTTCTCTCTTTCCTCTAGGCTGTTCCTTACCAGCTGCTCTATCAGAACTTAGGTCAAAGGATTCACCAAACTTTTTATTTATTTATTTAGATTTAGATTTCCAGCTATTCTTTACCCATGTGCCAGGAACTTGCAGACACTTTGTATCTTTTCTATTTAAAAAAAATTTATTTCAGTACTCTCACTTTCCTATTCATACTCAAGGACCCTTTTTTTTTTTGATCTATTTATTTTATTTGCAGTACGCGGGCCTCTCACTGTTGTGGCCTCTCCCGTTGCGGAGCACAGGCTCCGGACGCGCAGGCTCAGCGGCCATGGCTCGCGGGCCCAGCCGCTCCGCGGCATGTGGGATCCTCCCGGACCGGGGCACGAACCCGTGTCCCCTGCATCGGCAGGCGGACTCTCAACCACTGCGCCACCGGGGAAGCCCAAGCACCCTTTATTTATTTTCTCTTTTTATACTTTCTTCTACCCACCTGTACCTTAGACCTGTTCATAGCATGTGTAGGCATTTCTGTACACTATTTAGAATGATGGAAAGACCTAGTCCAGATCTGGGCTTTGCCACTTGCTGGCTTTGTAACCTAGGGCAAGCCACTAACTCCGCAGATACAAATACACACAATTTGTGAGGGTTAGACGGCATAATGTATGTCACGAATTCTCAAAAGTTTTTAAATGGATAACAGTGGATTGAAGTGCTTCATTTGGATTTGGATAACTTAGTGGATTGAAGTGCTTGCTGATTCCTCGTCTGTTCTATCTCTTCCCAGCAGTCCCTGAACTGTGAAAGTTATCACAGTCCATCATTTAACCTCTCCAACATCTGGACATCTTTCTAGCTCACTTAAATCCATCAGGCTTGGCTTAATACACATTTTCTAATGGTCCATTTTTGCTGGAAATTAAAATGTCCTTGCTGGAAAGCTTCTTTATAACAATTTCTCATATACTTGAAGTATTTATTAGGCCATCTCATCCCTTTTTTTCTTTTTACAATGTAAATAACTCTAATTCTTTACCCTTCCTTATAACTTCTATTTAAAGACATTTTAAAAATGTTTCTGTCTTCCAAGCTTTAGAGAAATATGATTCTTTCTATCTACAAATAAAGTGGTCTAAGATCTATATACCACATAGATGCCTTGCATGAAAGACAAAAGAATGAAATGCATAATATTTATTTATACATTTTACTGCATGGAATTGAATCGTATTATAACAGAAGCTTGCCCCTAACCATGGAGTCAGCAGAGTACATTCGTCAGATAAAGTAAGTGAGTATTAAACTTTTCTCTTCATAAAGTTTACAGTCAGCCTGGAAAGAAGTAGGAAAGCAAACATTTCTGTAGGAAAACCACACATTTCGTGGATATCACTGCAGGATATACTTGATGTAAAATTTCACTAGAATATTTTCCTTCAAATCTAAAAGCCTCCAACTCACTCCTTATTAGATCCCTAGGATTCCACAGACAACAAAACCCAGTATTTTAACAGAGCATCTTATTCATTTGTGCTGATTCACACTGAGACAGCAAAGAACCAAAGCAGTGAATAAAATTAACTTTTGACAACAAGTAACAATTTAGGAGTTTTAAGTATACGATTTCATCTCATCTAAATGAAATCCACAAAGATGGCACTAGTATCTGAAACAGACATATACATGTCTCAGGTCAACCTCCAAAAATAAAAAGCTTAACTACCAAGACTTCAATGTATTAAAATGTCTAGGAAAATAGATGAGCTAATTAAATTCAATTTTTATTATTCAAACATAGATACAGACTTCTATGAGTCAAAATTTATTCCTGTGAAAATCTTGCAAAGGGGAAAGTTAAGGGGATTTTCATGATTCTCTTACTGGACTATTAGTTATAAGAAAATCTAATGTAATTATCAATTAATATTCTGCATTTCTCCTTTTTCTCTTACCTCACTTGGGCTCAGAAATGATTTAAAATAGATTACTCTGTGATATAATCCTATAAAATTCCAGACCTTTAAGCTTTCAAATATGATTTTTTTGTAGTGTCAAAATTTCTCACTTGACACTTTTTGAGAGGCGTTATTTCTGAATTTTTCTTAATTATTCCTTATTTTTTAATTATCTCCTATTTACTTTAATTATATCTTAATTATTTTAAATATAAAAGCGATAAAGCAAATTTATAGAATATTTAGCAAAGAAAGAAAACATATACCCACACATAATTTGATCTCCCCAATAAAATTAATGTCAGCATTTTCAAAACTTTTATAGTCCTATATACACAAAGGTTTAAGATAATTCATTTCTATTGAATACTTTTTTCAAGTACAGAAAAGCGTAAGTAAAAAGTCACTTATACGTCCATTGCCACCAACAATCACATTTTTGTATATATCAATCTAGTTTTTTTTTCCTCCTAGCAGAACTGTGTGTGGGTTTTATTTGATTGTGATTTTGTTTGCATAGCTGTACTTCTGAGTCTTGTGGTAAACCCTGCTTGAGGTAAGCAGAGTTTTCTGAAAAGTTTCCTGTGTCTAGTTATACCTTGATCTCCACAGTAAGGAATTCTCATAATAAAATAAGCATATCAACCCATTCACATTCTCCCATGCTCATTAGTGAGACTGACTGAACAGCCACAGTTTCTGCGATCAGCATTTCTTTTCAAGGCTCTTCTGATAAATTGATAATGAGCCTATTAGTCACTGAGGGAAATTAGAGTGATGGAAAAAGCCCACTGGGACATTTGCTTCTGCTGCTGCTGGACTCAAAATTCCATGATGCTGCCAAAATTGAAGTCTTTTAAATGTCCATGGTCTTAGTAAGAACTAAAATCTCACAGGAACATCTGAGTGGCTGACTCTAGGTAATGTGACCTGCAAGGGTTTAGGGAAAGGTAATTATCTGATCTCATATGCTTTCCACCTTTTTTTTTTTTTTAATTGAAGTATAGTTGATTTACAATGTTGTGTTACTTTCTGCTGTACAGCAAAGTGAATCTGTTACACAGATACATATAGCCACTCTTTTTTAGATTCTTTTCCCATATAGGTCATTACAGAGTATTGAGTAGAGTTCCCTGTGCTGTACAGTAGGTCTTTATTAGTTATCTATTTTATATTTAGTAGTGTATATATGTCAAATCCAATCTCCCAATTTATCGCCCCCCCTTCCCGCCGGTAACCGTAAGTTTGTTTTCCAAGATAGTAAATAATTCCTCTTCAAATTACAGAAATGTTCAGACCCTAAGAGCCAAAATATGACAGATATCCACTTTAATTACTTTCCAGGCTTGAGCATATCTGAGAAGTTTGACACCAGTCTGATTTTATCACTCTGTTTACAATGTATTGGTTTAGTCTGTATACTGTGGAGTTTTGCCCCTCATAATAGTAATTTGAAATTTCAGCCAGGATGTGTCTAGATCAAGTTCTCCCTTCACTGACCTTGCTTGATTTGCTCACTCAGGACAATTTTTTTTTCCTCCCTAGTGCACTTTTCTTCAATTATATCTTTGACTATTTCTTTAGTTTCAGTTGTCTTTGCTGTGTACCTATATATGTTATATACCTATAAACCTTACAGTTCCATTCTTTGTTTTTATTTCCACTTAAAAAATCATATTATTCGAGTCTTAGTCCTTTGCCTCAATATTCTGAAAGAACTTCTCAAGTTTATGCAGCACATCCCTGATTTTATTATATGTAGTACAAATTCTGTTCTTCAGTATTTCTGATTCAGACTGAATTATAATATTGCATTTTTAACATCAAATCCCTTTTTATTTCTTCCATCGCACTTGCTATTGTCCTTTCATCTTAGCCAGTTCTTCCTTTATAAATATATACTCCCACTTAAAGGAGGATAGGTCTTTCTGAAAGACTTGTGACACTAAACATTTTTTTTCCAGTCTTTAGAATAAACTACTACTTTCAAAGCATCAATTTCTTCTAAGTCTTTCCCCGCCTTGTTTTATTCCCCAGTATTTTTTTCTTAGGTCCTATGCTTTATTTTTTCCTGTTCTGCAGCATCTGTTTTGACAGTCTTCTGTTTATTAATCCTCAAATGATGTGGCATCTCGCCAGACTCAGTGTCAGTCAACAAAGTGTTTGAATGGACCTAACTTCATTCTCTAACTACTTTTGTTCTAGTTGAACCCTCTTTGCAGCTCTGTGGCTAAGAATCTGATGTGCATAGCTCCTTACCTGATTCTCACCCATGATGCCCTTCTGGCTGAGATGGGATGCTCCCCTCTGCTACCATTTGTCTCTAAAATCCCTTCTGACATACCCATCAATGTTTCTCTTGCTTCCAAATATTTTCACTTGGTGAGAAACATATCTCAGGTTCCAATTTTTTACATGGTGCCAGGTTGCCTGTCCCCTTCTTGTCCTACTGTTTTCCTAACTAGATGGTTATAGCTATTGATAGGTTTAAGGAGATAGCATGCTGGCTCCCTAAAGAGTAACATTTTCTTTCTGAAGCAAACTATGAAATGAAGGAACAGAGATACATCCTCCCTGCTTTCATGTGGACATAAGAAAAGATGGACCACTGATTGAAATTTTCATTCCATTGAACTTAAAATATAAGTGAAGACTATATACTTATTTATACAAATAAGAATCTTTATATATAACCTATAAAATTCCTCCCCAAATTTTTGCCACTGTATATTGCAACTGGTTTTTAGTATTGTTCAGTTTTGCCTTTTTGAGATCTTTACAGATATTCTACTGTTATTGAGAAGAGGTTGCAGTAGCTAGACATACTATTTTTAACCAGAAAATCCTTGCTAACTACTACCAAAATTTGTAAAATCTGGATGCTTAATTTTTAAAAGTATTCCAGGACTTCCCTGGTGGCACAGTGGTTAAGAATCTGCCTGCCAATGCAGGGGACACGGGTTCGAGCCCTGGTCCAGGAAGATCCCACATGCCCCGGAACAACTAAGCCCATGTGCCAGGACTACTGAGCCTGCGCTCTAGAGCCTGTGAGCCACAACTACTGAGCCTGTGTGCCACAGCTACTGAAGCCCTCACGCCTAGAGCCCATGCTCCACAACAAGAGAAGCCACCGCAGGGAGAAGCCCGTGTACTGCAACAACAAGTAGCCCCCGCTCGCCGCAACTAGAGAAAGCCCGCGTACAGCAACGAAGCCCCAATGCAGCCAAAAATAAATAAATAAAATAAATAATTTTTTTAAAGAAGTATTCCAGATAGAAACAGTTTCCAAACAGATCTGTGGAGGCAGAATAACATAAATGAGGTTATAAATTAAGCTACTGATTCCCCTGTAAGCAAGAAAAATATTCTTAAAGTGCATATTCAATCCAAGTAACTATTGTCTCTTTTAAGCTTTCTTGAACTATTTTTTATTTTTTAAAACATTTAACTGCATAAAAATGAAATTCATATACAATTTATGATTCAATGTCAATAGTTAGCAAACATATTCGCAGGAATTATAATCCTAGGTACAGCAGTTTATTTCATCAAATACCCACTGCTTTTCAATAATGTATAACCATAAGATAATCAGATGGCTACAGTTAACTAGAATCTCTTATTTTTTATTAAACAGTGCCATCAATTCTAGAACATATTTTTGTTAGATTTTTAAAACAAATTTTTCATCAAAATTGTTCCCTCAAACTCAAGACCAACTAGACAGGCCATAAAATAATGCCTCTAAACAGATTTACACCACTAGAGATTATACAGGCTAGCCAGTAATCATGTAATGACATGTGTTTTTTGTATTTGTATTTTGTACATTATGTAACATCTTACCTCAGAACTTAAATCATTAGATAATAATGAGTCTATTTTACCAGAAAGGAGAGAGTTTAGGGTTTCCTTTAGAAGTATGCATTTCTACATCATAGGATTCATACTTTGGAATAGATTCAAATGCTGTTTTGGAAAATGTTGTCCCTGAAACCACCTGAGAGGTCTGTTATAAATGCAGATCCCCAGGCCCTATACCAGGCCTGTGAAGTCAGAATCTCTGGGTGTGGGGTTAGAATTTCTGCTTTTTCAAAAGTTCCTTGGATAATTCTTTATTCATGAAAGTCTGAGAATCACTACTCAAATTGACTAAACAATACTAAAGGATTAAAAGTTAATCTGGGGAAACAAGGAAGGCTCTGATTTTATTTTACAATCCCATTCTAAGGGACTCCAGGGAAAGAACCAAGGTCACATTTCAGAAATCCATGAGCATTTATCCTATCTGAAACAATCAGTTTGGTAAAAATACTTCCAAACCTCTAGTAACTCAAGTTACTACTTGTATTGACTCAAATGATCTAGGTAGTTTACCACGTAGAAATGCAGTGAATCATTTACAAAAGTAATGTTCCCCCAGAGGTTTCAGCAGATCAGCTAACAAAAGACACACAGCCATACAGTCGGATTGCAGAATATATCTCAACTACAGCGAGAAAACCAGAATCAGATGTCAACCATTTTATTAAGTCTCATGGCAGTTTCACTTTTTTGCCATTAATAACATTCCAAGAGCTAGCCTCCAAAACTCAGTGGTCACTCTCTTAGATCACCATGTTAAAAAACCATCTGACAGTGTTACTTGAGGCATGTTATAAAGTTGTTGCTAGTAGCACAACCAAGGAGCCAGACCCGATTCCAAAGCAATCAGTCTCCCACATCAAGGATTTGAAATGAAATATTCTGCTAAGGCAGCAACCGAATCTTTCAGCTAAACTGTGTAAAACTGCCAAGAGTAAGTTGTTCATTACATTAAGACTCTAGAGACATTTAGAAGCCAATTATGATTCTATTGAAAGAGATACTTCTTCATTTGATGGTAGCGAGTAGACCACATTGTTAATGCACTTGTTTTCAGCTATCTGAAACTATCATTTAGTCTATATAGACAATTCAAGTTTGGCTTACCATTAGCTTACCTTCAGTAAGTACCGTGTGTGTGTGTGTGTGTGTGTGTGTGTGTCTAACATAAATAAGGTAAAAACAGCTCTGCTAGTTTCAATAAAATTTCACCTAGATGAGAAACATCTTAAAACTGAATTAAACCATAAAAGTAAATTAAATATGCAAATAATGCACTCAAATTGGGAAAAAAAGTTTTTTATCAATTATTAACAATTAGTTTTTTTTTAAAGTTCACAGGATAAATGAGAGAATTTAAAACCATTAAATCATCCAGAGACAATTTCTATTTCTATTTGCTTAAAATAAAGGTCTTCAACTACTAGGATTAGCTGTGTTTGTTTTCAAGTCACCTATTTGTTAGTGATGTTTTAGTTTCCAGTTTAGTCAGCTTCAGACCCTCAAGGTCCACAAGCATTCTATCTTTCAAAACTGTAACTGTTTGCGTAGATACCCTCAGACAGACAACTTAAGGGAATAGAGATCAAAGAAGGAAGACAGAAAGACGCCACAATTCAGAAGTTACCATAAGCACACAGTACCTTGCACTGTGAGGAAAACCGATGCAGCCGATAATCCTCCTTCACTGGAAACCACACAGTGATATTCTCCGGCATCGCTGAATTTCACACTCCTCAGCTCCAGGGAAAGGTTGGCCAAGATCCTCATTCCTGCTGGATCTGCCAGCCTGACATCTCTGTCATTCCTCCGCCAGGTTAGATTGTAATCCACTGCACTGATGACAAGACAGGTCAAAAGTGTTCTTTCTCCAGGAGCGACTGTAACATTATTAGGCACTTGGATGACTGGCGGGGGCTCTGTGTGAAATGAAAAGATTCAAATTGAAAGACCCAGAAGTCATTTTGCTCACTCATAGAGGTGGTTTAAAAATTTAATGAGCATGTGTTGAATATCTAGTAGGAAAGATGCAGTACAGCGGAACGTATTCATTAATACGTATGTCTGTCACCCCAAGAAAATTATCATCTAGTTGAAAAATGCTTTCAGTAGGAGTGCATGTTTACATACCAAAGTACACTCAAGTCCAAATCTGTAAATTATAGATACGAGGATCAAAGAGGCATGGCAAAATGATATGACTAGACTGATTCAGGATTGCAGAATGAGTCAAATTTTGATTTGAGTTTTGAAGAAAGTAGCATTTATGGACTTTTAAAATTTAAAACCATTTACTTAGTGTTTTAAAGAAAATGGCGCATGAAGTATGGTAGATATGGAAAAGATACAATGGTATCAGCTTTAAGGGGATTATAAACTCATTAAGACACAGTACATTAGAGTAAGATGAATTTCTCCCAGTGAAGATGAGGAATGTTGGATTTAAGAAAGGTAAGTTAACAGTAAGGCATAGACTTTTAAAAAAATTATACACATAGGACCATGTACACAAAAGGCATTGAGTAATGCACGCGCATTTCAGATGTGGTCAAAAGGCACTTACTAATTAAATATTTAACTACATTTCGAGAGAAAATCACATATTGCTCTAGTTAGGTTTGAGAATACTGTAAATCCAAATGCCCCTGTAAAGCTCACTCTGCCCAAATGCTTTAAAATAACCTGCCACAGCAAGCCATTATTGAGCAATAATATAGCAATAAAAACTAGCTGGAAACCCATGTGTCTGTTTCAGTTTAAATGTGAAAGAGTATCAGATATTCAAGATCCAACTTTATACTTCTTTATTCAAAACTATATATACGTGCAGATGAATAACATAAGCCTATAATAAAACCTAGAAGTAATACGCCAAAACCATAGTGGTCATTGCTGAGAGAGAGAAGTGTGTATATGTTTCATATTTTCCTTTATATTTATCTTTGTTTTCCAAACATTTTTAGAGGAGTATATGTTATTCTAAATCATTTTAAAAATCCTTAATTTTGACAATTCTGCTATGTTTTTAAAATCTCTTATGAAAATAGCTAATGAATCAATTGGAAAGAGTACAGGAGAAAGTTAGGAAGGTCTGACTGAAGTCTGGTTAGGCTTGACAGATAAAGTACAGGATGGTTTGCTAAATCTGAATTTTAGATAAATATCAAATAACATTTTAGTATAAGTATGACTCATGAAATATTAGAGACACATTTAACTGGGCGTCTTATGTTTTTATTTGCTAAGTCTGGCAAACAGAGGCTGCCTAGCTTTATCCCTAACTAGCTGTATGACCTTAGATAAGTCAATTTATTCACAACGTTTGTTTCCCTGTTTGAAAAATGAGATGATTAAATTAGGTAATCTGAAAGACCCCTTCTAGCACTAAGGCTCTGTGATGCTAACATACAAGATGGTATGGACCATCAAAGACCCGAAGGCGAGTATTTGTGAACACGTGTTGACACTGTATCAAAATCTTTTTGAAGACCACAAAACATTTTGTGTGGGTTTCTTTTTTTGTTCTTTTTAAACAAACTTCTTCAACTAGACTAGGGAATTTTAGAAAATGTAAAATCCCATATTATGGGCATACAGGGGAGGCAGGGTGCACACCTAGATCCTTCTCAAGGACCTAGGCACTCATTTCCCTAGCTGCTCTGCTTTTTGGCTACTGAGCTCATGGCCAAGGGAGCTAACATGCTCGGGTTAGACCCCCTTTCCAGTGCAGCCCACTTCCAGGGACCACTTAATGAAGGAAAAAGATGCAGCTCTCTTGCCTCAATTCAGGGTCACCCCAGCTCCAGAACTCCCTGTAGGATCAGCTGAGGCCCCTGGTGTGATTATATCACAGTTTAACTTCTTCCACTCCCTTACAGGTGTTCTCTCCTAGGAAACTCAGCAATAACCCTCTTGCGTGCAAAATCTGCCTCAGAGTCTATTTCCTCTTCAAATATAAATTCAAATACGTAAAATGCCAACTTTCTGCTAATATCCAGGAGGAGAGGAGATTTTAAATATGACATACAATACCATCACTGCATAAATATCTACAGATAATAGTATATGCACTGAAATATTTATGCATACATCAATAAATTTGGTGGTGATGGAGGAGACGATGGAGAATTACAGCAGTTTGCAAAAGAGGCCAAGATAACAAGTTACCGGAAACAGCCTGGTCCTGGGAGGATGAGGGGCAGTCATTCTTAAGTGAAAGAATGGCTGAGGCTAGGATTAGGGGACCAGAGATGAAACCTCAAAACTGAGAAAGAATGATAAGCATAGGCCTTGTGACATTAGGTAAAGATCACTGAACTGAGAGTCAGGAGGCTAAGAATCTACTTCTCACTACCTATCCATCTGATCAGAAATGGGGCACCTGCCGGCTCTGGGCTTCAGTTTCTTTAGCTATAAAATGATGAGGTGGTATAATATTATTTCCAAGTCTTACCCTGTTCTAAAAGAATATCCTGAAATTAAAATTTAAGATTGCCTGTCACTGACATGCCCTTGACAAGTTTTCTCTTTTCAATTTTACTTAAAGCCAAAATGTTGGTATTGTATGTATGTGTGCATTGCAGGTGGGGGACATTATGCTAAAAAAATAAATTCAGTAGAGAAAATTAATATAAAGTAAAGTACAAAATATCATTTGTAAAGAATTTTTTCCTGCTTCTGCAGTTCTGTTCATTGTTTCCTATATGTTTATATGCAATAAAGAGGTATAATTCTTTTTATACCCATTTTGCATTTAAAACCGATATATCAATAACCAATATCTCCAATGAACCAAAAATCCTTAAAAATGTTGTCTAGAAGGAAATGCTGAAAAAAAAAATGAAGTAACATATTGCTAGAGCTTTAACTTTTCTTGAAACAGTTCTTGGGTGCTATTTGACTTTATAAATGTTCACCCACAGTGATACAAAAACATCACCATTCCATCATGCCGTGCTTTCCCAACACTCCTGTCCGAAGTATGAGATCTAATTATCCTGTGAATTCAAATCTGATTCTGGTGTGCTGGTTAGTAGTGACAGTAGGGTGGCTGAGCCAGGACCTGGGTGGAGGTTTGAGGCTGGAAGATTAAACAAAAGTTAGCCCAGAAAGAAATGTCCACGCTTTCAAGTCCAAAGGGGCACTTGCTTGCTACTTCTGCTGTTACAGTCATTGTCATACAATCCACGCTTCTGCCCTTCTTTCATAATTAACCAGTGGGACACAATTCCTGAAAAGTGGCTTTGGTACAGTAAAACTTCCTAGCAATACCATGGCTCGGCTGGCACAGATTAATACTAGAAGGGCACATGTAGAGTGTATATTTGGCAGTTACTGATACCACAGGGCCAAATTCTTAGCAGTCAGTTCAGGAGTTCTTTCTGGTACTTTCCAGTTATTTATGCAAGATGTCTGAATCAACTCACTCAAACCTCTTTCCCTATTGTCCTTCCCTTAATTAATACTGCTGGGAAAAAAACCCTCAAGTGCTCAAGTGTTAGTTTCCCCAGAAGCTGAGGAATGTTGACAACGATTCCAATGTTTTTCGTAATTACTGGAGATGAAAAAAATGAATAGTTTATGATGCACGTCAACTTGCTAAACTGTTTCAGAAGACGAACTTTATTTTTCTAAGAATAAGAGAAAATGAATAATCTACTGCAAGAAGAACAGGCTTGCTCGCCTCTGTTTTAAAGTTCAGCTTGGACTTAATGATAACAAACATAAATCCTAGGCTTCTAAACAGCCCTACAGTTATAAGGCTACTTTTGTCTTAAATTTTCCAAAGAAAATGCACATCAATACTAAATTGACAATTCAGACATTGTTATAAACTCAACAGGCACATTTAAGTCAGAACAGGCTTACTATTAAACACACAGCAACCCTAGGCTAGGAGGCAGGTAGAAAATAACTGAGTCAAAACAAAGTTTCCAATAAATTCTAGATATATGCTGAGTAAGTGGCTTAAGTCCTGATCAATGATAATATATGGTAGTCTGTTTGGTTTCTCATTGATAATGGTAGTCTTTTGGGTTTCTAATCTGGGAGATTAGAGGAAAAAATGAATTTTTTTCACTAAACTATATTCTACCTTGTAAAGTAATCTGAGCCTTGCCCATTTATTCATAGGAAACACACTATTTAAATGTAACTTAATTAGCATGACTTCTGCCCTTCTTAATACCAATATTGTAGCCACTGAGGTCCTATGTTTTTTGAATGTGATACTTTCCTTATTGTCTTCAACTTAGATGTCAGAATCCATTCACAAAAGCACTCTGCTCATTATAAATATGGGAGAGGGAAAGGGAAAGTTGAACGTTGCTATTATCAGAATGGATCTCTCCCTTTTCTGATATTTTATTTTTTCAATGGAAAATACTATATGGAGATCAAAAAATATTTATTGAGCCCCCATAATAATAATAATGATAATAACAACAACAATAATAAAAACAGCTGATGTCTATTAGGTGTTTCTATGTGCCAGACTCTCTTCTAAGTGCCTGACATACACTGTCTCATTTAATCCTCAGTTTCTCCATGAGATAGAGACTGTTACTCTTATTGTCATCATTTTATAGTTAGGGGATCCAAGGCACTGAGTTCTTAAGTAACTGGCCCAAGGCAGGTCACACAGTTAATATGCAGTGAAGCCTGGATTAACAAACATCCCATTTCCATAGCTACATTAATACTTAGGCAACTGCAAAGCAATTAGGGATAATTACCTGACACGTCAAAGAACGTCTCTGCCCGTCCAGTCCCTGCACTGTTGACGGCAATACACTCATAGGAGCCTTCATCAGACAAAGTGACCTGTTCAATATCCCAGGTCACACTGGCCGATTCTCTGGGGTAAGAAAATAGAAGCATGTTTAGTTACTACAAAAACAAGACCAAATTGAAAACAGTGATTCCACTATTTGTTTTATGCATTCAAAAGAACAGCTTAGGGCTTCCCTGGTGGCGCAGTGGTTGGGAGTCCGCCTGCCGATGCAGGGGACGCGGGTTTGTGCCCCGGTCCGGGAAGATCCCACATGCCGCGGAGCGGCTGGGCCCGTGAGCCATTGGCCGCTGGGCCTGCGCGTCCGGAGCCTGTGCTCCGCAGCGGGAGAGGCCACAGCGGTGAGAGGCCCGCGTACCACAAAAACAAAACAAAACAACAAAAAAACAGCTTAAAAAAAGTTATTTTAGCTTAAAATTATACGGAGTTCTTTTATTATCATAATTATCATAATTTTATTGATAAAATTATGCAGAGTTCTTCACAGCTTAAAAATTATACACCTTTTGTATTTTAATTAGAAAGTTAAGCTTTGTACTCTGAGCAAAAAACATAAAGACAGTAAGTTTTGTTTTGTTTTGTTTTCTATTGATCTTCGTAGGCTCTAACAAAAGAACTGACTTCCAAATGTGAGAAAAACTTTAAAGAGGCAGAGGATAGAAGAGTGGGACTTTTTTTACTGAGAAAATATCAGGGAGATATCTTTAATCTTCCCTCAAAACTCATTTAATTCAAACTAATGATCATTTTACCACTTTTTTTTTTTCCCCACATTTTCACATTCATATGTCTTTCTTTTTTTCTTTGAACAGGCCTATAACTTTGCTGTTGAGAACTATAGCCTGTGCCTGTGTCCAGTTAGGGTCACTGGAAATTTCTTTAGGAGACCTTCTCTGGCTACGTCAAAACATAAGATACAAAGTTGGTACAGAAACACTCTTTAAATCCTCTCTCCTTCCCCTCTCATTTCCAGGTTTTGGTCATGTTCAGTGAGGGTTCTAGCCAAAGCAACTCAACTAGTAATTTACAAGTGTGAAGGTAGAAAACAAACGTTTGGTTCCCAAAAGATAAATCCTCTTTAACTTTCTTATATATAAGCTCTACATAAGGCTATAGACCATACCTGGTTCAATCTAGGTATATAATGAGTAAAGAAAAAGATTATCAGTTTTACAGTCAAAGTTGTCATTTAGGTAAAATAAATCCCTTTGCTATATTACATATTCATTCATTTAATAAATATCTATACTTTGTCCTCTAACACTCTTCAAATTGTTTCTCATTTTTTGGAAATGTCTTAGTAATAGCTATTTAATCCTTATTTAAAACATTAAAATAATCTATAAAACAAGCATTATATTGTTTTAAAATATGATTGCAATGTCATAAATATTTTCATAATTTTTTCTTATAATCAACCATAGCTATGTATAAACTTTTTAAACATTCAAGATACAGATGAGATGAAAAGCCCACTGCAGTCAAGACACCTTCCACTGAAGCTGAAAGTGGTACAAGATGTGATACCTCACAGTAATAACTCCAGATCTCTCCCCATCCGAATGAACCACACCCATCACCAAACCACTATGAAGAATTCACTGAGCTCTTAATGTACATTTACCACTAACCTAGAGTTTGTAAGAGAAAGTCAAGACACAGGTTCCTGTCATTAGGAAAGCGAGAAAATAAGCAAGGTGATCCTTCCGTATATTTTAGTAACTGAGAATATTCACTTAATACTGTTTCCTTTCACTTGCATCTGCATTAGGTGTCAGTGGTCCTTACTGTCACGTTCAGAAGAAAACGGAGTATGCTTATTCTGTGCTGCATTGATCACCTAAGATGTATCATGAATGCTTAAGAGCAGTAGGCTAAGCCCAAATTTACAAATGCCATTGTCTAGGAGGTACTGGCAAGTTCCAGGAAGGTAGGAGTCTGAAATACACACGTCGTTCATGTCTTCTGCAGTGCCTACTTCAGAGCCAAGCATATTTTAGGATTCATCAAAAACTGAGACATGCAGAAATTTTAGAACAGAAGATGACAATTCTTCTAGTCTTAAGGCCCTTTATTTAAAAACTAGAAAGTTGAGGAAGAAGGACAAGTAATTTATTCAAAGGCACAAAACTACTATATGGAATGCTTACAGAATATTCTTTACAGTTATACTTGTTCCTCTCTTATTTATGAAATATTACATGAAAACAATTCTCTTTTTCACGTACCCTTATCAGTCAGCATTAAGATTATATGGCCACGATAAAAAGTTTTGAAGGGATGACCCTTGGAACAGGGGAAGGAACATGTCAGATAGAAATGTGTCTTGTTACTGATGGAAACTAATTCTCTCCTACATCCCCTAGAGACCACAGTGACTCACATAACAAAGATCCAGTCATGCAGCTGGAGTTATTAGGAAATCTAGGGCAGAGATGTGCAAGTGAATTGGGATTAGAGAATCAATCCATCATCACCCATGCCCAATTATGTCTTTAGCCTCTTACACCCAAAGAACTTAACAAATGTCAGCAAGGCATGTCACATCTCTGGGCCACAGGGCTGGAAAAATGAAAGAGAGAATCCTTGTGGTTTACCTCAGAGGAATTGTGTGGAATTAATAAATTAATGCTTATAAAGAATCCCAAGTGTCTTTGAAAATTGTTACTATTTAAACACGAAGCAGAATTGTTTGATTTCATCATTCAGTTTTGTAACTTCATCATTTGATATCTTGGTCAGTTATGTTGCTGGTTATTAAATATGCAGCTAAGGAAATCATCAAGATGTATGTTAAGCAAATAGCAGGAAATAATACAGTCCAACGTTTAAACAATGGAAAATTTTCTCAAGTTATAATGAACATTCTTGCCATAGTTTCTGCTTAAAATGACCCCATAAGGAGATTGTATAAGCTAAGACTGTCAAATATTTAACATGTTACACAAATTATTTACGTGAATATTGAATTACCAGTGTAAAAGCTTTGTAAAATAATTCTTAAGAGTTTTTCCCCCAAATGTAGTTTCATAGTAAGTTTAAAAAAACAGTTTGCCAGAAATCATCCTCTAGTTTTCAAGGCCTACTTAATTTTTATCATTAGATTCCTTAAACTTGTCTAGAAAATTCACCCATCTTCACAACGGAAGTTGGTGCCCTCTAGCCCACTTCCCTTCACTGTTGGCTGCGGTAGTGACCACACACGCTTCTGCTCCATCTGGCCCACACCCCCAGCACACACCTCATTTCTACTCTTCTCCTCCTGGCTCCCTGGGCTACAGCTACACTGGCTTCCTTCCCGTCTTTCTTTCCCACGTGCCTGGTGGACTCTGGCCTTAGTGCATTTGCATTGCCTGTTCCTGGTGTGTGAATGCTCTTCCCTGGATATCTGTGTGACCTGGATATCTCACCATGTTCAAGTCCTTGCTCAAATGCCCCTACTCTGAATTTTAAAATTGCAACTTGGCCAAAACCACATGTACTCCACCAACCAGTAGTACTTGCCCCAATTAACCTGCTCTACTTTTTGCCATAACACTTTAAATCAGATTCAGAGACACGTTTATACTCAAGCCACTAAAGCTTAAGTTTCATTTGCAAGGACTCTTGCAAAATTCAGGACCTAACTTTGTATTCATAATTTTGTATTCTTTGCCTTATCCAGGGACCCTTAAACTGTGTAAAATTCAGATTCTATAAAACCTGAATCAACTCTTAAATGTATTCTAGCATTTATTATATTATCATATTATATTTATCATCTGTTTGTCTTCCTCCTTTACAATATAAGCTCCACAAAGGTTCAGAATTGTGTCTGTTTTGCTCACTGCTACATTCCAAGACTATGAAGCAAATAAATAAGAATGTCTAATGAAAAAAGTACATTAAAATAAGTATCTATTTGTATTTAGTGCTATAAATTATTACTAATGGAAACATTTACACACTTTAAGTACTGGTCTACTCCAAGTGTAACTCCATTTCTGGCAAAGCTCAAGGTAAAGGGCAAAAGACTCTCAACAGAGCAGTGAATTTGGCCCGGCTGCAGGTAGTATCCCGGGGTTTTCTCAGGCATTGTAACTTTGGGAGCATCTGGGAAAAAAAGAACATGGGCAAGAAGGTCACAATAATATTTGGTACTTCCTGTTAATCCATTCAAAAGCTTTATACTTAAATTATTCCAGTAAATTCTCTGCATTCCAGTTAATCTAAATCATGAAAAATCACTTTATCTTTCTTTGTTCAAAGGTTATTAATTTCTGGATTATCTCCATGGACCCTTTACTAAGGTACTCATTGAATCTAAGACTCCACTGACCTTAAGACATAACACTTTTTGTACCACCAAGATAGAAAACAAAGCTACCAGATAAGTTACAATACATCATCAATTGTAGAACATAGTTCCATTTCAAAAATGTAAAACTATGAAAACAACACACATATCCTAGAATTGAATTCATAGGGTAACTGCTTCCAAAAAGGAATGAAAAAATTGATTTTTAAGAATCCAATAGCTTTTTAAAGCATTCAATTCAGGGGCTAACACAACTAACTTTGAATACTGCATATGAGGAAATACTGAGGTTGGTGCTATTGTTTCCTTTCTACAGCTATTAACCAATAGCTACAGAGTGGTTCCTGAATTTCCCAAATCATAACCTTATGTATAAATGATCAACTGTTATCCCTCCACCCAAAAGTACAATATTAGAAACAATCCTTCTGTATCCTTGTCAGTCCATGGTTCAAGTTACATACAGCTCTAAAGTTTTGGTCAGAATTCTGTCGTCAGCCTTGAGAAATAACAGCAAATATATAAGTAACTAGCTTACTTATTAACTAACTAACCAAAAAAGGCAAAATCATCACCAGTTATTTGCAGGGAACTACTGTTCAAAGTAGAAAGGTTTCTGACAATTGTATATAAACATTTAGCCAAATCAGATAGCTAATCAAATATTAAACACATATGCCAGGGCGAGTAAGAGCACGAGAACTTCCCAGTTCAAATTCTCACACTGATTGAAGTAATCAAAATTCTCAGATCTACAATCAGTGAGACTTAATATGAAACTCTGAATGTGCTATTTTATGGTTAGCAAAACGTGTGTTACTAAGTGTAAATGCTCTTCTACATGGTGACCCATAATAATGTGAGGATGTTATTTTTGACTTTAGAGTCCATTCTTCTTATTTTTCTTTTTTTTGGCCACACTGTGCAGCTTGAGGGATCTTAGTTCCTTGACCAGGGATCGAACCAGGGGCCCCTGGCAGTGAAAGCCCAGAATCCTAACCACTGGACTGCTAGGGAATTCTCTAGAGTCCATTCTTTACTCATAGGACCATATCAGCCCCTTAAACTATCAATACTCCAGTGTTGAATAAAGTGATACCTTACCTGGGACGATACTAGAGAAGGAAACACTTGATACTCTCTGGAAGAGATAATCATCCTTATCATAGCCTGTTACTTTGAGAAAGAAAGCTTCATTTGGTGGTGTAAAGTCAGAAATATTCCATATGCCATAAGGTTTTCTATCTGGATAATATTTAATAGGAATTGTCTTAAGAGAGCTGCCTGAGATACTCAGAAGTTCAAGACGATCTACTCTAGCTGGGATGGAAATTCCAGAAGTATTCAGCAGCACATAGGTAGGTATTCCTACAAGAGAAAGGAACTGTCATCATTTGCAAGTAACATGCACCTGAGGTTATCTATCAAGTAAGTTTTGTATTTATAATAACAGGTAATAAGGACATACATTTGAGTACTACAGACTGCCATAAATTGTGGCCCAGTTGTAGAATCTTCCCTACATAAAAGACAGTTTATTCATGACCAGAGAAACTTAGGAAACCCTAAGTAATTATTTTCATGGTATTTAATCATGTTTATATGTAGAAAGAATAGAATTATGAATATTGTGTTATATGATATTTGTTATATGAATACTTTTAAAGATTCACTATTCTGTATCCTTCCAGTAAGTGCAGCAATAAAAATAAAAGAACTATCAGAAAAAAGAAATTTAAAGTCACAGTAGAATTGAGCCTTCTTTTTAACTATAAATCTTGTTGCATGAATAAAACAAGAGGAAGAAGCACCTTTCAAATCAACAATAATTTCACCTTGGAACATATAATGCTATATGGTATCTTTAACGTTTTAACTACACACACACACACACACACACACACACACACACACACACACACACACACATGCAGCATTTTCACCTAGACAACAGGCAAGTAAGATGCTAGTAAGGAAAAAGTCTCAAGATCTAGGTCATCAGTTTTCAAAGTTTAGTAAGTGTAGGAATCAATGAGGTGCTTGTTAAAGTGCATATTCCTGGGCCCTACCTTCTGTGATTCTCATTCAGATCTGGGGTGGGCCCCAGGAATCTTAATTTTTGATAAGCTCCCTGAGTGATTTCAATATCACTGGCCTCGGGACCACACTTTGAGAAACAGTTACTAGGTCAAGAGTGCAATCATATTTAAAATAAAGATGCTATGTTTCCCAATTTTATTGAATACCACAAAATTATAAAATCACACACCGTCTGAGAACTCTTTTGCACTTCAATATCTACTACGCCAACTGAAGTAATGAGAACATACAAACCTTGCACCGGTCTGCTGACTGTGTTTTTGAAGTCCAGGGTGGGCTTTCGGGAAAAACCAGCTCGAAAATCAATAGTACTGAGGCCGGTGATGCGAACAGAGTGCCTTCCACTGCTAGACGTCTGAAAAATGTTTAATGACAAACTCTATCAGCAGTTGATCCAGGATGCAGGTCACACTAGACACTAACCGGTATGGGAAACTGCAGAGTGTTTAACTAGGATTGATGTCCGATCACTGAGGTTTTTGATCTGGGTGTTTTGAACTAAACTGTGATTCTGTAACTTCAATGCAAGTTTTGTAATACATATCCCAGGGGATATGTATTACAAAACTTGTATGTATTGTATGTATTGTATGTATTGTAATACATATCCCAGGGGATATGTATTACAAAACAGCTGAGTTTTATATTGCATGACCAGTGGTAAAAGATAGAGGGGTGTAGTCATAGTGAATGGACTTGGTTCACATGGTGAATGTTCAGGAAATATTTGTGAAATGAACGAATGACTAAATCTTCTCCCCTAAACACCATCCAGGTTCTATTATGAAAATATTTCCCTTCTCTTTGCCTCTGGGAAGAGACAGCCAGGACAAGCACAAGAGCCGACCATTCTCCAACTTTTAGCCAAACGGCATCCTCAGCTCAGCAGTGTCCAGCCAAGGCACTCAGTGCTCAAGATACAAACATGAGTGAAAAGAAGGTCCTGACCCTGTAAGGGTCTATGGCCAGTGAGACAGTCAAGATGGAGAAAGCGAAATCTTCAAGAGGATGCAGTAAATGCAGTGACAGAATTACAGAAAAGGCACATATATAAAAGCACAGACTAGCCTGTAGTTCAGTTAACACCTCGTAAGGGAGATGAACAAGATATTGAATAGCTAAGCACTGAAGTTACCCATATGTGCATAAATAATAAATATTGATAATTTGGATTAGGGTCACAGGATAAAACACTAACATTTATTGGGCACTTCCTCTGTGCCCAGACTCTTTGAATACATTGGCTTATTTAATCCTTATTACAACCCTATAAGGTAGGTATCATCATTATCCCCACTGCACAGATAAGGAGGTTGAGGCACCAAAGCTATTCAACAGCTTGTCCAAGTTCACAAGGTTTCCTAACTTTCCTAATTTGCAGAGGTGGGGTTTTAATCCAAAAGTCAGGCTCTGGGCTCTTCCCCACCATGCTACATTGTCTCCCAAGGGCAAGGTAAGTCAGAGTTAGCCTCTACATCAATATCTCTCTAAATATGATTTAAGGACCACCTATATCTACACCTACACAAAATCACTTTGGTTGTTTGTAAAAATATGGACTCTGAGCTCCAGCCAAGATTTACTGAATCAGAATCTCTAGTCAGTGGAGTTTAGGAACATGTATTTCAAAAACCATCTAAAGGCTTATGAACAAGAGTTCACCATTATTTTATGACATTGATCACTGAGATTTTGTCTCAAAATAAAATGATTATATGATAGCAGCATTTAGGTAGAAGCAGAGTATAGGAGTAAGAGAAAGCATTCACATGATAACACCAGTATGCCAACGTGGCTCTCCATCTCAACACTGAGAAACACATATTTAGTTATCATAGCATGACAAAAGGTGCTAAAAAGATAGATATATATATATATGATTTTAATATAGTGAACAGCTAGATTAAGCCACAGCATTGTTAAAGATAAGCCAGCTCCAAGGCTCAGCAAACCACACAGTTTTCCCTACATCACTGTGACTCATTATTTGGCAATGAGGACAGAAAGGGTGAGGAGATATGTCCCTGTTGCTACCAATCATGTTCCTCATTGAGCAGAACTTGCAGGAACTCAGCGGAAAGGAAAATGAAGGTGAGGAAAAAGAAAAAAAAACACATCTTCATGAAAACATTGTTGTATTCTTAGTATAAACGATGCCGCTTATTACTATCGCTCATTTTCATAGGGGTAACAAAGGATTCTAAGTGTAAGTGTAGGAGTCTCAGTACCACCACTTATTGCGTTATTTCTAAAGGAAAATGTGTTCTGAATTTCACATAACAGACAAGAAAAAAAAACTACAATCATAAACCAATTTTAAGTCGAGGATTTCCTACAAGGCTATACAAAACCTTGCTAAGTCTACTTTCAACTGCTTTAGATAATGTAGAGCTATAGTGAAGACACTATTGTCTACCGGTTTCTTGTAAAAGAGAAATGAAATGGTCAATATTATGAGTTGATTTAGATTTTTTCACTGACATCATCTATTGCTGTTAGTTGTCTTGTTGCTCAGAAAGTCCCTTATGATAAAACAGCTCTTGAGGCTACCAAGGGTAAATATAACACACAATCCGCCTAATGACCGTTGTTAAGTGCTAATCATCTACCAAGTGTCTGTGCACAAATCAACTGATAGCGAGTCCATTTAAAAAATGTTGCTTAGGGGCTTCCCTGGTGGTGCAGTGGTTGGGAGTCCGCCTGCCGACGCAGAGGGCACGGGTTCGTGCCCCGGTCTGGGAAGATCCCGCATGCCATGGAGCGGCTGGGCCGCTGAGCCTTGGCCGCTGAGCCTGTGTGTCCGGAGCCTGTGCTCCGCAACAGGAGAGGCCACAACAGTGAGAGGCCCGCGTACCGCAAAAAAAAAGAAAAAAATGTTGCTTAGTAGCTAAGTGAGAAACTTAAAAATTACCTAAGTGTTGGAAAATATGCTATCCTGTTGCTAAATAATACATTAAAAATAAAGCTGAGTTGATGAAGAGGGAGTCCTTTACAATCTCTATAAAATTATTGGAAAATAAATTAATTTTGATCCAAATAGCATAACAAAAAAGTAGGTGGAGATAAGGACATAGTTTTACTATTCTCTGAGAAATGCTAAGAATAGGAAGCGTAATTAGTTAAGAAAATCTTAATTTATTTACATATTATACTGTAAACAGTAGGAATGCCTGCATAGAATTTAAAAGGGTTTGTAAGTAAAAGATATTTCCAAGCGAATCAGTTTTTATGCACAATGACATCCAACTCTGGGTTAATCAGAGTAATGGAAGCAAGGGACATCACAAATAAACCAAAATTACAGTTTAAAAATAAAATGCAAAGAAAAATTTTAAGCTAACTTATTTTAAAATTACCTCTAATACTCATGCCTGCATTTATCATTCTCGAATCATTCTCTTAAAAGAATTACAACAATACTTGGACATTATTTTAGGAACACAATATATCACGAGAAAGTGCCAATAATTTATTATTTTAATCTGTTTTCTTAAAGTAAGCTATTAGTTTAGTCTGTTTCTTAGCTGAGTTCCCTTTTTTCAAGTATTATGGACATAGGAACAAAAAGATTTTATGTATAATGATGGTTAAACAAACAAGTAAATGGATGAAGGAGAAAAGTACCAACATATACAAAATGCATTCTGTACAGCAGGCAAATCTTTTATGTAAATTATCACGTTTAATCCTCACAAAAGTCTCTGTGAGATAATACTATAATTATCTTCATTTCACAGATCAGAAGGGTAAAGTGACTTGCTCAAAGTCACAGATAAACAGTGGGTAGCAGACCTGGGATGTAAACTCAGTGAGGCTCCAGAAACTGACCTCTGCTGCTACCCCATGCATTTCTCATGATCATCTCAGTGAACTGAATTATGCTGGTTTCGAGCTAAAAGCTGAAATATACCCAACTGCTCTACATAATAGAAGAGTAATATGGAATTCCTGAGTCTATCCACAGGAGAGAAGCAGAAACAAAATGGGGAGAAAGAAGGATGGGGGGGCAAGGAGAGAGCAAAAGGACACAACTCACTTCAAGATATGTCCCCAAATCTATAGGCAAATCTACTAAACTCACAAAAGATTCTTGTTAGTGGATTTCCTACGAAATTTTTGAAGGGCTGAGCTTTACCCTCCATCGAAGTACAAAAGATTAGAATCAACACACAAATAATCAGGAGGCAAGGAGACCAAAAGAAAGTAAGTCTTCAGGAAACTCCAGAAGCATTAGAAGGCTTTGGATTCTCACATGTTATGGACAGAGTGGTGTGGGAGGAGAAATAAATGATAAGAAGGTCTTAGAGGGGTGAAGAAAATTCAGCTAATTCCGTAACGAAGTTAAACAGAGGGGAAGTCCAGCTGTGTATTTCTTATTCCTCTCTTCCCTTCTGAATTATTTAGCCATCTTAGCAGCATTTTCTATATATATAATTAAATTAGTAAGACAAAAATTACTGATTTAATGTTTTTCTATTTGCTCTTTATATCATGTAGATTTAAACTGTGGGTTATAATAAAATTAGAATTTGGCTCCAAAAAGCATCTCTCCACCACAGAATATCTAGAAGCATCACTCTGGCACAGAGCCATCCTCACCTCATGCTTTCCGTAGTTAAGAAGAGGGAAATCTTATGCTTGGAACATAATGGTTCCAAACACAACAGGAAATTTCCTAGGCACTAGACACTGAACTGGGTTTGTATGGGCTTGAAATTCTGAGAGTTGTATTTTAAAGAGTATATTTATTCATACAATTTATAAAGGTTCATAATGAGTTACACTACTATCCTGAGTTAGAATGTCATGTTGATCAAGTTGCAGAAGAATCTGAATCAGGAATACAGAGGCTGCTGTAGTATGAGCAGACCTGAGGCAAAGATGAGGTTAGACTAGATACCCACTGGCATTCTATAATTGTAAATAGGTAGCCATGATCCACAAAGCAGTAAGAGGAAAGAAGGAGCAGAGTGGACCAGAGTGTAGGCTTCTGAATTGGAGTGAGTCTATGAGGAATGAAAAAGCAGGACAGGCTGAAGTACCATGAAGCAAGGACCATGGAGAGCTCCAGGGAAAATTAGTTGCTCCTCTGATAGCTTCCTGGTCAGTTCTATTGTAGATGGATCTACTTTTAGTTTAAGGATAAAGGCTTATTAAATATTGAAAGCCCTCTCTACATTGAAAGCCCCTGAAGTCAATAATTATATCATATATATCACCTATAAAATCTTACTCAATAGGCACTTAATATATGTAGGTTTAATAAATGATACTACGTCATCCAAATGCTTAATGTCGGCACTTTTCCTTAGATTCCCCTAGGACCAACTAATGCCAGAGTCATCAAGAATTCATTGAATTTTTCTAGACACATTATGCTAAGTGTGCTCACACATTATCTCACAAAATACTGTTACATCCAAAAATGATTTTATAGCACCATAAAGAAACTGGGGCTCAAAGAAATGATTACTTGCTTAGGTTTAGACAGGAAGTTAAATGGCAATTACTCCAAGCTCAATACTCTTTCTAGGTCTATGCACAGCATTTTAGGATAACATAATCTCTGAGTTGATTTGGACGCTATGGCATAGAAAACAATAATACCACGCAACTATTCATTTGCCATTCTAAATTTCTAAATACACTCTCATTTAGGAGGGGTCAGGTTAGTGGAGTGTTGGTAAAATTCTCTCTGAAAAGAGAAAGCCCTAATTTGGGGTATTTGCCAATTTCTGTGATGTAAATACTACCACAGTGGCTGACTTCAAGCTCTCAACAGGATGTCACTGAACACAGAGCTGGGAAGAGAAAGTGCATAACTGACTCTACACGAGCCATTTGTGAGCCAGCTCCAGCAGACCATTAGGCCATGACAATAGTTCTGGCCAATGGGTTATAAAGGAAGTAAAGCGTGTCTGTCACTCACAAAAAATTCTCATCAGAGAAGTGACACAATTCCTTCCTTTTTTCTATTCAATGCACATGGTCTAGTCTTTTCCCCACTAAGAGAAGCCACGTGTTCAAAATATGATGGTACCTCCATCAGCTTGGGTTCCTGAGTGACCATGTGAAGTAGAACACCTGTCAGCCCTCACAGGACATGTGACATCAGTGAGGAATGAACTTTCCTGTATTAAGCCGGAAGAATTCCTCCTGGTACTAAATGGAGTCGTGCCCCGTTATAAACTGAATTAAAGTGTGACTGATAGAGTTGGCTTTAACTTCTCTCTCCTAAGGAGTTTCAATGTTTTATAAAATAATAAATAAACCAAGTAAAAAATAAAACCTTTATGTGTATCTGAATTGATAGAAAATATAGGTACAATTTACACACATTCAGGAGAATAAGAATAACAGATTTAACTAATTTTACCATTCATGTGTCAGAAACCATTTAAACATTTTACCAACATCTAAATTAATCATGACAATATTAAGTAGGTATTATTTTTCTCAGACTTGGAGAGGTTTAGGTAATTTCTTCAAGGTCAAAAAGATACTAAGTAGTGTATCTTGAATTAAAATAGACATCCATCTCTTTTTAAAGTTTTTACTCTTATATGACATACTGTTCTTTACAAATTAAAGAATATTATGGTTTTAATCAAATATTTATTGAGAATCTACTGTGGGCTAGGCATTGTGCCAGCCATAAAGATATAATAAAGCCAGCTAGATTTAAATACTATCATTTTATTAGGTATTATATGTTTAAAGAAATGTGATACAAGGAGAGAAATGTACCCAAAACAAAGAGTAAATTCTGTATATGTTCACACACACACACACCTCTACACATTTATACAAAAACACAAGAGTACAGGTATGTCTTTAAAGGAAACATTCCATTTGGTTGACAATCTGATATTGGCAGACCAAAATAACTGGGAAATATTCCAGGAAAAAATCTACTATACAGCATTCCTAAACATTGAATTAATGCCATATCTAATCCATTTAAATAATCCACCTGGTGTAGTCTGAAGGCTTATTCAAAAGAGGCACCAGGTGAGAATAATTGGAGGCCAGAGTAATATTCTACTTGTGCAGTCCTTTGTAGACTTGAGGCTTATTTAATTATGATTCCTTAGCAAGTTTGTGTCACTTGAGTATGATTTCTAAAACATCCTTATCCTATAGAAAATGCATTAGTAGGCTCTGGCAACCAAAATAACTATCTACAAACAGAATATTTCTACTAGTCTCAGAATCTCAATATAATCATGTGGTTGGGTACATTCCCTTCTCTCCTCTGGAGATTATATAAGGACAGTTTAGCCAAATTTACTTAATGGAAACACCCCAGGGCATGTGCTAAATTACATGATCACATTGATAATCCTAGACTAATAGAAAGTCTGTACCACCTAAACCTAATGGGTGCTGACAGTTATTTAATGTCTTTGCAGGAAGTTTCCCTTAAAGAGCAGAGCACACAGTTTGGCCTGAGACTTTCCGTGGTTATGTTCAAATACTCTATATACAGATACAGCTGCCCGAATGGAAAATTTATATTTTTTCTCAGAAATTAGATTCAGGATTTGTAGCTTCCCTACAAATGAAAATTCAGGGGCATAAAACAACCTTCTCTTTGTTTTTAATAACACTTGCAGTTCATTTCAGTGACTTCTTTTTGGCATGTTTTCCCCTGCATCACAGGCAACCTAAAACATCCAAGTCATTTATATGAACTGTACTGATGAGTTGACTCATTGTCTATGTTTAGTGAAAATGTCCTACTAAATCACAGAAAAGAAATTGCCAGGGTTTCAGAGGAGAACCACAAAAGAAAAGAAATCGCCACTCTCATAGCATTTCAAATCATGGACATAATAAAGTGTTCTGTGTCAGTATATCAACTGTGGGTGAACTAAACCAATGTTTCTGCCTGCTTCCCTGGGTATCATCAGAATAAGTGTATTAATTTTTATTCATGAATATTTATACAGTTCTTTCCCAGGCACTATGGCATATATTGGTGACACAGTCTGGTCTATAGCAAAATTGGAGGACAAAATCTGTACAGAAATAAATATGACAGAAAGGGGAAAAATAATGCAAAAGGGAGGTGCAGAAAAATTGCAATAGAAAGCCAGAGGGAAAAGAGAATGTTCTGGATGAAAAAAGTCAGAAACATCTTGATGAAAGTGTTGCCATTTGAGCTGAGCATTAGTGGGTAGTTACCTGTCAGACATAAAGTAAGAAGAGCATTCTAGAGAGAAGCAACAGCTTGAGACAGAGCATGGACCATGAGAATGTGGTAAGAGAGAGGGTGAGAGACACTGCAAAAGCATATTAGAGTGGAAAGGCACGTGATAGAAGATAACCAGAAAGACTGGTTGAGGCTCAATTAGGTGGTCCTTGAATACCAGGCTAAGGTCAATTAAGGGATAGCCTGTGCTCCATACTTGAGATTAAAACTGTTATGTGAAACATTCAAAAAGCCATTATTAATTCCATTGATAGAGCAGACACTTGCCAGATAGCAGAGTGCACAGGAGACGGCACCAGGGATGTGCTATCTCATCTCAGACATTTCTCCGCTTGAGAAAGCGCACGTGTAAAACGTTATCATTCATTAGCCATTCAAAAGGGAGATCCAAAGTCAACAGCCATATTTATGTCAGTAGATTCAGCTCAAATTCCTTTGCACCAACCCAATACATTATTTTGGCATTTCGTTTAGGAGCAAAATAAGTTTATTATCTTTACTCGCATTGTAATGCTTTATCCTTTGTTTAGTTACCACGAATTGTACTCTAGAAATTGTGTAACATCAGGACCAGAAGCTTTTTGGTGATGACTAGATATAAATTTAAGGTAATATGGTAATAGGTACTGTGTCTTTTTATTGTTTTCTTAATTACAGGAGACCGAGCTTAGAAACCTGTCTACAGTGTTCCCACCATCTTATCCTCTCTCTCCTCACTCACAGACTAATCCTCAGTGCTTCTCTGTTCTAATTATCAATTAAGATGTACTCAGTGCCCATTAAGTATCACGGAACATGGCCAAAAGCAGATGCTCAGTAAATGTTTACTGAATGCAGACTGAATGAATAGGTGTGTTGGGCACAAGGAAAAACATCAGACATATAAAATATCCCTCTTCTAGGCAAGAGTTTTACTAGAGGAAATACCACTGCTAGCAATCCAAATCACCTGCAAAATGGATTCAAATACTTTACAATAAGTTGCTAATAATACGGAAGAGTGTCACCACTTGTACATATTTCAAAATCAATGATAACTTAATGTCACTATTCAGAGAGCAAGAATGAATTACCTTAGTGAACTTGCTAGCTCAGGACACTGCTGGCTTAGGTCATGCTTAAATTAAAGTGTTTGACGGATAAAGAGACTCAGAACTTCTTATACTCCTTCTTACTGTGGTCACAGAAAGTCAGACTCAATCTAGTCATATTTTGGGCAAGTTGGTCAAAATAACTATAACATCAAATTTGGCCACATTTATTTAAAATATAACAGCAAAACACTTCATTGTTGACAATCTAATGCACTCAATAAATATTGAGCAACTACTATGTGCAAGGAGCTGGGTGAATAAAACAGGCAGATGGGACCATTTCTGGTCTATTCAATGAAAAATTACTAATTTTATCTCACATTGCCTTTTTACTTACACCCTTATCCCATATTATCCATGTTTAAAAATCCATATTACACTTTCTATTTTCCTTATAAGGCTGAGAGTTCTGAGAATAAAAAATTGATATTCTAGGATTTAAATGGAGTTACAATGAAAACTTTCATTCTTTAAATTGGTAAAGTTAATATAAGTATTCCTTAAAAAAAACTGGCATGCAAAAATAGCACCTTGAATCTCTACAGTGTAACACCTCCGCATAGCTTTCACAGAAGCTAAATAATTTGAACTATGAGCCCATTGATCCCATTTTTTTTATGGAGGGAAGCTGAGACAATGAAACAGTAAATGATGTAAGGGGTATCTTCATTTGAATTGTCCCGGAAGGATTCTAGAGTAAGTTGTTCACTTGGGAGGTAGGACGGATGCTAATGAGCAAAGAGCAGGTAACACAGGAAAAAGAATGCAGCCCATAAAGGGTGTGCTTTTAAGCCTGCTCTCGCTGGAGCTTATTCCTGCAGGGGCTGAAAGCTGCTTTTGAGGGGCTTCATCCTCCGGAAGAACAGCCTTCTCCTGTTCAGGTTAAACAAAAAAAAAGCCTCTCAGACACAGAAACACGGGTACCTGAGTTGGAAATAGGCCAGAGCACACTGAAAATTTTGAGAAATATGGGCAAGCCACTCAGACCACGTACTAGAGTGGGTCCCACATATAATGTGCAACAGAACTAGATCTCAGATTTATGGCATCCTGAATTTTGAGGGTATGTTCTTTCCTCCATACTGCCAAAATACAGTGCTTTCTTAGAGTGAATATATACTACTCAATTTAATTCTAGGATACAAATACCATTCTGTGTTAAAGTACACAATGAATGTGCATCCACCAAATACCAATAACCAGCAGTGCTTGAGAGCTTATTCTGTAGCAGGAACTATGCGAAGTACTTCATTTGTACCATCTTAATTTAATTCTCAGCACAATTCTATGAAGGAAAGGACTATTATTGCCATCCTACACTACAGAGGTGGAAAGCAAGGCACAGAGAAGTTATAGTTCTGACGTAATGCAGCTTTTAAGTGGCGGTGTTGAGATTCAAACCCAGGGCAGTTCCATACTGGGGCCTATACCCCAACCATCATTCTCTACTGGCTCCATCTCTGATTGTTTTGGAAGCAGACAGTGGCTAACATGATCAATCTGCAGATTTGATGATAGGAAAACTATCCAAGAATTTTAAGTCTATTTATAGTGGTACTGATGCCTTTAGTGGTCATCAAAACTTAACACTATCCATTCATGTGATCAAGACACCTCCTACAAACACACCATGTATATTGCTTTTTAGTAAAAGCGTTCTCTATGATTGCTAGAGAAGATATAAATATTGTATACACTCTATAAAACGTGCCAACACCAAAATAAAATAACAAATAGACTATAAAATACCTTCACTGTCCATATTCCAGCCTCTGGCTCTTTAACATTCACCACCTTGGCAGAGTTATGAATACTTAATAGTTCATTCAGGCCAAACCCCTTTTTTATCAGCTTCCCTGCAAGATAGACATAATGGTAACAAGCATAATCTTTCTTTCAGCTATGTATATTAGCTGTATACATTTCCAGTACAAATTACCTGATGGACATTTGTGCCTCTAGCTCAAAACATTATTTTATTTATATCTAAAATATACTCAACTTTAGCATTTCTGGATATTGGAATTGAAGTAACATTCCTATTTGCTATGCTGATTTGATCTTATAAAGAGAGTAACAAATGACAGGCTGTAATCATATTTCCAAAGCCAGCCTAGGTAACTATTATGGCTACCAAGAAGTTATGTGGAGTCCCCAGAGACATTTACACTTGATAGATGGCAAAAACAGTAAAACAGAATAAATGTCTTTTGGAAGATCACTCAGGGTATTACTAACATAAGAGCCCTGGGCATATCTTTGCATAAAGTGTACAACTTCAGTTTTCCACGAAGCACAGCTTGAAGGCTTTTACTTGTCATAGGAATAGTTAAAGGAGGCAGTGTAATGAAGTAGCATGATAGATGGAACTTAGGAAGAAAAGCAAATTTGGAATTAAGCCATAGTTTACTTATTCACTTCACTCTTGGCTCTCCTACGGACTACTTCTGCAGTTATATAAACAAATTAATTATAAGAATTTTATGTTTGCATCAAAAGCTTTACAATCACTGTAAATGACTTTTAAAATATCAATATCAATGACTTTTTAAAGTAGCAGAAACTTAAGGCAATGGTTACAGGTACTTTTAAGTATCCAGATAATGAAAAACACAAATCTTTCCTGGATAGGTAGCATGGATGGTATTA
Source organism: Leucopleurus acutus (assembly GCF_964270905.1). Classification (NCBI taxonomy): domain Eukaryota; kingdom Metazoa; phylum Chordata; class Mammalia; order Artiodactyla; family Delphinidae; genus Leucopleurus; species Leucopleurus acutus. The sequence continues at coordinate 52,468,303 of NC_139143.1, forward strand.
GAAGAATGCTACCTAAAAAGACAAATCCATTTCTAAAGACAAATCCATTTTTAAGACCAAACCTGTAGAAGTCTTGAAAAACAGATTTTGCTTGCTTGTAAATTTCAATTTGATTGTTAGTGTGGATGAAGCCTTTGAGGACAATTTCATACGCTATTTTCTTTAAGGTATTAGTTATTTTCTAAGACTCAAATAAGTAAGAAAGATAGTTACTCCTTCCCCATTTATAAATATTCACAAATAGGTAAAAAAAAATGTAGCACATACTAAAGCTACAATGGGAATAAAAATATTTTGCAAACATCAGTAGGTTTAAAAATTTTTTCTAAATGCAAATATTAAGAAAAATGAGGTTTCTGTTTTTATTAGATTACTATTCAACATTAAGTCTTATTATAATATTCAGCTGGCAATGGAATCAAGCCAAAACTTAGGGTTATACTATACAATTACTGAGGAAGCAAAGTAAATTAAAACATCATTCTAATGAGAACATGAATTTGTTTTTTAATGATTGTCTCCTATAAAATTAAAATGTATCAAGAAAATGATACAGTAAAAAAATTAATCAGTGGTTTTAAGAGGAGTTTTTTCATGTGATTCACTTAAAAATAACATAAAATACTGAATTTTACAGAATAAGTTATTGTGAAGTATTTCCCTACATAAAGATGAGGAAAATACGATTTCAGGTTCAATAAAAATATTTTTTATTTTGGATACTTTACCTACAATTAAGTTAGTACATGTGATCTGTTTAAATTGTTAGGAGTTTTAGCTTTTTGAATCTCATGTTAAGTCAATAATACTTATCACTAAAAACATTCAGTTTTAATTTTTAAACATCTTCCCTAGTCACTTTTGGATTTATTGAATTTATTCATAAAGTTAGCATTAATTTGAACAAGTGTACAAAAAAATCTTTTACCTTTCATGGTTTTTCTATTTTATTATATGAATGTCCCATATATCTCACCTAAAGGATTGCGAATTTCAATCATTGGAGAAGGGCCACTCAGAGACACAGTAACCTCTTTTAGACTGGGATCAAAAGGAATTTTCCAAGTGTTTACAGCCTGTTCCAAATGATCTGTTGACAAGAGGTGAACTTTGGAAGCCTGAACCGCTTCCTCTACCCATTTTAACACCTGTAAGAGAAAAAAAGAAGCATGAGTAATATCAAAACATTTACAGCTTTATACTACCTCGAATTCCTGGTGCAGTAGTTGACTGTGCTTAATTACACGACTCCGTCACTTTCTGTACTGGTGTGAGGTTTATTTCCATCACAGTTAAGACAAACTTTCCCAACCCTCAGAATGGGAGGAAATATTCGCAAACGGTAAGACCAACAAGGGTTTATTCTCCAAAATTTACAAACAGCTCATGCAGCTCAATATCAAAAAAACAAACAACCTAATGGAAAAATGGGCAGAAGATCTAAATAGACATTTCTCCAAAGAAGACATACAGATGGCCAAGAGGCACATGAAAACATGCTCAACTTTGCTAATTATTAAAGAAATGCAAATCAAAACTACAATAAGCCAGAATGGCCATCATCAAAAAATCTACAATTAATGCTGCAGAGGGTGTGGAGCAAGGGAACCCTCCTACACTGTTGGTGGGAATGTAAATTGGTAGAGCCACTATGGAGAACTGTATGGAGATATATATACAACGGAATACTACTCAGATGTGGTATATATACAATGGAATACTACTCGGCCATAAAAAAGAATGAAATAATGCCATTTGCAGCAACATGGATGGACACAGAGATTATCATACTAAGTGAAGGAAGTCAGAGAAAGACAAATATCATATGATATCGCTTATATGTGGAATCTAAAAAATGATACAGGCAGATTATCAACTTTGAAGAAATAAATTTTAAGGAGGTATGGGAGGAAGGAATACATTTTATAAAATGTTACAAGGAAGCTCATGAATGACCTTTGAATAGTAGGAGTTTTAAGTATGCTGTTAAAAATCTGTAAGGGACAGTTAAGAAAATTATCAGACTGTAAGAGAAATGTGTGAGCTTGCCAAAAAAGGATTTCAGTGTAGATTTTGTCTTCATCAAATGAAGTTAAAGGAACAAGTTATAGTTAAAGTTTGAATGGAAGAGCCTGCCATTGTTGCTCCATAACTGGTTGTTGCTGTGTGCATTCCTTTATTGAGCCTACATCTTCATAATCTTTTTGGCAGGTATATGTTGAACACTTGTCTCATGCTCAAGACAGGATCAGAGAGCATGGATACTGACAACTGATTTGTCTGTTTTCTTCTTTTTCCATGACTGTATCTACTGCCTCATCTTGATTTACAAGCAAAACCTAGAAAACCTACAAAAATAAGTGTTTTGTGGTTTATCTAGGAATAATACAGAAAATATTGCTGTTATGTTTGGTGAAGAAAATCAATTTTGTAGAGTTTATTTCAACCTAAATAAAATGTGAATTTGTTTAAAATTTTTTTAAAAAAATGATACAAATTAACTTATTTACAAAACAGAAACAGACTCACAGACTTAGAGAATGAACATGTGGTTACCGGGGGGGAGGGAGTGAGGGAGGGATAGATTGGGAGTTTGGGACTGACATGTACACACTGCTGTATTAAAAAAAAGAAAAAAAAGACAAACTTTCCCTACATCCACTTATTATAGTAGGTTCAGAATAAAATGCTAGTTTAACTCATGCACAAATTTCAATTTTTATATCTTGGAATAATATATTCAAAATGAGATTACAGTGTCCAAAAACAAGTTGTGCAGAGATATTACTTGCAGAGGTATTACAGACAGTTCTATTTCTCAAGAGAAATGAAAAGAACCTATAAAAAACATGGTAATGGCGATACTGAGATTCTTTTTCCCTCCATTCTTTCTTTCTGGATTTCTTTTAAGGTCCAATTTATAAAAGATAATTCGCAAATTATCAAATCCAATTTCAATATATTGGGTATTGAATTATTGTAATAGAGTATACTATAATTATATATTGTATATTATAATATATATTGTAGTATATTAATTATTGAAAAAGAATTGCCATGCCAGCAAAATATTCATTTTTATGATAAAATAAGTAAGTAGAAAATAATGGGAAAAGTAACCACTGTATTTTTTTAAAATGGAAAAATATTTCACCACCAATTTAAGTGGTGTGTCCTTGAAAACTAGGCTTTGGGAAAATATTAAGAAACTGGGTTATAATAGGGTATTAATAACTCACTGTGAACAAGGAAACCTTCCAGTCCACAGAAATGTTCTGCAACAGCAAACACAATTCCTCATTAAACAAAGAGGTCATGACTGGACAGGTACTGCTTAAACTTACCCAATTACTTCTAAATCATACTAAGCTTTAATCCATCTCAGATCTTTCTCTGGCTCATATATCCTTTAAGACTATATCCCTTGTAATTATGCATAAAACACTGAACAGTGCTGGATATTAAGCTACAGCCAAGCTACTCAAAATAAACAAAAACATATTTGAAATTTCAACAGTAGTAGCCACAAATCAATGAATCAAACAAGTATTGTGCAATAACTTAATTCTCTGTAAAAAGGATCCTCCCATTTTTTTTTTTTTTTTGGTCCTCAAGGATGAGGAAAGTGGCTAAGACATATTATCATAAAATTAACAGTGTGAGGCAATTATGTTCATTCATTAAATAAAGGTTTATCATTCAAAGTACTCTTCCAGGTACTGAGTGTTGATGAACATATTTTTAGTCAATATTTAGTAATCACACTTCTTCTCTGAATTAGTATCTTTTTGCATTATTTTGTAGTCTGCATTATTCATTTTTAATAAATCTTCTTACCTTTCCTCCAAGGTCAAGAACCCCAGCTCCTTTATCATTGTATACCCTGAACCAAGCGAGCTGCTCTACACATAATAAAGGTGGGATATGTACTAATGTCCATGAAGTTGGTCATAAGGATGATAATAACGATGTCTTCTTAAATAAAAGACTGTTACGGAATTCATGAAACAGGGAGCCCTTGTTGAAATAATGTAGGTAAGGTGCCCATCACAGTACTTGCCCCATAGTGGATATTCAGATGTTTTCCTCCATCTCCAACTAAATTCCCTTCTCTTCCCCTAATTGAATATTTCAATAATGACTTCATGGGCAAAGTGAAAACACTTATCCACGAAAGTCAGATAAGATTTCTGTAAATGAAAAAGAGACACAAAGTCATTCCAGGTTGAAGAGAAGTTCTGAAGAAACACAGAGAGACAGAAGTACTCATATATGTTAGGAACATGAGTACATCCAACTGCCTACAGTTAAGTGCTCAGAAAAGGGAGAAGCGGAAGATGAGGTTGGAAGCTCGTGTCAGGGGCAGACTATGTATGGTCACAAAGTAAAGCTATGACAATCGGATTTTATCCTAAAGACCCAAATGAAAAATTCCTGAAGGACTTTATGCAGAGGAGTAATACACTGAATGTGGTATTTTACAAAGAAACACCTGTAGTGGTATCATCAACTGAGCACAAAAAACAAATCTATTACAGTTAATTACTCCATAAATCAAATGATATATTTCCTCAAAGTTTAACCTTATAAAGCACCTGGAATTTTATGTATGAAATAAAGCATGTATCAAGATAATTGTCTAAAGAAGCAGATGCCATATTTTGAAAAATGGGTTCTGAGTGACCTATCATGCTTGAACAGAAAGGTATGAATCATTCTGCTCATCAAATCTATCCATACGGCTGCAGAAACCAGACTGATTATCACTAATATTTGATCTTAAATAGAACACATGTTTTAATAATCAGAGTGTTGACATTCTTATGTCTTAAACATAGAATATGACTGCGTAACTCAAGGAAATGCAAAGAACTGACTTACTGTCTGAGAAGGCACTTGATAAATTTGACTGGGGATAAATAACTTTGAGGATAATGTCTGATTTAGAGACTAAAGAAGGCAAAGGACAAGAGAAATCAGATAAATAGAACATTTGTTTTAAGGACAAGACACAAAATGTGGCCATAAATAATTCTCAATGTAAGGGAAGAAAAGAATTAGAAAACAAGGATAGTAGAGAATCTCAAGTTCAACAATGAAATGCAGTAGTGTTAAGTAGAAAAAAAAGTGAAATCAATTTTTCATACACCTTTACTTAAATGTATAGTGTATTCTGGGTGACTCCTCAAACATACCTCTCCTTCAAACCCAATGTAGAAAGGTTATGATATATCACTGGAAATCTATCCTGTTGTCTGTTAGTTATGGATGGAAAGCATTAAGTTCTAGGCATTCTTATGAAAATGGAAAACTATTCAGTTGCATTTTCATAAGACAATTGTGTTTAAATGGTAGGAAATGTAAGCAGGCTTTTGGTTTATTCTTAATACTGTTTCCAATTCATCAACATTTATAAGGCTTTCACAAAGGGATTACCATGTATCATGATACTACTTGTTGGGAAAGATACTCATGATACTTTTTTTATCCACTTACAGAAAAAAATCAAATTGAAAACAGATGCAACTCACTTTGTTAGAAAATACAGATATTACCTACATGTGAATAAAAGTAGATCCCTGCAAGCCACAGATCACCATAAGTGAGGTTTCTGGCCTCTCATGTTGCCACATACAAGAAAAAAAAAACAACAACTCTGTCTAACCATGAGAAATGTTCTCATGAGATTGGAAATGATCTTATACTGATATTATAATGACAAAAAGAAGTGAACTAGAATAATGTGAGATCCTTTGAATCAGTACCTTTTCACTAACATAAAAACTGTTTCAACTCACTAGGGAACCATTAATTGTACATTAAGTTTTAATGTAAAAATAGTCTCTCATGATTTGTAGCAGCTTAAACCTCAAAGGGCCTTTGAGAACATCTAACCCAGCTCTTTTATTTTATAAGTGAGGGAAACTGATATTTGAAAGAGTTCTTGTACCTTTTAAACACCTAACCAGACTGATTCTGGCTCAGTAGTTATTTTTTACATAAGCCCCTTCGTTCCTGAATACACTCTCTTAGTTTAAATATTTTGCATCCTATGTAATAATCAATATTTTAAAATAAGCTCATATTTCTATTCAACTCAGGAAGGAAATGCAAATACTATTCCAAAACACAAAACTAGCCTACATTATTATGTATTATGAAATACAACGCACAGTATTAAGTAGAAATGGAAGTAAAATAAATTTTGCATACATGTTCAACAATAGAATTTGAAGAAAACTTTGTTTGGAAGGATTTTTTTCTTTTTTCTTTTTTTAATCAATATATCGTTGATATGTAACATTACATTCATTTCAGGTATACAATATAATGATTCGGTATCTGTACATATTGCAAAATGATCACCACGATAAATCTAAATAACACCCATCACCACACATAGTTACAATTTTCTTTCTCTTGTGATAAGAACTTTTAAGATTTACTAAGAATCCTTCAAATATACAACACAATATGATTAACTATAGCTACCAGGCTGTACATTACATCCCCAAGACTTACTTATTTAATAACTATAAGTCTGTACCTTTTGATCCCTTTACCCATTTCGCCTATCCCACCAAACCCCCGCTTCTGGCAACCACCAATCTGTTCTCTGTATCTTATGAGTTCCGTTTTGTTTTTGTTTTAGATTCCACATATAAGTGAAATCATATGTTATTTGTCTTCTTTAGTCTGACATTTCACTTAGCATAATGCCCTCAAGGTCCATCCCTGCTGTCAAAAATGACAAGACTTCCTTCTTTTTATGGCTGAATAATATCCCAGTATGTGTATGTATATATGCCACATTTTCTTCATCCATTCATCTGTAGGTGGGCACTTAGGTTGCATCTATGTCTTGGCTACTGTAAACAGTGCTGCAATGAACACAGAATGAATATATTTTTGAGTTAATGTTTTCATTTTATTCAGATAAATACCAGAAGTGGAATTTCTTGATTATAAGATCATTTTTAATTTGGGGGATAACCTCCATACTGTTTTTCATAGTGGCTGTACCAATTTACATTCCCACCAACAGTGCACAAGGGTTCCCTTTGCTCCACATCCTTACCAACACTTGTCATTTCTTGTCTTTTTGGTAATAGCCATTCTAACCAGTGTGAGGTGACATTTCATCATGGTTTTGATTTGCAATTCCCTGATGATTAGTGATGTTGAACACCTTTTCATGTACTTTTTGGCCATTTGTATGTCTTCTTTTTTTTTTTTTTTGCGGTACACGGGCCTCTCACTGTTGTGGCCTCTCCTGTTGCGGAGCACAGGCTCTGGACGCGCAGGCTCAGCGGCTATGGCTCACGGGCCCAGCCGCTCCGTGGCATATGGGATCCTCCCGGACCTGGGCACGAACCCACGTCCCCTGCGTCGGCAGGCAGACTCTCAACCACTGCGCCACCAGGGAAGCCCTGTATGTCTTCTTTGGAAAAATGTTTTTTCGGATCTTTTGCCCACTTTTTAATTGATTGTTTGGGTTTTTTTGCTGTTGAGTTGTACGAGTTCTTTATGTTTTCAATATTAACCCCTTATCAAATACATGATTTGAAACTACTTTCTGCCATTCAATAGGCTGCCTTTTCATTTTGTTGATGGTTCCCTTTACCATGCAGAAGTCTTTTAGTTTGTTGTAGTCCCACTTATTTTCGCTTTTGTTGCCTTTGCTTTTAGTGTCAAATCCAAAAAATCATCACCAAGACCTATATCAAGAAGTTTATCACTCACGTTTTCTTCTAGGAGTTTTATAGTTTCAGATCTCACATTCTAGTTTTTAATCCATTTTGAGTTAGTTTTTGTGAATGGCATAATATAGTGGTCCAGTTGCACTGTTTTGCATGAAGCTCTCCAGTTCTCTCAACAGTATTTATTGAATAGACTTCCCTTTCCCCATTGTATATTCTTGGCTCCTTTGTCATAAATTAACTGACCATATATGTGTGGGTTTATTTCCGGGCTCTATTTTGTTCCATTGATCTGTGTGTCTATTTTCACAGCCATACCATAACTGTTTTGATTGCTATAGCTTTGTAATATAGTTTTAAATCAGGCAGCATGATGCCTCCAGCTTTGCTCTTTCTCAAGACTGCTTTGGCTATTTGATGTCTTTTGTGGTTCCATACAGACTTTATGATTGTTTGTTCTAGTTCTGTGGAAAATGCCATTGGAATTTTGACAGGGATTGTATTGAATCTATGGATTGCTTTGGGTAGTATGGACATTTTAACAATATTAATTCTTCCAATCCATGAGTAGGGAATATCTTTCCATTTATTTGTAATTTATTTCATCAATGTCTTATAGTCTTTAGTATACAGCTTTAACCTCCTTGGTTAAATATTTTTCTGAAGTATTTTAGGTATTAAGTATTTTATTTGTTTTGATACCATGTGGAAGGATGTTTTTAATGTAAAAAATTATATCCAAATGAATTTCTCCAGAACATCTTTTGTCCTTTTGGTGGGAAAATGGAAATATGGTAAAGTGTTAGATACAACTTGTAATTATGCATATATCTGTATCTTTGTTGTTGCTATTTATCATCTGTCATCTCTACTAAACTGTCCCATGAGACAGAACAGAAGCTACGGATGACATGTTCACTACTATATCCCCTCAACCTAACACAATGCATGAGATACAGATATAGTAAATTCCTAATAAATATATATGAGAAGGAGGGAAAAGAGGAAAGAGGGAGGAAAGAGAGAGAAATTGTATATCAGATCTTTACCCTCAGAGTTAAGCGTATGTGAAAAGGTAACATTTGGGCCCTGTGTTCATTTGTGACAAGCCCTCTCTCAGCACTAAATTTTCAACACTGAGCTGAATAGGGCACAAACTTGCAGGTGTGGTCTTAAATGTGAGCATCAGGCTCTAATTAGTTTTGATTTATTTGGTTAGCTAACTTGGGATTTAAAAATGCAGTGCAGATATCTCTAGAATTAAGTCCATTTTTAAAAAAATGCCAGTGTATGCTTTTCAGTAGCACTGGATGAAGATTTTTCAATCTCAGTAGTGGTAGAAAGTCGTTCAGTAAATGAATGCAACAAAGCAAAAGTAGTTTAAAAGGCTGGGTTAGGCATAAGTGCACCCACCTAATAATCAGAGCCTACCCAGAAAACCATCCATGCAATATTACTATTAATAATAGAAAGCACTTTTATAGTGTTTATTACATGCCAGATACTTTTAAGAGCTTTACAGTGAACTTCACAATAGCTCTTCGACACAGGAATGGTTATCTCCATCTTACATATGGAAAACCTAAGGCACATTCTCAAAGTTCATAAGTCACACAACTAGTAAGAAGGCAGGGCTGGCCTTTTGATTTCAATAATCTTGTCTATTTTCTAAATTTATCATAAGGAAAAATCACAGTTTTCAAGAGTGAATCAGAAATAATAGCTAGTGAAAAAAAATCAATGCAGGTGTTTTAAATGAGAAGTGGCTTGCAAAACAGTGATTTGATTATCTGTGTATTATTATCACTACTTGAACAGTAAATTGTCAAGAATTAACTTACATAAAAATATTAAAGCCTTTAAATTTATATTGAATTTGATGTGAGAATGACTTACTACATTTCCAAGACAACCATTTTGTGATAAACCCTACATGATAGCAGAGGCAGGCTTCACTCCACTCTGATCTGGCTAAGAGAGAGACACTCCTCTGGGTAACCAGGAGAGCCTTTCCCCCTAGGTTCAAGTTCATTTTTACCCTGCAGTATAGCATAGAACCCATAATTCAGAATCTGCATAGAAGTCACTAAGCATTTATTGAGCATCTATTGAATATAAAGGATAGTACATGATATTATAGAGAATACCAAAGAAATAGAAACACACTCCCTGCCTTATAAGACATGACAATCTAGTTGGAGAAATGAGAGAAAGACAATGAAAACAAATTAACTAGCTCTTACCTTCCAGTAATAAATTTAAAAGATCAGATTTATAGTCTCAATTTTATATTATAAATGATCAATTTAGAGTCCTAAACTGTGATGCACTTTTCTACTCAAAAATTTTAATGATTCCCTGTTACATTCAGAATGAAGCCCAAGCCAGGAGTATACTGAGGGCTGGCAATGGGAGTAGTCTACCCTGGATGCAGATAATAAAGGGGTGCACTGTCTGTGGAAAACTTAAAAACAATAAAAAAAAACGGACTAAAAGTTGCTATACTTTCTAATACCATGTCCGAGTAATCCTAACCAATTCCCCCTTTAAAAAAATTGTTTGTCTAAAGTCTAAGCAACTGCTGTTATTACCGCTGAGTTTTAATAATACATGTAAGCTTCAAATTAGCACATTTTTATTACTTTCCCTTTAAGAAACATCATATTCTGCATAGACATTAATTCAGAGAACTCCCAGTTATATATCACATACATGGTCATGCTAACTCTGTTACTCACTTTCATTTCAAGAGTATATGTAGTACTGTGATCCTACATTTTCCTGTATTTAGACAGTAGATCCAAGCTATACCTTCATAGGTCAGGAGTTACATGATATGACATGTGTTAAAAGGATCACTCTAGGCTCTGTGTTGAAATTAGACTGTAGCGGATGAAAGGTCAGAAGCAAGGAGATCAGATATAAAGCCACTGCATTAATCCAGGTGGAAGATGATAGTGACCCAGACCAGGGTTGTAATAGTGGGGCAGAAAGAAGTGGCCAGTTTTGGATGTTTACTGAAGCCAGAGTTGGCAGGGTTTAGTGAAGACCAGAAGTGGAGCCTGAGGATGATACCTCAGTTGCCGTTAACTGAGACAGTGAAGACCACAGGAAGTTGATTTAAAGGGGTGATGGACTGAGGAGAAGAATGTAGGCTCTCAGCTTGGGCATGCCAAATTGAGATGTCTATTAGACACCAGGTGGAAGAAAGAAGCAGGCAGTCAGATATATGGATCAGAAGTTCAGTTAGGAGGTCCAGATTGGAGATATAATGGAATTTAAAATCATGAAGCTCTCCTCGCAGCCCCTCCCCACCAACGACTTACACAAAGGGGGAAGTACACCATCCTGTGAAAATAAACTTAGACGTTAATACACAATGGCCCAGAAGAAAGCCTTGGAACAAGTCTCCCCTTGTTCTGACTCCAGGCAATCTTCAGATGACAAGGTACCCCCCACATTGTTTATGAGTCTGTAGGGAGTGAATGCACTAGTCATGCCAATAAAAGTGTTGTAGACTTATGGCAATGAGATTTCGCATCATAGATTAATGAGTAGCATTCTAATCTTATACAACACTGTTGTGAGTCTGTCTAATGAGTGTCTATTCCTGAGGAGGATGGGTCCACTTTTGGAGTGCTGACAAACCCAGTTCCATTAGTTTGCAAATCTTAGCAAATCCACCACAGAAATGTCACATTTTGAGGTCTCTTAAGAAGGTCTTTTGGGCTTCCCTGGTGACGCAGTGGTTGAGGGTCCGCCTGCAGATGCAGGGGAGGTGGGTTCGTACCCCGGTCTGCGAAGATACCACATGCCGCGGAGCGGCTGGACCCGTGAGCCATGGCTGCTGAGCCTGCGTGTCCGGAGGCTGTGCTCCGCAACGGGAGAAGCCACAACAGTGAGAGGCCCACGTACCGAAAAAAAAAAAGAAGGTCTTTTGCTGATAATATCCATTTTTATTACCCTCTGTGTACCTTATACCTATTTAATTTGGAAAATTCCAGAGTGAGCTTTTCCAGCAGTAAGTGCCCCAAAACAAGTGAGGTTGGTAATTCATGGAACAGACCATAAATGCTCATGCTTGAAGGTAGGCAAAATAAGAAATAATTTATGTGTTATAAGGTTTTTGTCAAGAAAAGGCTTTCTGGTGGAACAAAATTTTACTGAGTTCAATATAGAGAATATGGGTTGGGGGAGGGCTTAGAAATTGGAAGAGCATTAGAAAATTTGGGTTCAACAGGGACACTACAGAGGATTCATGACAAAAGTGACAATCAACTTCAACTCTATGAACACCTAAAACTTGTGTAAAACTACCACACCTTCAACATGATGAAAGTTCTCTAATGCAAAGCAGCTGAAAAAATAAAACCACACTTCAGACATTTCTGAATGGTGAAATCATTCCTGCTGTTATAAAGTGTCAAAGTATATTTCACTAATTTATCTTCATAAAATTCTTACGTGTCAAAGCTCAATGCGCTACAAAGGACTGAGGAAATTTATCTTGCCAGATTATTTAAAATAATAAAAATATAAAGGATTGACTTTTATACATTAGATCCTCAGACCTTATTCATCATATAGCTAAAAGCTGGTATCCTTTTACCTATCTGTCCCTGTTTTCCTAACCACCCAGCCCCACTGGTGAAAGTGGGGTGTTAAAGTCACGTACTATGATTGTGTTACTGTTGATTTCCCCTTTTATGGCTGTTAGTATTTGTCTTATGTATTGAGGTGCTCCTGTGTTGGGTGCATAAATACTTACAATTGTTTTGTCTTCTTTTTGGATCGATCCCTTGATCATTGTGTAGTGTCCTTGCCTCTTGTAACAGTCTTTATTTTAAAGTCTATTTTGTCTGATATGAGAATTGCTATTCCAGCTTTCCTGTGATCTCCATTTGCATGGAATGTCTTTTTCCATCCCCTCACTTTCAGTCTGTATGTGTCCCTAGGTCTGAAATGGGTCTCTTGTAGACAGCATATTATATGGGTCTTGTTTTTATATCCATTCAGCCAGTCTATGACTTTTGGTTGGAGCATTTAATCCACTTACATTTAAGGTAGTTATCGATATGTATGTTCCTATTCCCATTTTCTTAATTGTTTTGGGTTTGTTATTGTAGGTCTTTTCCTTCTCTTGTGTTTCCTGCCTAGAGAAGTTCGTTTAGCATTTGTTGTAGAGCTGGTTTGGTGGTGCTGAATTCTCTTAGCTTTTGCTTCTCTGTAAAGGTTTTAACTTCTCCATCAAATCCGAATGAGATCCTTGCTGGGTAGAGTAATCTTGGTTGTAGGTATTTCCCCTTCATCACTTTAAATATGTCCTGCCACTCCCTTCTGGCTTGCAGGGTTTCTGCTGAAGGATCAGCTGTTAACCTTATGGGGATTCCCTTGTGTGTTTTTTATTGTTTTTTCCTTGCTGCTTTTAATTTTTTTCTTTGTATTTAGTTTTTGATAGTTTGATTAATATGTGTCTTGGTGTGTTTCTCCTTGGATTTTTCCTGTATGGGACTCTCTGCGCTTCCTGAACTTGATGAACTGTTTCTTTTCACATATTAGGGAAGTTTTCAACTATAATCTCTTCAAATATTTTCTCAGTCCCTTTCTTTTTCTCTTCTTCTTCTGGAACCCCTATAATTCAAATGTTGCTGCGTTTAATGTTGTCCCAGAGGTCTCTGAGACTGTCCTCAATTCCTTTCATTCTTTTTTCTTTATTCTGCTCTGCAGTGGTTATTTCCACTATTTTATCTTCCAGGTCACTTATCCGTTCTTCTGCCTCAGTTATTCTGCTATTGATCCCTTCCAAAGAATCTTTAATTTCATTTATTGTGTTGTTCATCACTGTTTGTTTGCTCTTTAGTTCTTCTAGGTCCTTGTTAAACGTTTCTTGTATTTTCTCTATTCTATTTCCAAGATTTTGGATCATCTTTACTATCATTATTCTGAATTCTTTTTCAGGTACACTGCCTATTTCCTCTTCATTTGTTAGGTCTGGTGGGTTTTTGCTTTGCTTCTTCATCTGCTGTGTGTTCTTCTGTCTTCTCATTTTGCTTATCTTACTGTGTCTGGGGTCCCCCTTTTGCAGGCTGCAGGTTCGTATTTCCTGTTGTTTTTGTTGTCTGTCCCCAGTGGCTAAAGTTGGTTCAGTGGGTTGTGTAGGCTTCCTGGTGGAGGGGACTAGTGCCTGTGTTCTGGTGGATGAGGCTGGATGTTTTCTTTTTGGTGGGCAGGTCCACGTCTGGTGGTGTGCTTTGTTGGAGTGTCTGTGGCCTTATTATGATTTTAGGTAGCCTCTCTGCTAATGGATGGGGTTGTGTCCCTGTCTTGCTAGTTGTTTGGCACAGGGTGTCCAGCACTGTAGCTTGCTGGTTGTTTAATGAAGCTGGGTCTTGGCGTTGAGATGGAGATCTCTGGGAGAGTTTTGCCATTTGATATTCCGTGGAGCTGGGAGGTCTCTTGTGGACCAGTGTCCTGAACTTGTCTCTCCCACCTCAGAGGCATCTCCCTGACGCCTGGCTAGAGCACCAAGAGCCTTTCATCCACACGGCTCAGAATAAAAGGGAGAAAAAACAAGAAAGGAAGAAAGAAAGGAAGGAAGGAAGGGAGGGAGGGAGGGAGGGAGAGAGAGGGAGAGAAAGAGAGAGAGAGATAAGAAAGAAAGAGAGAGAGAGAGAAAGAAAGAGAGAAAGAAATAAGATAAAATAAAATAAAGTAGAATAAAATAAAGTTATTAAAATAAAAAATAATTATTAAGAAAAAAATTTTTTCAAGTAATAGAAAAAAAACAGACTGACAGAACCCTAGGACAAATGGTAAAAGTAAAGCTATAAAGACAAAATCACACACAGAAGCATACACATACGCACTCACAAAAAGAGAAAAAGGGAAAATATATATATATATATATCTTTGCTCCCAAAGTCCACCTCCTCAAATTGGGATGATTCGTTGTCTATTCAGGTATTCCCCAGATGCAGGGTACATCAAGTTGATTGTGGAGATTTAATCCTCTCCTCCTGAGGCTGCTGGGAGAGATTTCCCTTTCTCTTCTTTGTTCACACAGTTCCCAGGGTCAGCTTGGGATCTGGACCCGCCTCTGCCTGTAGGTCGCCTGAGGGCGTCTGTTCTTCTCTCAGACAGGATAGGGTTAAGGGAGCAGCTGATTCGGGAGCTCTGGCTCACTCAGGCCGTGGGCAGGGAGGGGTACAGATGCAGGGTGAGCCTACGGCGCAAACTATTGACTTTTTATTCATATCTCCCACTGAATCCTTTACTGTTTGCTTGGGTTTTTCGTTTGTTTTTTTCATTTTTTTCCCCTCTACTACCTACCTTTCTATTTTAGAATAGAAAAATCTCAGTGAATTCAATTGTTCCATTAAAATTCTTCGTAGTTATGAAAGGAAAAGGAATTATAAAAACACCTGAGTATATAAATACATACATTCATATACCTACATACATATACACATACATGCAAACATGCGTAGACTCATTCAGGTCTTACTCCTGGCTACAGTAAAAGCAGGTAGAAGTCCAAAATTTACTCAGGCTCTTTCTGAGTAACAAAATAACCCATAGTTAAGAAGTTACTTGAGTACTCTTAAAATAAGCTTTCTTAGCAAAATTTATTTCCAAAATTATATAATTATGTGGGCATAGTACATGGGAGGCAGATTCATAGTTGGCCAGATTCTCAAAAGTACATAGGAGGGGGGTTTTGAAAAACAACTTTGCAGAGGTACCATCTCTTCTTTAGAACAATCATTTATATTACTAAACAAAATGTTTCTTTTAAAGTATCTGAACATCTCACTGAAAACAGATAAATTAGAGCATGAAATAATTCATACTGTGAAGGAATTCCTCACTTCATAACTGAACTACAGGCTCTTTTCAAGTGTTTATATATAGTCTTTAAATAATTAAAAGAAGTTTCTATGAGCTAAAGTATTCCAGAGTATGAAAACAAATTTTAATTTACAGTGACTAAGAAAAGTAGGTATTTACGTGTCCTGATCTGCCCTCCACCCCCTTTCTACCAGAACAAAGCTAAAATACAAGATTGTCTGGTTTATACTTGACATGTAAAAGTCCTATCAGTCCCTTACAGCATACATGTAATGAAAATTAGCAAGATCTTTCCCCAAAAACCTCAAAACAGACTTTGTTCCCAAGAAGAATTTACTAAGGGGCAAGATCTGGCTCTTAAATATAGAATAATTTGAGGTGGAGAATTTATTCCTCTGGGGCAGACACATATACACTGAATCTCCAGAATTGATCATGTCAAGTCATACATTGACAAGGAGGAGGAATCAGAACAATTATGGCCACAAGACTGCTCCACTGGCTTCAAGATGCAGACTTACTTATTCCGGATTCCAAATCATAACTGAACGGTTATTTTGATGGCTGCCATTTAAATAGCACTTACATGCTAAGTCCCACGTTAAGAACTTTACAAATTTTACCTCATTTAATTTTTCCTATATCCTGAAAGTATTTAAATTTTACAGTAACACACTGCTAGTAAGTATAAGATATAAGATTCCAAAAAAAGCATAGGACTCCAAATCACATGCTCTCAACCACTGTAATGTAATATAGGATAAAGTTGTTTGGGTGCCCATTGCCCCACATTCCTACCTTTGAAAGAAATCTCAGATTCCAACTGGACCAGGCCAAAAAAAAAAAGAGAAATAGAGAGGGGGCTGAGGAGAAGGGAGAGAAAAAGGGAAGGAAGGGGAGGGGGAGAGCGTGGCGGGGAGAAAGAGAAAAAAGGGAGGAGGGGAGGGAAGGAGGGACAGGAGGAAGGTAAAGAAATAAATTAGATTTTGAGCTTCTCAGCCTAAGTCCTAGGAATTTAAAAGTGATTCAAAAGATTTCAGGGGCCTTCCCTGGTGGCGCAGTGGTTGAGAGTCTGCCTGCCGATGCAGGGGACACGGGTTCGTGCCCCGGTCCGGGAAGATCCCACATGCTGCGGAACGGCTGGGCCCGTGAGCCATGGCCGCTGAGCCTGCGCGTCCGGACCCCCGCAACGGGAGAGGCCACAACAGTGAGAGGCCCGCGTACCGCAAAAAAAAAAAAAAAAAAAAGATTTCAGGCATAATTTTGATTATATGCAAAGTTCAAATTATGTCCTGGTCTAAGATGCACCCCTACACACACTTAATATGTAAATCTACTGTACTGTCATGTGCTTGTTGAGTTTGGCAATAAGACAGAAGAAGTGATTCAGATGCATTAAACACCAATAGCATTTGGTTGATTAAGTTAATCTCACAATAGATCTGCTCTTATCAGTGAGATGGGAAAATCTCACAGTCCATAGACTACAACTCCTTCATCACTAATCAGAACCATATAAGACCAAACAGACCCTAACTCAGCTGATGGAGGCTCCCTCACTTTTAGACAGAGTGGATGGGCACTGCAAACATTTATCTTAATGACTTAGCGTGTTCATTTGTACCCATTCTGACACATTATTTAGATATTTTAACACATTCAGTCAAGTTACAAGCACGTTTCACTGACCCCCAGACCGTTCAGTCACTAAAAGGAGTCTTTTGTATATCTCTGCTCTGATTACGTGTTGGTTTTAAAGTGAAGTTCTCAAGATCCCATCATACTTTCCATATTTCCAAATAGCCTCCTAAGAACTAATAATGTACTCAAAAACAAGAAGCTTTAGGAAGTATATATTCAAAGGTCATCCAATATAGCTTTAAGTGCGTTTAGTGGGGAGATAAATTGGAAGATTTAAAGATCCAGTTATTTCAGAGGTTCCACAAGGTACAAATGCTAGTAACAATGTGTGCCTAAGACAGTCAAGAAGAAGAGCCATCGGTGTGGACTAAAATTATTGGGAAACGCTTTACAGGAGTGGTAAAACTTCAATATTATACAGTTTTTTAAAATCTGCCACCATGCACAAAAATCTCAGTAACACTAACTCTTTCCAGATTCCCTGTAATCTTTAGTAAGGACCCTTAAATTATATAACAGCCTGGGTTTTACTGGTAACACTTGAAATAATATAGGTGAATATTCAGTACTTGCCAAGCATCTTCAGTCTCCCTTTGAAATTACAGTGAAACTTTATTTGCCCCACAACTAAATCATCACTCCAGAGACGGTAGTTGGAAACAACTGTACAAATCTTAGCAGCTCCCAAGGGGGAAAGAGAAAAAGTAAAGCAAGAGTCTAAATTTGGGAAGTAAATGAAAGTGATGGATTAAGAAAGAGAATTCAGCATACCAAAAGGTAATCTAGATGTATGAAAAAGAAGAGATTGGAAAGTAAAGGTGATACAGAGGCAGGAAGACATTTTCAACACTGGGTGGGGGTAGTGAAGGAGGACGTAAAAAAGAAAAAGCATCCAATGAATAATCTATTAAGGTCTTTAGAGTACATACTATTTATATAATATTTATTTTAAATCGAATTATCACAGTTTATTAACAACCAAAGAAAAAATGACAGTGATTAATGGCCTGAAAATAGATTTTATACTAAGTTGATAAACATTTAAGTACAGTCATTTTATCAAATACTAGGTGCTGCACTAAATCCATAAGGGAAAAGGTATGTTCCCTGCCTATAATAGTTTACAAAGCCAGATGTGAATAACTAAAGTACAGGCATTTGGCATTTGCTATTATAAACTAGGATAACATATCCTCTCTGTTTCACCCCTAGTAAATTCATGTTTTTTGAGCAGGGGAACAGTTCTGGGTCTCTGACTAAGAGCAGTGAGAGATGCCTCAGCAAAATACATCATAAATGTTTTCCCAAATACCTTCTATTGAGGGGCAGACACAGGTTCTGTGGGCCTGAAGCTGATACAATTTGAGGGCCCTCTTTAAGACAAATACAAATTCACAGCTATGAAAGTAGGTACAAAAACAGTCACCTGTAATAAGAAAATAGTTCAAACGCATTTCAAATTATTAAAAGCTGACAAATACTGTAAATCCCACAAAATCTAGAAATAATTAAAAGAAAGTTGCTATTGTTAACTGACAAGAGGCTATTATATTTTCCCCCTTGCGTATTTGACTTCATACTCTTTGAATGTCTGCTCCCATGACAAAAAAAAATGTAATATTTTATGTAGAGAAAATAGAAAGTCTTTAATATAATTTAATTTAAAAAATTTTATTATCTGGGATGCTTTAAGAATTTTGACTTCATACATGATGTATTTGGTGTTTGAAGTGTTGCTAGAGCTATGCATCCCAAAAAAACAGCCAAAATTACCCCAGTGTCACTGGACACAAGGGCACATGTGTCAGAGGGGAAGCTGAAGTTGAAGGAGACAGTGGTCTTAATCAATCATGGTTTAAAAATATCTTACCTTTGCAAACATTCCCCCTCAATTTTTAACTCTCTGAACATGGTTCAGTTCATTTCCCAAAGCCTTGGAAGGGATTCAAATAAAGAAAGTGTCTGAATTTAAATTTTGTTACTGTCAAAGTAATCCTGCCTCCACTCCCATTTTTGGAGGATTCATTAATTGCAACTTCCTTGCCCATTTACTTCACCACTCAAATGGCAACCATCAATGTCAAATTTTTATTTATTTATTTATTTATTTTAGCTGCTTGAAGACCAGTCAAGAGTGAGTTTCACTATTTTCCTTGCTTGGTAAATATTGCTATACATTGCAATTATATCACAGTCTTGGACTGATTATCGACTAAATGATCAGGGACCATTTTAAGTAATTGCCATTAGGTTCTACGAAATTTCTAAGATGAACTAAGCTAGACATGCAGCATTCTCTTGAGAGATCAGCAATGTGGCAGTTAAAATAAACCAGGCTAAAAATAATGAAGCAGCAATGATATTGGGAAGGAAGAAGAAATAGAAGTCAAAGATATCTTAGATTCAATATAACCTCAGTGGTAATTTAATGTGGACATGAAAAAGAAGGAAAGTCTGGAATGACTCATGATACTATACATAGAGAATCCTAAAGATGCCACCAGAAAACTACTAGAGCTAATCAATGAATTTTGGTAAAGTTGCAGGATACAAAATTAATGCACAGAAATCTCTTGCATTCCTATACACTAATGATGAAAAATGTGAAAGAGAAATTAAGGAAACACTCCCATATACCACTGCAACAAAAAGAATAAAATACCTAGGAATAAACCTACCAAGGGACACAGAAGACCTGTATGCAGAAAAGTATAAGACACTGATGAAAGAAATTAAAGATGATACAAACAGATGGAGAGATATACCATGTTCTTGGATTGGAAGAATCAATATTGTGAAAATGACTATACTACCCAAAGCAATCTACAGATTCAATGCAATCCCTATCAAATTACCAGCGGCATTTTTTACAGAACTAGAACAAAAAAAATCTTAAAATTTGTATGGAGACACAAAAGACCCCTAATAGCCAAAGCAGTCTTGAGGGAAAAAACACAGCTGGAGGAATCAGACTCCCTGCCTGACTTCAGACTATACTACAAAGCTACAGTAATCAAGACAATATGGTACTGGCACAAAAACAGAAATATAGATCAATGGAACAGGACAGAAAGCCCAGAGATAAACCCATGCACCTATGGTCAGCTAATCTATGACAAAGGAGGCAAGGATGTACAATGGAGAAAAGACAGTGTCTTCAATAAGTGGTGCTGGGAAAACTGGACAGCTACATGTAAAAGAATGAAATTAGAACCCTCCCTAACACCATACACAAAAATAAATTCAAAATGGATTAGAGACCTAAATGTAAGGCTGGACACTATAAAACTCTTAGAGGAAAACATAGGAAGAACACTCTCTGACATAAATCACAGCAATATCTTTTGTGACCCATATCCTAGAGTAATGGAAATAAAAACAAAAATAAACAAATGGGACCCAATGAAACTTCAAAGAAAGGAAACTACAAACAAGACAAAAAGACAACCCTCAGAACGGGAGAAAATATTTGCAAATGAGTCAACAAACAAAGGATTAATCTCCAAAATATATGAACAGCTCATGCAGCTCATTATTAAGAAAACAAACAACCCAATCCAAAAATGGGCAGAAGACCTAAACAGACATTTCTCCAACAAAGACATACAGATGGGCAAGCAGTACATGAAAAGCTGCTCAACATCACTAATTATTAGAGAAATGCAAATCAAAACTACAGTGAGGTATCCCCTCGCACCAGTTAGAATGGGCATCATCAGAAAATCTACAAACAACAAATGCTGGAGACGGTGTAGAGAAAAGGGAACCCTCTTGCACTCTTGGTGGGAATGTAAATTGATACAGCCACTATGGAGAACAGTATGGAGGTTCCTTAAAAAACTAAAAATAGAATTACCATATGATCCAGCAATCCCACTACTGGGTATATACCCAGAGAAAACCATAATTCAAAAAGACACATGCACCCCAATGTTCATTGCAGCACTATTTACAATAGCCAGGTCATGGAAGCAACCTAAATGCCCATCGACAGATGATGGATAAAGAAGATGTGGTACATATATACAATGGAATATTACTCAGCCATATAAAGGAATGAAATTGGTTCATTTGTAGAGATGTGGATGGATCTAGAGACTGTCATACAGAGTGAAGTAAGTCAGAAAGTGAAAAACAAATACTGTATATTAACCTATATATGTGGAACCTAGAAAAATGGTACAGATGAACTGGTTTGCAGAGCAGAAATAGAGACACAGATGTAGAGAACAAACGTATGGACACCAAGGGGGGAAAGTGGTGGGGGGTGGGCGTGGGGGTTGGATGAATTGGGAGATCAGGATTGACATGTATACACTAATGTGTGTAAAATGGATAACTAGTAAGAACCTGCTGTATAAAAAATAAATAAAATTCTAAAAATAAAAAAGGAACATTTATGTTCATGAATTTTAAGAATATTGTAAAACATCCATATTATTCAAAGTAGTATACAGATTCAATGTAATCCCTATCAATAATATTCACTATTGTACTACCTGTAAATAGTCACTGTTCAATATTTTGATATTTCCTTCTGTATTTGTGCATTTGTGTGTGTGCTTATACACAGACTTATTTACATAATTAGGATTATTACACATTTAGTTTTATTTTGAATTTTATTTATTTTTTTATACAGCAGGTTCTTATTAGTTATCTATTTTATACACATCAGTGTATATGTGTCAATTCCAATCTCCCAATTCATACCACCACCACCACCACTTTCCCCCCCTGGTGTCCATACATTTGTTCTCTACATCACACATTTAGTTTTCTTATTTCAATACATATTTATAAACACTTACTCTGTACTCACCCATCAGGTAAACATTTGGGAATACAAAAGAAATTAGAGTTCATGGCCGGAAGCAGATTTTTAAGGTATTAAATTAGATTGTAATAAGAAACTTAAGATTGGAGTCAGGAGACAAACTAAAGGCAGTAATTTGTAGGAGATGAATTAATCAGTGTCCAGCCTCCCAGTGAAAAAGGCAGTCCTAAAACTAGATATTCTTCACCCAACGACAATGTAAGAAAGATCTTACATACACTCATTCAGTAAGAGGCTCTTAACATGCAATCCATTACAGACTGGTTGAACTTAGCACTCTGAATTTCTAGACCACTAAAGAAATAGTTGCAAATTAACCATGGTTTCATAAAACTACTGCACTGATCTCTGGTTATTTTTTAAAGCCTTGTTTTGTACATAGGACAGTGTGATAGAGTGAGTACACCTTTCTCATTTCTGAGACATAATTAATTTTTACAGTAATAGTCACACAATCTGTACAAACCTCTGGGGTGAAATATACTGAAGTCAGTATCTTTGATTTCAAAACAATTAAAAAATATAGCTTTATGATTCAGTAAGAAACAAGATGTCTTGGCTGGAAAATGAACAGGAAAGAATATTGACAAGAAAAATGACCAGTGTTTCTCTCAGCAATCACAGGGTAAAGAAATGGAATTACAGGCTAATTACCTAGTACTTCAAGCACGTAAAATATTTTGGAGCACATGAAAAATCAATGAGAAATATTAGTTCATTAGAGATTTAATGCACAGATTTGAAACTACGGCTTTCACTTGCAACATACGATCACAGTAGACAATAGTTATAGTATCAATGGGGCTCAATATTTCATTACTAACTTTACCTACCCAGTAAACAATGCTGGTATTAATTAGAGATATTTATAAACAAAAGAAAATAACAAATGATATTAATCTAAAGAGGTAATCAACAAAATGTTAATTAAGTTGTCCCCAGCTCCTAGGAATTAGCATAACTAATTCTAAACTCAAGAGTTAGGAGAGCCAAATAGATAACTCTAGAGATATATGAAATGCTCAGTAAATTTTCACAAAGACAAAAATGATTACAGTTAAATGTCACCAGAAAGATATCACTAGAAACAGCTCCCAATACAGTGTTTACTAGTGACACAGGCATTGAACCACAGCCAAGCAAATATCCAAAGTGAGTAAGGGTAACAGCTTTAGTAATTATTTTCATGTGAATCCCTAAACTCAACCCAAAGTGATTATATTCAATAACTGTCACATTTCTGAAGGAAAATCCAAACATTTTGCTGTAAGCATTTTCTTATCTGTACAAAAAAAAATGATGATGATGATACCATACACATCCATCATAACGGCTCAACTGAAAAAGACAAACACCAAGTGTTGGTGAAAATGTGGAACAGTCAGGATTCTTACATACTACTGATGAGAATATAAGTTGAACCAACTTTCAAAACAGGTGGCATCTACTGAAGGTGAATTTATACTCTGTGACAGAACATTCTTTCTCCTAGATATTTAACCAAGAGAAATTAATGCATATGTTCAACAAATGAACATCCTAGAATGTTCAGGGCAGTACTATTTGTATTAGATCAAAACTGGAAATTACCCAAATATATATCAATAATGGAATGGATAGACTGTGATATATTCATAAAACTGAACTCAACACATGAATGAGGATGAATGATTTACAACTATGGGTAACAATGTTGCTGAGTCTCACAAATCACAATGCTGAACAAAAGAATCCAGACGTTAAAGTGTGCATGGTATGACCGCATTTATGTAAAGGACAGAATGTGCCAAACCAATCTATGTTTTTCGAGGCCAGGATATAAGGGTACCCCTTGTAACTGGAAGGTGGCCTGAAGAGGGTTTCTGGGGTCCTGGCAATGTATTGCCTCTCAATCTGGGTGTTGGTTACCTAGGATGTGTTGAGGTTGTGAAAATGTATAAAGCTGCAGGTTTATGTGTACTTTTCTGCATGTATATAATACTTCAGTGAAGAGTTTATAATAAAAGAAAAATTAATAATGATTCACAAAAGCCCTTTTCTAACCAAGCACATGCTTTTATTTATTAAGTTTAATTTAACTGAAATAAAGTTTCACTAATTTCAAGAAATTCCACTATACACATAAAACTAAAGGGTATTCACGAGATGACAAAAAAAAAAAAAAAGATTTCCATGGTAAAAATTTACAATAACACTGGATAACACATCAGAAACATGGGAAAACAATAAATAAAATATACACTGATTTTTCAACTCTTAAAATACCATAAATTATAAGATGCACCGCTATGTTATGTGCCAATTAGAAAGGTAAAACACTTGTAATCGATCTGTGACATGCCACTGATTATAAAATAAATTCCATTAAAAACATTAAGTTTTTTTAAGTGTCTCTTATAATGGATAAGAAGTGTACCATAAACAAATAGTAATAACTGTGGGTACTCAGACTAGGAAAGGCTCCACACGGCAGGTATCCTCTGGGAAGGGGTTATCTATTAAGTGGGACAAAAAAAAAAAAAATGGTCTTTGAAGGGTAGAAAGGAAAGAAGTTAAGAGCTGGAAGGTGAGGTTATTCCAGGTTAAGGAAGCTTTAGAAGAAGAAGTGCAGAGGCAGCAAAGTACCCAACTTTGTGTGGAGTTAGACAAGAGATAGCCTAATTAGAGTAGGGAATGGAGTATTAGGAAATATCTGGAGATATATTTGGATGGCAAGGTGAGGCCAGATTATAGTAGGTTGGAATTCCAACAAAAACTGTTTGGATACCATTCAATTGGCAGTAACTGTCGGTTTTTACAGCAATGACCAGATGTGATTAAAGTGATATTTGAGGAAGCTTAGCTTACTGGATTGGGTGGGGGAAACTAGAAGTAGAGAAAGAAGAAATTATTGCAGTAATACAGGTGTGAAGTGATGAACACTTGGACTAAAGTGCTGACATTAGAAAATGCATTAAACAAAAATTTCCACAGTGTAACTTTATGATGCATTCCATATGTAAAACTAAGTTTGATGTTGTAGTAAGTACAACTTCCTAAAAGTAAACTACATGCTTTTCTTTTTTATAAGACATTTGACTTATGATTAGAAATTTGAACATGCGTTTGATTTATATTTTGTTCAAGTAAAAGAGATGAATAAAAGAGTTACAATGAGAAATAAATATTCCCAACCTTCTCAAAGGAGATTCATTCAAGCTTCATCTTTCTAAGACCTGAAATTTCTAAATCCCTAACTAAACAAACTATTGGGTATTTACCTACTTAACTACATATGTTGGATGCTTACTGCATTTAGATCATGAATGACTATTAGCTATTTAATAACTGCATAACTGGATTTCTCTTTCTCGCTCTCTCTCTCTATCTTGATCCCTTTTTCTCCTCTAGCTACTTTTCTTCCAACAGAACCTGCACAGCACAGGCTCTCAAGTGTTTATAATCCTTATACTAATAGTAAGACTTAGAATGTTTAGTAAAGTTCTTTGCTCAATGAAACAGGGAAAAATCTGTGTGGTCTTCTTCACTGAGTTATGCAAATAACGATTATCTGTCTTTAGACAGGATCTTAGGTACACAATAAGCATTTGGGCACTTTTTTAACTTAAAAAGGTAGATTTCCAATTGGTGAATCATTATAGAATAATTACAAAACTGTCAAGAGACTATTTTTAGATTAAATTTGGTGTAATCATTCACTTCACCCATAATGCTATGAAAATCACAGTATTACCAACACAGCAAGAGAGACAAGTGGAATCAATTTTTCTCTTACAAGTTTTATGGATTGCAGGGTAGAAGACTGGCTGCTACCCCTCCTTTACTCAGAGTAGATATAATTAAAGGGGATAATGTGTCTGGAATTGGGAAGTAGAATTTCATATCTACTCATTCAAAATCTTCTGATTCATTCAGTTATAGGCATGTATTTGTGTTTATAAATCTTAATAAAAGAGCAATAGGAGCAAAGCCTATACCTTAAGAGACCTAATTGAAAGGACAGAATATAGGAACACAGTCTTTTACTGTAGTGACATGTAGTATAATCATGCTGGCAATTTAGAAAAAAAGAAATACTTTGGTCACAACTTCAAAGTAAAAAGGTAGTTTTTAACATAGCTAATGATAAAAGACTTACTATTTACCTATGGAACATCATAATTTCAGAAAAGGATGGAATCAGATTATCTAGTTGTCTGCTTCAATTACGTCTCAAACTATCAAGAGAGATGGTGGTAAATGTTGCTTAATGATTTTTAAAAACTGTATAATCGTGGTCTTTATGTCTGCATGCATTTTTGAAAGTAAACTATGGTTATTCTCATTCTTCCCTGTATGAATTTGTTGAGATATTATCTACCCTTTTCTCTATATTCTCTATATATTTATGAAGTCACTTAGTAATGTAACTACATTCTTAAGCATAATGAATATTTTCTAATATACTGAATTTATAATTCCTTCAGTAACTTTTGCTTCTCTGGAATTCCTCAAGTTTTTCACAGTTCTTCTGATGAACAAGGATTACTATCACACAAAATAGAAAATATAGGCTTATTCAAGGATGGCATTTTTCCATTGTTTATTATAAACCATTCCTTAAGATTTACTAGTGTATATTACTTAACCATTAATGCTGAACTTTACAACATTTTAAAATTTTAGGTTTTCTGTCATTTATAAATCGCCTATTTTACCACTTACTATGTAGTAGTTTGCATCTGCCTCAGCAAAATCACTATTGTTGAATCTTTTAAAACAACAAATGCCATTTTTTGCAAAATGACCATTATACAACATGATGAAGTGAAACAGCTTTATCTGATTCTGAGGTATCATGCCCTTTGCAGTTTCCTCCATTTGGTCTCCATGAGCCTTCTATAAAAAATTCCCTGCAAAGTAGTATGTGCTTTCCAAAGCCGATACAATGTTTTATTGATTCGCTTAGTAACCTGTTTCAGACACTTTCAAATCAATTTTGTTTCATCAGGGAGTACCAAGCTAGAGATTACCCTCTCCAAAACAACTAAGACTACTAGACAATAGAGAGAATAACTTTTTAGAAAACATAATCCAACAATAGCAAAGGATTGTGATTCTTAAAAGATGACAAATGAGAGAAGCCTAGAATTACTAGCTGGAGGCAATTTCTGCCCTGAAAATGAAATTGAATTGAGGACACAGAGATCTGAGTTTGGAGAGGCTGAAACAACTAGAATTTTAAGAAAAGAATTCTAGAGAAGAGAGAGTTTTGAAAACAAAAAGATCCAGATATTTGCATAGGAGGCCTCTTGAGTCTTGTCTGAGTAACAATCTGTGCATGCCTGGGTAAACCACATGAGGACAAGACAGAACCACGGATAGAAAGCCCAGAGATAAACCCATGCACATATGGACACCTTATCTTTGATAAAGGTGGCAGTAATGTACAGTGGAGAAAGGACAGCCTCTTCAATAAGTGGTGCTGGGAAAACTGGACAGGTACATGTAAAAGTATGAGATTAGATCACTCCCTAACACCATACACAAAAATAAGCTCAAAATGGATTAAAGACCTAAATGTAAGGCCAGAAACTATCAAACTCTTAGAGGAAAACATAGGCAGAACACTCTATGACATAAATCACAGCAAGATCCTTTCTGACCCACCTCCTAGAGTAATGGAAATAAAAACAAAAATAAACAAATGGGACCTCATGAAACTTCAAAGCTTTTGCACAGCAAAGGAAACCATAAACAAGACCAAAAGACAACCCTCAGAATGGGAGAAAATATTTGCAAATGAAGCAACCGACAAAGGATTAATCTCCAAAATTTACAAGCAGCTCATGCAGCTCAATAACAAGAAAACAAACAACCCAATCCAAAAATGGGCAGAAGACCTAAACAGACATTTCTCCAAAGAAGATATATAGACTGCCAACAAACACATGAAAGGATGCTGAACATCACTAATCATTAGAGAAATGCAAATCAAAACTACAATGAGATATCATCTCACACCAGTCAGAATGGCCGTCATCAAAAAATCTAGAAACAATAAATGCTGGAGAGGGTGTGGAGAAAAGGGAACACTCTTGCACTGCTGGTGGGAATGTGAATTGGTTCAGCCACTATGGAGAACAGTATGGAGGTTCCTTAAAAAACTACAAATAGAACTACCATATGACCCAGCAATCCCACTACTGGGCATATACCCTGAGAAAACCAAAATTCAAAAAGAGTCATGTACCAAAATGTTCATTGCAGCTCTATTTACAATAGCCCGGAGATGGAAACAACCTAAGTGCCCATCATTGGATGAATGGATAAAGAAGATGTGACACATATATACAATGGAATATTACTCAGCCATAAAAAGAAACGAAATTGAGCTATTTGTAATGAGGTGGATAGACCTAGAGTCTGTCATACAGAGTGAAGTAAGTCAGAAAGAAAAAGACAAATACCGTATGCTACAGAAAGAAAAAGACAAATACCGTATGCTAACACATATATATGGAATTTAAGAAAAAAAATGTCATGAAGAACCTAGGGGTAAAGCAGGAATAAAGACGCAGACCTCCTAGAGAACGGACTTGAGGTTATGGGGAGGGGGAAGGGTGAGCTGTGATAGGGCGAGAGAGAGTCATGGGCATATACACACTAACAAACGTAGTAAGGTAGATAGCTAGTGGGAAGCAGCCGCATGGCACAGGGATATTGGCTCGGTGCTTTGTGACAGCCTGGAGGGGTGGGATAGGGAGGGTGGGAGGGAGGGAGACGCAAGAGGGAAGACATATGGGAACATATGTTTATGTATGACTGATTCACTTTGTTATAAAGCAGAAACTAACACACCATTGTAAAGCAATTATACCCCAATAAAGATGTTTAAAAAAAAAAAAATACCACCAAAAAAAAAAAGACAGAACCACTTCTCACTAAAGAAAATTTTCTTGGGATAAGTAAGATAAAAATTCCTAGAGATCACACAGGACCAGTAATTATATAAGTTCTTTTTTGCCAGAGCAGAGAGACCTTGTTGAATTCATGGTGAAATCAGTACAGACAATAGAAGGGCCATCCCTTATATGTAGGACTAAATTACCCCTAGAATAATGGCATTTTTCACTCACTCTATTAGAGCTTAAATACAAGCCTCAAGGATCAACCTAATCCATAAACAGCTCAACTCCCTGTCATATAAAGTCCAATAATTCTTAAATGAAAACAACAATATCCAACACTTAATGATATAAAATTAACAATGTCTAGCCTACACTCCAAAATCACTAAACATACAAAGAAGCAGGAAAACATAAATCATAACTGGTCAACTGAAACAGACCCAGAAATGACAGAAATCATAAAACTAGCACACAATGATGTTAAAACAGAAGCTACAAATATACTCCATATGCTGAAGGATACAAAGGAAAACATGAACATAATGAGAAGAGAAATGAAAAATATAAACAAGAACTAAATGAAACTTCTAAAATATGAAAAATACAATATCTGAAATGAAAAATACACTATATGCAATTAACAAAGGATTAGACACTGTAGAAGTAAAGAGAACCTAAAGAAATAGCAGTAGAATCTATTCAAAATGAAACACAGAGAGAAAAACTATTAAATAATACAAACAAAACTTCAGTATTCTGTGGGTTAATATCAAATGGTCTAAAATATATGTAATTGAAGTCCCAAAAGGAGAACAAGAACAGAAAAGTATATATAAAGATATAATGGTCAAAACGTTTCCAAATTTGATAAAAAACTGTGTATCCACAGATCCAAAAGGTTCAAAAAAACACAAGCAAGATAAACACCAAAAGAACTACATAAATAAACTGATGAAAACAGGTGATAAAGAGAAAATATTAGCAACCAGAGAAAGGGGAACATTACCTACAGAGAAAGAAACCTAAGCATGACTGCAGACTTCTCAGCAAAAACTAAGCAAGTCAGTGTTAGATTGGAAAAAAGCAGTCAACTTAGAATTCCATATACAGTAAAAATAGGAAAGGCAAAAATAACACTTCTCTGTAGAAAGAAAGAGAAAGAAAGAAAGAAAGGAAGGATGGAAAGAAAGAAAGAAAGAAAGAAAGAAAGAAAGAAAGAAAGAAAGAAAGAAAGAAAGAAAGAAAGAAAGAAAGAGAAAGAAAGAAAGAAAGAGAGAAAGAGAGAGAAAGAAAGAAAGAAAGAAAGAAAGAAAGAAAGAAAAAGAAAGAAAGAAAGAAGGAAAGAAAAGCTGAGATAATTTGTCACCAGCAAACCTGTAGCACAAGAAATATTAAGGAAAAAAAATACCTGGTTGAAACATGGACCTACTCAAAGTAATAAAGAGAGCCAAAGATGACATATCTAAAGGTAATTATGAAACACTATTTTTAAAACTTATTTAAAAGATAATTAGCAATTTAAAACATTGTACATTAGTAGCAATATATTATGGGTTTCATTAAATATGCAGAAAAAAATTAATGACAAAAATAGCTCAATAGATGAAAGGAGAGAAATGAAAATATACTATTGTAAACGTTATTTTTATAATATGTGAAGTAATATTACTGAAGGTATATTGTGATAAGTTAAAGTTGATATTAAACATTAAATCAACCACTAAAAATATAAAACATTGAGCTGTAGTTAATAAGCCAACAGTGGAAGTTAAAGGAGCAATAAAAATATGTTCAATTAATGCAAAGGAAAACAGAAAAAAAGGTTTTAATGTAGCAAAGAACACATGGAACAAAAACAAAAACAGATAATGAGCTGATATATATAAGCCCATGCATACTGATAATTATATTAAACATGTATGGTCCAAACACTCCAGTTTTTAAAAAGGGAGTATTACTCATGATACAAAAAGCAAGATGCAATCATTTGCTGTCTACAAGAAACACACTTTAAATATGAAGACACTGGTAGAGGAAGTGCAAAAGAATGACAAAAAAGATTTATCGTATAAACATTAAACATAAGAAACCTGAAATTGTTTTATTAAAATAAGAAAAACTAGATTTCAGAATAAAAAACATTTCCAGAAATAAAAGAGAGGGTTCAACATGATACAGGGTCAACTCATCAAGAACACATAACAATTCTATATAGATATGCACCCAATAACAGAGCCTCAAAATACATGAAGCAAGACCTAACATAACTTAGAAGACAAATATACAATTAGATTTTAGCATTTCTCTTTTGATAACTGATAGAACAAGTGGACACAAAATCAGTAAGTATATAAATTTGAAAAACACTACCAAACAATTAAACATAATTGACATTTATAGAACACTCAACCTACAAACAGAAAAATACACAATCTCAAGTGCAAAGATCCAAGTATGGATATTTGAAAATTAAACAAGATACTACCCAGGAAATCATGGACCAAAGAAGAAGGCACAAAAGAAATTAGAAAATGTTTTAAACAGTACAAATGAAAACACAATAGATTCTAATTCCTGGGGAGTCACTAAAACAGTGCTTTCAGAAACATTATAGCATTAAATGCTTACCTTAAAAAAATGTCAAAAAGGTCTCAAAGTAAAATAATGATCTAGGTTCCCAGACTGATCAGACAAAAGGTGCTTTAACCAAAATAAACACTGGAAGCACCCAACAGTCTGACAACAGAGAAATGGATAAATTGTGGTCTATTCATGAAATAGAATGCACTAAATAAAAAAGAATGAACTAATGTTACACACAAAAGCATAGATGAATCTAAAAAACATTAAATTAAGTGAAAAAACTAGACACAAAAGTTTCCATCTACATGAAATATTAGAGAAGACTAAGTCAATCAGGTGACAGAAAGCGAATCAGTGGTTGACAGGCTGAAAGGCAAAGAACAAAATTGACTGGGATGGGGCATAAGGGAAGTTTTAAGGGTGACGGAAATGTTCTATAACATGATTGTGGTGGTGGTTACACAAGTGTATAAATTTGCCAAAAATCAACAAAAGGTACCCTAAATATGGTTGCACTTTAGTTTATGCAAACTCTACCTCAGTAATATTGGCTAAAACATATTATGTGAATATACAGCATGTGTAGAAATATGGTTAGTGTCATAAGAATGCAAAGATATATATATGTTATAAGCATGCTTTGTGTTCATATGGGGTAAAATAGTAAATATATATGCATATATATGTATATAACTGTATGTGGGTATACTGTGATTCATTCTCTAATTCATTGTTCACAAAGCATGTGATTGAAGTTCACAGTAGGATAAGATGCTCAAAGTGTTTAAGACAAACCCCTGCCCTCAGGGGCTCACCATCTGGCACCATAATAGAGATGAGAGAAACAGGAGAGTATGAGGAAAGGAAAGATTAATTCAAGTGGGCCCAAGGATTCAAAAGGCAGCTACGGAGAAAGAGAACTCAACTTTTTGTCATCTTTATAAATGGTCTCCCTCATCAACTATAAAACATAGAGTTTTTTAGCCCTTGATTTTGCCAAATATGAGCACAAATTTTCTTTTGATAACCACTGAAGAGTGGACATTATAAATAACTATTTCTTGTAGTTGAAGACTCAAGCTGATGCTAGCACTGACATAGACATCAGAGAAAGAAATTCATAAAATCAACATCATTTGATATTTCAATCTCCAAAGCTAAATGTTATTTTTACCATTCTTTATATTCTAATTTCTGAAGTGGAAAGAAGTGGCTCCCAGACTTGTGGTTTTCCATGAATGAATCCCAAATAATTTCAGTTTTAGTGGCAACTGACAACTGTATCAATGCTCCTCAATTTTTTTTTTTTTTAAACAGCCTTATTTGTCAAATCAAGCCTTATGCAGAAAAAACACAGAAAACAGGTAAAGGCACAACTGTTCCAGTAGAAACTAGAGTGCAATCCACTGCAGAGCCCCCAAGATCTACCCCAAACAAGCTCTAAGAAGCACAGTTTATGAGAAAAGAATCTAAAAAACAGCGGATATATGTATATGTATAACTGATTCACTTTGCTGTACAGCAGAAAGTAACACAACATTGTAAATCAACTATACTGCAAATAAAATATAATAAAAGTTTTTTAAATATGATACAAGATTTAATTTTTTTCACAGATGGTCTTTATCAACTGTGAAAGTTTCTTCTATTTCTAATTTGCTGAGTTATCATGAATATATGTTGAATCTTATCAAATGCTTTTTTAAAATGTATTGAGATGATCGTATGTTTTCTACTTTTTATTCTGTTAATATGTTGAGCTACACTGATTTTTTTTTAATGGTAAGTCAATCTGGCATTTCTGGGATAAATCACACGTAATCATAATGTAGTACCGTTTCGTATATTGCTGGATTCATTTTGCTACAATTTGTTAAGATATTTTTGTCTATGTCATAGAAAATGTTTCTTTGTAATTTTCCTTTCTTGTAATGTTTTTGCCTTGTTTTGATATCACAGTAATTCTGATTTTATTAAATGAATTGGGATATCTCCCTTTTCTACTATTTTCTGCAAAGAAAAAAAAAGAAGCACAGTTTAAAACTTCTTTGCTGCATAATCATAGAATAAAATTATAACGAAAAAACAACTCATTCATTTATTTGATACAGGCACAAAAACATTAATTTGCTTATGATTCTTCCAGGTAGGGAATAATAAGCTGTGGATGCCCCATTAGAGTTTATTCAATGAAGGGAGGCTCACAGAGTCTCTCCACGTGGGAGTCAGCTTTTGCTTCGTTGATTTGCAAAAATCAATGTACACTTGGAAAGTCTTCTATGGTCAATAGAGCTAGCCAAGCATGTTTATGTGCCCTTTAAAATAACACTTAAATACTTATAGTCTAAAGAAAAAATAAGTTTAAACCTCTTGAAGTTATTCAGTCTGACAAACCTTCAAATATGTAGTGAGCGGTTTTCCATTAGGGTCCTAGTCTTTTCTACCTCTGTTTAGGCTAAAAATTTCTAAAAGAACAGTTCTTTTGTGAAATTCTGAACTTCAACTTCCAGGCCCCAGCTAAAAGAGGAAGTATAAGGAATGAGTGAAACGAACAAATACTATAAAACTTATGCAAATATTTTCGAAGCTGCGAAAGTATTCAGGGTAAGTTTGGAAAAATTACAAACTGGTTTTTATTTCATAAAAACTGACTGTTTCTATTGTGTTTACTTTGGAAACCTCTTCTGTAAATGAGCTTTTTTGTTTGATATTGCACCCTGAATTCATAAATGACATTTGTCTAAATCCACATACTGAGCATTGTTTTATAATACATTTCTAATAAAAAGTGAAGAACATTGCAAAAAAAAAAAAGCAAAAACAAAAACCAAAAAATCCAGGAAGCCAGGATCAGAATACCTATTCTTGTGATAATTCTTCTACTACAAAATAATGGAAATTCAGGACGAGTTATTTATTTCCTAAAGAAGATACGAAAGTGAATTAAATTGATTAACAATCAAATTGGTCTTTTTGTCTGATATTTCCCTATCTGTAATTTTCTTAAATATATTGTGTAAGACAGTATTATGTCATTAAAAACAGTAAAGTGTTAGGTATTACCGATGACTTTCTCCACCACAACAGACTATGCTAATGTAGATATTGCTACGAAAAGTTCATCTTTGTCATATATCAATTACCTCACATAAAGTACATCCATGTAACAAATTCTAACAGCACTATGATATCTCTGCATATTTACTTTTCTAACGCTATACTCTTTAGCGTTGGTTATCCTATCAGGAAAATAGAGAAGCCCAAAGCAGAGGGAAAAGTATATTCACTGGCAAGAACAATCTGAACAACTGAATCTGTGATGTACAAAGAAAACAACATCAACTGATGGACAGGTTGATTCAGAAGAATTAAGGAAGGGTTCAGAAGGGCTTCTGAAGGGTGGCAGAATATGGTACCTCCATATATGCTTCTTTGGCACAGGATTATTTTGAGTTGATTATTTTGAGAAACAGCAGACACAGAAGAGGCTCTGAAAACAGAGTAGAGGTTACCCTTTTATAAGGGAAATTTACATTTATAAAGGAAATCTCCATTTGTAAGGGTGTCTCCCTCTCCGTATCAGGAAAACAAAGATGACTCTAAGTCACAAGAAATTCCTCTGACTTAAATCTGCATAACAAACCTTACCTTTGTTAACCTTGCTTTTCCTGGTCACCTGCCCAAAACTGCCTCCCCAGCTTTTCCTTCTTTTGACTTATCCTGAAAATAGTATTTAGGCCTGAGTTCTAAGCCATCCTGGAGAGCAACTAATTTTTCCCCTGGGTATCTCCCATGTGTACATAAGGTATACATGTTAACAAACTTTGATTTGTTTTTCTCTTGTTAAATTGTCTTTTGTTACAAGGTTCAGCTGAGGCATAGAAGGGTAGAGGAAAATTTATGTTTTCCTCTCCTCACCTCCAAGATCCCACTGAAGTAAGTTCCAGGTTTTTGGCAGAAAGGAATAATAGAGAGAGCCCTGGACACTAAGTCAGAGTACCTGGGTTCGACATCATCCTCTGACTTAGAATCAGCATCCCTGCTTACATGAGATGTGACTAAATTTAGATACAGGTTCTCCCTGTGTGCAGTGAAACTATTAGCCAAACAATTCCTTTCTTCTTCAATTTTCTATAGCATAGAGTAGAAGACCTGAGATTTTATGTAAATGTGGAAATCACTGGGGATTTCTTCTAGTCCAAATCTCAATGTAATTCCACCATTTTAATTCTTCATTCATTCAGTCAACAGATATTTTAATATCTGCTGATATTAAGTTTCTGCTAGTTTACTATATGCTTGGCACTCTGGCAGGCAGCAGAAATATAAAAACAAAAGCAGTTCTTGCTCATGTGAAGCTTATAGCCTATTACAGTAGATACACTGTTATAATAATACAACATGATGATACAGTAAGAGAGGGACAAAGGACAGGCACCTAGCCCAAATTTGGGGATTCAGGGAGGTCCACTGAGGGAAATCACTTCTAACACGAGATTGAAGGATGAATGGGAATTAGCCAGGTTAAGGGAGGATGAGGGATTGATGGCTATGGGTACAGAGTCTGGAAAGTTTTCTGGGAGGAAAGAACAGCCCGTCCAAAGTCTCAGATGACAAAACAAAATGCATCAGAGAAACTAAAACAAGTATATTCTCTAATCAAAACAGTATGGTACTGGCACAGAAACAGACACATAGATCAATGGAAAAGAATAGAGAGCCCACAAATAAACCCACACACTTATGGGAAATTAATTTCAACGAAGGAGGCAAGAATATAAAATGGATAAAAGACAGTCTCTTCAATAAGTGGTGCTGGAAAAACTGGATAGCTACATGTAAAAGAATCAAATTAGAATATTCTCTGACACCATATACAAAAATAAACTCAAAATGGATTAAAGACCTAAATGTAAGACCGGAAACAATAAAACTCCTAGAGGAAAACATATGCAGAACAATCTTTGACAAAAATCGTAGCAATATTTTTTTGGATCTGTCTCCTAAAGAAAAGGAAATAAAAGCAAAAATAAACAAATGGGACCTAATTAAACTTAAAAGCTTTTGCACTGCAAAGGAAACCATTAACAAAACAAAAAGACAACCTACTGAATAGAAAATATTGCAAATGATATGACCGAAAAGGAATTAGTATCCAACATATACAAACAGCTCACACAACTCAACATCAGAAAACCCCAATTAAAAGATGGCCAGAAGATCTGAATAGACATTTTTCCAAAGAGGAAATGTAGATGGCCAACAGGCATGTGAAAAGATGCTCAATGACGCTAATCATCAGAGAAAGGCAAATCAAAGCCACAGTGAGATATCACCTCACACCTGTCAGAATGGCTATCATCAAAAAAAACACAAACAACAAATGTCGGCAAGGATGTGGAGAAAAAGGAACCCTCGTACACTGTTGGTGGGAACATAAATTGGTGCAGCCACTGTGGAAATGAGATGGAGGCTTTTCAAAAAACTAAAAATAAAACTACCATATGACCCAGCAATTCCACTCCTGGGTATATATCTGAAAAAAGCAAAAACACTAATTCAAAAAGATACATACACCCCAATGTTCGTAGCAGCATTATTTACAATTGCCAAGATATGGAAGCAACCTAAGTGTCCATCAATAGATGAATGGATAAAGAAGATGTAAAGACACACACAATGGAATACTACTGAACCATAAAGAAGAAATGAAATCTTGCCATTTGCAGCAAAATGTATGGACTTGGAGGATATTATGCTAAGTGACATAAGTCAGACAGAGAAAGACAAATATTGTATGATATCACTTCTATATGGAATCTTAAAAAACAATAAACTAGTGAATATAACAAAAAAGAAGCAGAATCACAGATGTAGAGAACAAACAGTGGCTACCAGTAGGGAGAGGGCACAGGGGAGGGGCAAGATAGGAGGAGAGGATTAAGGGGTACAAACTATTATGTATAAAATGAGCTACAAGAATGCATTGTACAACATGGGGAATACAGCTGATGTTTTATAATAACTGTCAATGCAGTGTAACCTTTAAAAATGGTGAATCACTACACTGTACACCTGTATAATGCTGTACATCAACTATACTTCAATTAAAAATAGGAAGAAGTACATTGTAACTGAACCCACATGGCTCACTCTACATTAAACCTAGTCATCCTCTAGGACTGAAGTCCCCTCAATTATCAGTCTCTTTTTGTTCTGTCACCTTCATTCTGTTCTATGCTTTCTTCCCATTAACTTTTCACTCATCTTTCTAGCCCAAAGCTTCCACTGTGATTTCTAAAAACTCCATTTCACTTATGGACTCCCTTACTTCCAGTCTTCACCAAAAATTCAAGGTACTTCCTAACCTCAAGGGAAATATGTCACTTAGGCTAGTTTCTTCTCCAATACCTTTCTTTAATGAAGGCTGTTCATTCTCCTGTACCCCATACATTTTAGAGACCTGAGGCAGCTTTCTCTTTCCTCACTACTGATTTCCCTGCCCCGAATAAAGCCCTGCTCCTTTGAAACCTACATCAATCCACCTTTATTGCTCTGTTGCTGCTGGTCCTCATTTATTGAAGACTTTGGCACCTGGCCTGCTGTTTTTCTCTCTATCCCAAGCCTTGTCACCACAGTGATTTCCACATTCACACAGATGACTTGTCCCCTGCTGACTCCTGGTCTCCTATAACCACATCACCACTTCATTTCAGCCACAAACCCCCAGAGCCACATCATGGGACTGGCTATCAACTAGGGCAGCTCCAGACATCTTACTTCCTCACCATAAGCTCTAAATCCTTCAGTCTCTATACTTAGTTGCTCTCTCTAAAACCATTTTGCACCATGAGAATGTGTACTACATCTATTTTCGCTTAAAATTGAATCCTTAAGCCTAACATATAGTAGGTAGGCCTCAACATTGTTTGTTGAATGAATAAATGAGTGAAGTGAATAAAGCAAAGAATGAAGATATAAATAAATAAGAGAATGACAGAGAGACGAGTAAAAATGACCCATGGCCACAGACTAAATGAGCCATGAGGTGAGGAAAGCATGCACTGACTGGGAAGGCTAGTATGAAAATAGAAAGGAAAGCATTTTAATAACTGACTGAATGTGAACAGCAAAGGAAGGGAAAGTGTCAAGGATGACTCAGGCCACCTGGGCTGGGATGACTGCAAGAAGTGTGGTAGGGCTTCCCTGGTGGCGCAGTGGTTGAGAGTTCCCCTTCCGATGCAGGGGACATGGGTTCGTGCCCCGGTCCGGGAAGATCCCACATGCCGCAGAGCGGCTGGGCCCATGAACCATGGCCGCTGAGCCTGCGTGTCTGGAGCCTGTGCCCCGCAATGGGAGAGGCCACAACAGTGAGAGGCCCGCGTACCACCAAAAAAAAAAAAAAAAAAAGAAGTGTGGTAATATCAAGAGCAAAGGGGAGCTCTAAAAATGAGCATGCCTAATGGTGAGATTCTAACTTAGAGCTGTGGGCAGCAGAGTCAGGTTAAGATGACCAAAGGGCAGTTGGAATACAGGACGAGAGCTGGGGAAGCAGTCAGGGCTGAAGACGTGGACTTAGCATCTGCACAAAGTAAAAGAAAAATCAGTGAGATTTGTTCATTCAAAGCATTCATTTAATAACTATTAATTGAGCACACACTATGAGTCAAAACTATTTTAGGCATAAACAGTAGGTATGTAATATAATTCTAGCAGAGAGAAATGCTATAAGAAATGAAGTAGAATAATGGGAATTAGAACAGAAAATGGAGTGTTATTTTAAATAATACTTTCAGGAGAAAGATACACTTAAGTAGAGATCTACATGAACTAAGGAAAAGTGTGATTCAGAAAAGGAAAGAAAAGACTGAATTAAAATATCAAGAGAGGGCTTCCCTGGTGGCGCAGTGGTTGAGAGTCCGCCTGCCGATGCAGGGGACACGGGTTCGTGCCCTGGTCCGGGAAGATCCCACATGCCACGGAGAGGCTGGGCCCGTGAGCCATGGCCGCTGAGCCTGCGTGTCCGGAGCCTGTGCTCCGCAATGGGCGAGGCCACAACAGTGAGTGTGAGGCCCGCGTACCACACAAAAAAAAAAAAAAACCCAAGAGAAAGAGTATGTTCAGAGGCTAGGCAAGGTTGGAACACAGACACTTAGAATAATAGGAGGAAGAAGTACCAGTAAAGGAGACAGAGAAGGAACAGAGATCCACTGGGAAAGAACATCAATCATATCATGGATGCTCAGGGCAAGAGGGTTGCAAAAAAGCAAAAATGATCAGCAGTGTCACCTTTTACAAAGAAGAATGAGGACAGAGACTACAGTCTTGGATAACATGAAAAGAACAGTTCTAACTGGGTACAGAGAGTGAAAATTAGATGCCAGAATAAATAGGTAGGAGGGGACAAAAGAAGTAATTATCCCTCAAGAAGTCTGGTGAAGAACAAAGAAGCAAAATTTAGAAGGTGAAGTTTGGGTCTTGATTTTGCTTTTGGATAAGCAAGACTTGATCTCTCTCCTCTTAGATTCCAGAATCTGGCATCTTTAGACACTAGGTCTATGTGTGATTCATCCTTGCATCCCCATAGCTCACAGCATAGAGCCTTGTCTGTAAACCTGGTCTGTAAGTATATTGAGTGCATTTGAAATTTTCTTTTTTGAGTGGAAATGCCTTCACTGCTTTTATTTTTAAAATAATACATACTCATTATTTTAAAAATCAAGAAAGCACATAAAGCAAAAAAATATTAAAATTACCTGTCCCATAATTGCCATCAACATATTTGGGTATGACCTTTCCAATTTTTCTAGAAATATGCATATATATGTAAATGATTAATGTATTTTTAAAACTGTAATCTAACAGATATAAAATTTTAATGATCATTTGAAGTAACAATAATTTAAATTACTTGTTTTTATTAATTTATTAAATTTAAAAATTCATTATCAAATTATTGAGTTAATATATTAATTTAATAAATATTATTTGAACAATGGGCAAAGGTTCACAAATGGGTTCACTAATGCCGAGGACTTCCTATTCCCAGAAGAAATTTTCAAATTTTAAATGGTTTAACCAGACTATGTGTTTTTTCCTAAGTTCATAATTGTTAAAGGTGATAAAATATCCCAACAATGACATTTTAAAAGTAAATTAATTATTTGTACCTATTTAAAATTATAATCAAGGATTTTGAAAATTTTTTTCCTTCACACCACAGCTGTTTAAATTGTATGGTAAATGACCTTAAAATACAGTTTTCTTCTGGGGCCTTTAGCAAGAAAGAGAAAAGCTATTTGTAATTTTTGCCACAAAGCCAAATCACGTCCAAGATGTAACAAGGGAGCTCTCAAAAGTAGCTCATACCATCTCTCAAAGATTTTGCTTTTATAACCCTATTACAGTTGGCTCATTCCAGGGATGCATAAGGAAACCTGGAAAATATATGAAGCATGGACTCTGTTTCCATTTATCTACCCTAGATCATAAGGAAATTTCTTATATAAAACTTCCTCTGCTTTGACTCTTAACTCTTTCATCTCCTCTTTGCTACGGCAGAAGAGAAGCAAAAATTAGATTGCCCCTGACGAATGTTTCTAATTTATGCTGAAACAAGTGCAAATAAGGATAAATCATGATATATATTTGGCATTTACAGAGCATTTGCAACCTAATATCTTCATGGAACTTCTTACCACTTCACTAAATAAGCCTACTGATTTCAAAGTTGTCTGTTGGTTTATTATTAAATAGAAATATTAGAAGTAAAATCATGGGTTTTCTTCATTCTTTGTACATGAAATCCTTTAAACTGTCTTTCAAAGAAGCAAATTCATATGTTTTCTCCAGAGGTATTAAGCTACTTTTAATTGATGCAATTATTTCTGCCAAAGGTACTAACCAAGTCTTTTCTTGCAACTGTAAAATAATATTTATCTAATGTGTTTAGTCCACAAGTTACGACTTTTTTCTTTCAGATCAACAGTAATTATATAACAGGACTTCTGGATAGGTAATTAAAAAAAGAAAATTAGAAGATTATATAAACTCTTCTATGTCTAGAGATTAGCAACAGTCAGTTACCTTGGGCCAAATTATTTAATTATCATTATTAAAGGAAAATACTAGCAGTAGGTACCTCTAGACCTGGACAATATATGTAGTACCCAGACCTTTTTATTTCCCCCCTTCTATGATGAACTAAAGACTGACTTTTGGTATCCTGGTCACACAGATTTCTTGGTCAGATGGAGCACTTGGCCCACACATTCAGAAGCCTTCTGGGAAATAAAGGACTAAGATTCCAAAATTTTTCTTCCCAAGATTCAAGATTAGGTCCTTTTCAAAATAATCTGGGCACATGACTTCACTCAATTTCCAGCAAAAAAAAACACAAAAAACTTGCTGCCTTTAATAATTCCTAGATTGGATGATTAAATGATAATTGCTTTCTTTTTTTCCATTAATTTTTTAAATTGAACTATGGTTGATTCATAATGTGTTATTTCAGGTATACAACATAGTGATTCAGTTATATATATAAACATATATATAAATATAAATATATTCTTTTTCAGATTCTTTTCCATTATAGGTTATTACAAGATATTGAATATAGTTCCCTGTGCTATTATACAGTAAATCCTTCTTGTTCTGTAATTGCTTTCTTCACAACGATATAAAAACTTTACAATACATAAATACAATATTTTTGGAAACAGGTATATAAACTCTTAAATGTGTTAAATCTCTTGTTCTTTCTGAATTAATATAAGATCAGATATACTCTGG
The DNA here is from genome assembly GCF_964270905.1 of Leucopleurus acutus. Taxonomy (NCBI): domain Eukaryota; kingdom Metazoa; phylum Chordata; class Mammalia; order Artiodactyla; family Delphinidae; genus Leucopleurus; species Leucopleurus acutus. The sequence continues at coordinate 52,510,596 of NC_139143.1, forward strand.
TGTGTGTTTGTAAAGAGAGAAATCATGCCTACTATTTTACTACAGACATATGCCTTCTCTAAACAAAAAACTTTAAAAGGAAACTTTAAAATTTAAATAGATAAAATATGAAAGGAAACATCCAAGTTGTTGAGGCTCTCTGAAAATGCCTCAATAGAATTTTATTTGCTTCAACACTGCAGATTTTCTTCATGTTGTCTTGTGTTCCTTTGTGGTTCCCAGCAGGAACTCGTCAAGAGATCATGGTCGATGACTTTAAAGGCTAACTAGTGATTTCACTTTTAAATGTCAAGCACTTGGGACATTTTTTTTCTCAACTCAAACCTTTAGTTTCCATCACAACTCCAATAAAAATAAAGACCAAGCCTTCTAAATGGAGATAAAAGATCATTTCTTTCAAGTCAGTGCAGATCTGAATAAATTTTTCAAAGACTTTGAGTCTGACACTATAACTTTTTGATAGTTAAGACTCTTGCAAATCCAGAGTTAGCTATACAAGTAATTGATTGATTAGTTAAAACTGACATCTCATAGTCAAAATTAATATTTTATTTCAGCTTCTAATCAAAATAGAGTCAGCTAAGTAAACAGTTTCATTTCTTTTTCTATTTATTTTGGTCCTGTTGAATGCACGTAACCTATTGGCTAACATTTGCTCTTAAATAACATTTTTTTTTCTTTAAGAAATATTTTTTTCAGGGCTTCCCTGAGGGCGCAGTGGTTAAGAATCTGCCTGCCAATTCAAGGGACACAGGTTCGAGCCCTGGCCTGGGAAGATCCCACATGCCACGGAGCAACTAAGCCCATGAACCACAACGACTGAGCCTGAGCTCTAGAGCCATCAAGCCACAACTACTGAGCCCACGTGCCACATCTACTGAAGCCTGCACACCTAGAGCCCATGCTCCGCAACAAGAGAAGCCACTGCAACGAAAAGCCCGCGCACCACACGAAGAGTAGACCCTGCTCACCGCAACTAGAGAAAGCCCGTGCACAGCAACGAAGACCCACATAGCCATAAATAAATAAATAAATTTACAAAAAAAAAAAGAGAGAGAAATATTTTTTCAGGCATTCTCCTTTCTCTTTGCTTTTTTGGTATTTTAGAAAGACGCTTTAGTGAGTCGCATCCATTCTGTTCTGAGTTTTGTAGACAAGTAATACCAGGGGTCAAATATCATGACTGTCTTTGGAACACTTTCATATTGAAACTCACATTTCATAGGCAGTGAGTTCTGTTTTGTGGATATGACTCCCACGGCCCTTATGGAATGTACTGCCACAGTCTGTAACTAGTACTTCAAATAGTTCCCAGAGCCACTATATACATGAAACCATGAAATGAAAGATGGAATTCCCATTTTTTTACAGAGTGTATCCTTTTAAACACTCGCTATTCCCCACTATTTCACATTGCAGAAGGGCTCCATTTGACTCGGTATATTTTGCCTAAATAAGATTCTATTGAGAACAGTCTTTTTTTTTTTCCACTTGCAAGGAATATTATGTATTATGTATACTCTAAATGTCATTTTGAAAAACTGTTCACTTTCTCAGAGGTCTATGAGCAATAAATAGTTTTTTAAACCGTAAATTATGTTATGTTTTGGTTTTTTCTAAACAAATGGAACCATACAGTACACATGGCTTCATTTAACCATATTGGTGACCTATAAAGCACTCCCAGGTGCCCTGGAGTGATAACTACAGGAGCATTAGTTCCCAGCACACACTCATGACATGTCAATCTTAGCATAGTAATAGAGGAAGAAATCATTCCACTGGAACTAAGGTACGTATTCCTTTTTTGGTATTTTTGTGGATGTAGAGACATCTGTATTATTTTAAAGTACGAGGTCTGAGCTCTCCACTTCATTTGCAACATTTAATTAGGTGAATTCAAAGAAGGGATAAGTGGAAACACTTATGCCTTGTTTTCATACATTTCCTGAAGCTTTCTAGATGTTATAATTGTCTCTGATACATTTTCAAATTTCAGAGGAAACACCCATTTCTACTTATTTTCAAGGTCAGCAATAAGGTTATGTTTTTGAAATAATGTCTGGAGTGAAACTTGAAATAGAGGAAAACAAAATGGCAGATGCCTCACTTCAGAGCACTAACTGTTCAAAACCCTGAGTTTCAGAGTCTCATCATTAAGCCCATATACAGAAAACTCTTGGTCTGAATTCTAGTCACAAGTAGGCTTTAGCCAAAATTGCAGGAAGCGGCTGTGCTGAATTCATACTCCAGCAAAGCTTACAGTTTTTCTTTTTTCTTTCTTTTTTTTAGGCAGGGGGAGATGCAGTGCATTTAATTTCCATGAAGATGTGGGAATGGACAGAGTCACAGCTGCTTTTAAATTTGTACATGCTACTCTATTCCCACTGGTTTTAAGGTAATTAGTACTTGATTTTTAGGAATCGATCAATACAATTCTACAAATTTTATTTTTTATTGATATTGCTACACTGACAATCAAAACCAACTTAGGCTTGCTTTTATTTCACAAAGTTGCCTACAAATGAATGGGGCGTGTATGCAGTGTTAACATCAGCCTCCATACAGTTTTTCTAATATCAATACTGACCCCTATGAAAAGGAGCATGAAACTAGCAAGAGAAACACATCCAGTAATTTCTAATCAATGAGGATTTTTGTTGCCAGGTTGTTGGTATTTTGCACCAATCAGTTACAAGATTGCCGTTTCATTTTCCTCCGCTTTAGTTACTTCCTCTGAAATATCTAGTGAGTTCAACTCTTCCCTTCCCGCTGGAAATTCCTTAGTGGAAAAAAATAAAGATGTTTTCTTTATCTTAGAGTCTCAATTCATGTTACAGACAGAAAGATGATCATCTGCTCTGTCTTCCTCTAGAAGAACTCCATGGACCTATTTCTCAGCTCCAGGATACTACTCCCAGCCAATCACCCCTCATCTTACCATGCAGGACACTGCAACTACACATGCTGACTCCAGGAAGACTCCCAGGGGAGTGGGATTTATTCTGCTTGGGGCTTCCTGTAGAGTGCTTATCATGTTATTATTATTACTAGTGTTTTATAGGTCACTGATATGGGTAAATGAAGCCATGTGTACTTTGTTTCCATTTGTTTAGGGAAAAAAACCCCACATAATTTATTGTTCAAAACATTATCTATTGTCCATATGTCTGTGATGATTAAAGGAATGCACTCAGCATGCACTCAGCCTGCAATAAAATAAGCACTCTATAAGGCTGACCTATATTATTATGACTATAATCAATGTTATTATTATTCCCCAAATAAGGAGTTAAGCCCTTTACCTTTAAATGGCTTTACTGCAACGTGAAAATAAGGAAACATGACAAATACAGGGAAACGGTAAATGTTTGAGCATCTTACAGTCTTTAGTAGTTCTGAGTCCATTCTCCCTTAGGTATTTATTCGTAAATGTGGGGCTCACTGAGCCCTCCACAGAATAAGGTCATTCAGGACCTACAATCAAAGCAAAACCATAGGTCCTCTCTGGCATCAGAGGACCTCCAGGCTCGCCGATTTCCATTTTCCTGAGACTCTATTCAGCTTATTATACGTATTCCTTATTTTATTTAAGCTTCAGAACAATCCTGTGAGTTAATTAGTATGCCATTTTTTACATGAAGGAACAGTCTCAGAGACGTTATATAAAGTTACATAAAGTTGTCCAACTATTTAAAGACAGAGAAGTCATTCCAACCCCGATCTCCCCGATTCTAAAGCCCCATCACAGCATGCTGCCTTTGGCCATCTCAACACAGATGGACAGTAAATATATATTTCTTTGTTTTAGGAAAAATTATACAAATGTTGGTGGAATGTTTTGGCTAACATGTACCACTAAATAAAAACATTTAATATTTATTGGTATGTTCTAAATACAATAACCTTATGAGGTAGGTACCATCATTCTCCCCATTTTCAGATGAGGAAACTGAGACAGAAAAACTACGTAACTTATCTAATGTCACATGGCTGGGAAATGAGCCACAGTCACAGAGCCTGGAGTCTTTACTGCACAATACTGCTTGTGCTGGATACTTTCATTTTGCCCCTCCAGAGCCATTCTCTGCCTTTCTCCATTAGGCTCTGTGTCCAGGGATACTGATCTTTATGGACCGCCTCACTAGGGGCTCCTTGGTCTTGAGGCAGGAGATAGATGGGCCCCAGGCTTAGCAGCTTGTTCCCTGTGGACAGATACTCCAAGATGAAGAGGGGGAGGAGCTAAGCCCTGCCCATAGAGACCACATGCTTCTCATTCTCGAGGTCAAGGAAACCTTCCTGACTATACATGAGCAGAGACGCTCCTTGGAGGTCAGAAAGGGAGTGATGTCAACCTACTCATAGGCCTCTTCGCTAGAATCCATCTTGGCTAAGAGATGCGCGCGCACACATGGGAGGACCCAGAGATTAGCCAATACAGACTCGGAACCAGACAAAGCAAGATGATTGGCCAAAGGAAACCTGGAAGAAAGGTCTCAAAGGAGTGATTCAAACTACCAAGAGGGCGCGACTCTTTCTCTGAGTCCGCCTGTGTGTCTATCCACAGGTATTCTTTTTCCTTCTTATAAACACTTGACTTGTTTCACTACTTTCCGTTTCTTTGCGGAAATTCATTTTCTGCAAAGCTGTACAGGCCAGGGCCTTGTCACTGGTCTAGTGGCTAGGATTCAGCTCTCTCACTGCCACGGCCTGACTTCAATCTCCAGTCGGGAACCAAAATCCTGCTTCAAATCGCTTCAGGCTGAGGGCACCCAAGATCACTGGCCCAGCTTCCAATTAGATTGGGTGAAATGAAAGGGATAAAGAGGAGTTGGGTATTTATTCCCCTGGTTCCATCCTCCAGGGCTGCAGTTTGCCTATCAGAGGTCCTTAGCCTTGATCTCCCTGGGTGCTGGTCCAAGCTCTCTCTCCTCTACTGTTGCTGGACTCTTAGTGCTTCACCATTCCCTGTTGGCTGCCCTTAGGCCTACCCACACCTCGGTAATCTGCTATTCAGTAAACTCTCTTTTGCCCCTGTTGAGCGAGCCATCTGTTTTCTGCCCAGATGATTACTGATATCCTGCTTCTTTAATCATTCTTAGAGAAAAATTCTGGGATGACCTCTCCTCTCTCCTTGCTGTTGTAAGAAAATTGATGGTAAACTCCCAGAGCATGTTGACTTTAGCAGCAGTTGGTCTTGCCTAGGAGGGAGGAGAACTTAGAATGGAGATTCCTAATGTCCTGGACTTTTACTACCCTGCCACATATTCAGAGAAAAGTAGACAGCCTTTCAGTGCCTTTCCAGCCATTTATAAGGTAGAGGGTAGTAAATTTAGATCAGATGCCCAAGTCTATTTTTAAGAGATAGAAAGGACGGGGGGAATGGGGTCTGCAGTTTTGCTACTTGAAAACAAACATTAAAAAATAAACATAAAATGTTTTCAAAGGCTTATTATGTGCTGGGTACTACTGAAATTTCCCTATTTGCTTAATCTTATGTGGTTGGTATTATATGTATCCTATCTATCAATGAAGAAATTGAAGCACAGAGTAGGTAGATAACTAAGGGTCATGAATCTAGTAAGTGGTGGAGCTAAGATTCAAATCCAGAGAATCTGGCATTAGATGCCCCCTGTTCACTCCATTGGCCAATGCAGCAGTTAGGACCCTGAGGAACAGAGTGTGTGCCCTGGTCTTCAATGAGACCCACGGTCCTTCTAGAGTGAAGTCTCTGGCTGGCTGAGGAGTTGGGATGGTATCCATCAGCTATTATCACCCTGTAGTGTAATTACATCCCCTTTCCTCCTCTAGGCTCCTTGAAAATCAGGACAGCATCTGTTAGTCTTTGCTTTCCCATGGTGTTTAGTGTGGTGACTAGCATCAAGTAGACCAAACATCTGCTGAACAAATGAATGGGGATGGAATCTCTGATGTGTCACTGTATTGTTAAAACTGCATCCTCTGATGAAAACGAAAGACAAAATCAGAGGCAGGACTCACAGTGGTTGAGGGTGCAGTCTCGGGAGAAAAAATGCATACGCCCCCTATGTTCAGACACTTAGCAGCTAGCAGCAGTTTAACCCTGAGCAAGATGCTTTGCCTCCTTATGCTTCATTTCCCTCATCTGTGAAAAGAGGGTGATGATCATGGTGTCTTCCTTATAGGCTGTGGTAAGGATTAAGTGAAATGAAATGAAGTGAAATAAAATTCAACTCTTGTTGAACGGCAATAACAAGCACACAATCATTCTGATCTGGTATTACTTTCTTAATCACAGGGCAATCACCAAAGGAAGGAAAGAGTCGTGGGGGTCTTTCACATCTAACAGAGAGTGACAGTCGAGAGGAGTATGCCCGTGCCAAACAGAGTAGCACAGGGAACCACTCCAGAAGAAAGCACTAGGTGTTAAAAAGGAACGCTGGAACTAAAACATCCTACACCAAAGACCTGCAAGTTATATGATAGGATAGTCATTAAGATACATTCTCATGGGACTTCTAAATATCATCATTGACCTCCTTCAAAAACTATAAATTTCTTGACAATTATTTCTTTATTTGGTAAAATTTCCTTCTGATATAACATAGCCAGCTAGCCAGCATTACTTAGAAGTGGGAAATAAAACCAATCCACAAGTCTGGGACGTCCAGGGAGAGGTTTTTTGGGGGGTGGGGGGATTGGAAGGGGAGATGTTTGAAGACACGAGTTGGGAGAGGTGGAGAGAAAGGATGGGGAAACTCGGAACAAGTGAATTATCCATTTGATAATGGATTTTTCTGTGTTAGGTTCTTGGACACAAGAGTATAACATCTGTGGGTAACTTTGAGATTTCAAACTTGGACTCTGCTTAAACCTAGGAAGCATTAATTAGATCATTGACAATCACCCAGTTTACAAAGAAATGAAAGAGTTAGACTGTTTAGTTCCTTTCCATCTTCAAAGGTGAACGGTTTAAGTACATCCTTTAGATGTGTCTTAACTTGTATTTCCAAACTGTAACACCATACAATGATTTACGTGCCTCTGATGTTCAGCCAAATAATTTCTTTACTTTGGTTTCTCTTTTATGTTAAAAAAAAAAAGATGAAAGATACCTAGACCTTCTTTAAAAAAAAGAACAGGAAGAAAGAAAAAAACTACAAGTTATGTCAAGAGAGAGTTGATACAAAATATATCCCACTAGGTTAGGAAATTGGTGAACAAGGTTAAGAGAGTAAAAGCATAATACTCTACAGATTCCTTTAGAAACAGTAGATGAAAAATCGCTCTAGTAAAATGAAAGGACTCAGTACGGGCATGGCTTCACTGCAGTTCTTAAATCTATTAAATGTGCAGTTATCATTAAAGCATCTATATTCTCTAGAGTTTAAAATATTTATATAATAGGAGAATCTGGAACAATGAGGAAAGAAAAATGGCTAAATTATCTGCTAAAAATTTTGCAAATCCAATTTTAACACTGTCACTCTGCTTTTTGTTAACAAAAGCTTTTACTTTGGTGGCTTTAAAGCACATATTGGCTCATACAATTCCAGTAACCCCTCACAGTATCTTTTTTCACACACATCAAAAAAGAACCATCTCTCCAGCCTTTTCCTAGACTCTCCCACTCAAATTTACTTCCCAGCAACTGACAACTAGCCACCTGGTTTCTAACAAACACAGTGGCACAATTTCCCCACTTTGAAAGCAAAATAACAATATTATGAGGATTGTAACAATACCAGTTAACATTTATTGGGCACTTACCCTGTATCAGACCTGTGTAGAACATTTTACATGCATTATCTCATTTAATCTTATAACAACTTCCTGAAGTGTATAATTCTATTATCCTCATTTTACAAACAAGGAAACTGGGACTTACAGAGACCATGTCACAAAGAAATATAGAATTCTTATCAGTTAGAATACATTTATCTTTAGGTAACTTAATACTCAACTCTAACTGGCTTAAACAAAAAGATCACTTCCCTGATTCAGAGGCTTAGAGGTAGGATGGTCTGAGTGTTGACTTAAGCCAAAGGCTCTGGATTTTCTTAGCTCTTTCCTCCCCCTTGTATTTGTTTCATCCTCAGACTTGTATGAAGATGCCTGTACCAGATCTGGAATTCACATCCATGCAGGACAATATCTAGAAGACAACTTTTCCAAGATACCTTTAGCTAAATTTCCCCACATCTCAGTGGCACAAAGTATATGAGATGACCTTTCCTGAACAACCTGGAAGGCGGATTGGAAATGCTATGGTTGACATATGAATTAAAGCCCGTCCCTGTTGGCATCAAACTCCAGCTTATAAAAACGGACGATTTTAGCAATGCTTTTTGCTAGCCCTTTTCTGCCTAGCTAAAGTTAAAGATCAAAATATCAGTTGATGATCTGGGAGAAAAACACTATTAAGATTCCAGTGGGTTAAATTTATGTTATATACATATATCTATAAAATTTTCTGTAATTCACACCAAATTTTTTAAATTGTTCCTATAAATTACTTGGTAATTGTCAGAATTATTAGGACGATAAAAAATATGCATTACCCCATTTCTTTAATAAGTAAGCCTGTACCTCTGTAGGGTTCATATTCTCCATTTAAGACAACAGTATTTTCTTTTCCTTTTAAAGATTTTTTTTTTGATGTGGACCATTTTCCTTTTCAAGTCTTTACTGAATTTGTTACAATACTGCTTCTGTTTGTTTTTTTAATTAATTTATTTTTATTATTTATTTTTTTATTTTTGGCTGCATTGGGTCTTTGTTACTGTGCGCAGGCTTTCTCTAGTTGTGGCGAGCAGGGGCTACTCTTCGTTGCAGTGCACGGGCTTCTCGTTGTGGTGGCTTCTCTTGTTGCAAAGCATGGGCTCTAGGTGTGCAAGCTTCAGTAGGTGTGGCGCATGGGTTTAATTGCTCCGCAGCATGTGGGATCTTCCCGAACCAGGGCTCGAACCCGTGTACCTTGCATTGGCAGGCAGATTCTTAACCGCTGGACCACCAGGGAAGTCCTAACAACAGTATTTTCAATTTTGCATAAATTAATTTTCTCTGAGTATATGAATATAGAGTTACATTTATGGGACAGACGAGGTTATATTCTAGCTCTATGGCCCAACTCCTAAAAAAAGTCCTATGGTTCCCCCTAAAAGTTTACCCAGTTTGTTTTGAGAACTTCCAAGTTATGTCTGACTGCTCACAGCAGGTTCAAGCAACTGTTCTTTCGAATGCTCTAGGTGCTGACCACGGCCATGTCTCTTCTCACCTCTTCTCTAGTACCTTCTGCTGAGAACCACCCTGTCTACTGGGTATCCTCTGCTGGCAGCAATGCCCCATCTGTCTACATTGAACACCACTGCCACGTCTCCCAAAAGCCTCACAACCCCCTAAGCAGATGGTATCCCCATTGATGCAAGAGAGAATGTTGCTTTTCCTCACTTATGCCCTACTTTGTGCTGATGATACTGACTGTACCCCAGAGTCTTACATAATTCCAGGTTAAAAAGCAACTCCAAATAGTGGCCTTTCTTTTTTTTTTTATTGGAGTAAAATTGCTTTACAATGTTGTCTTAGTTTCTGCTGTACAATGAAGTGAATCTGCTATATGTATACCTATATCGCCTTCCTCTTGGACCTCCCTCCCCGCCATCCCACCAATCTAGGCCATCACAGAGCACTGAGCCGAGCCCCCTGTGCCATACAGCAGGTTCTCACTAGCTATCTATTTTACACATGGTGGTGTATTTATGTCAAACCTAATCTTCCAATTCATCCCATCCTCCCCTTCCCCACCGTGCCCACATGTCCATTCTCTACATCTACGTCTTGATTCCTGCCCTGCAAGTAGGTTCATCTGTACTATTTTTCTAGATTCCAATATATGTGTTAATGTATGATATTTGTTTTTCTCTTTCTGACTTACTTCACTCTGTATGACAGTCTCTAGATCCATCCACATCACTACAAATGACCCAATTTTGTTCCTTTTTATGGCTGAGTAATATTCCATTGTATCTATGTACCACATCTTCTTTATCCATTTATCTATTGTTGGACATTTAAGTTATTTCCATGTCCTGGCTATTGTAAATAGTGCTGCAGTAAACATTGTGGTACATGTGTCTTTTTTGAATTACAGTTTTCTCAGGGTATATGCCCAATAGGGGGATTGCTGGGTCATATGCAGTTCTATTTTTAGTTTTTTAAGGAACCTCCATACTGTTCTCCATAGTGGCTGTACCAATTTACATTCCCACCAACAGTGCCAGAGGGTTCCCTTTTCTCCACACCCTCTCCAGCATTTATTGTTTGTAGATTTTTTAACGATGTCCATTCTGGCCAGTGTGAGGTCATTAGGGTGAAGCACAGTGTATGGGATGGGACAAGAAACCCAGTTCCTGAGACGGTCCTGCACTCTTCTCCAACTCTTCTCTTCCCAGGCTCCCAAATTCTCATGCAGATGTTTATTCAAATAACTGCTAAGGGCTCAGTAGTTGAGTAGTTGTCAGACCTGCCCAGGCATTTCTGGATCACTACAGTGGACACAATATGGACTCAAGCCACATATCACTCTAAGGCTGTTTCTTGCAAGAAGAAAAAACATTTGGACTAAAGTAACCTCCCAGGTTTGTATATCACATATTAATAAAAAATATTTTTGCTAAAATGTTGATTCTAGAAATACGCAATGTCCTATTAGTTCCACCATGATGTAATAGGAACTCTTTAGTTATAAGAGGACTACTGAACCACTTCTTTCAAGACAACGAAGTTTGTCATGAAATTCATAGAACCTGTATATTGACTATATTCCCTGTGCTGTCCATTATATCCTTAAAACTTATTTTTTTATACTTAGTAGTTTGTACCTTTTAAACCCCTTCATCTATTTTGCCCCCTCCCCCACCCATTCCCCTCTGGTAACCAATAATTTGTTCTCTGTGTCTGTGAGTCTACTTCTGTTTTGTTACATCTGTTTGTTTTATTTTTTTTAGATTCCACATATAAGTGAAAATACACAGTATTTGTTTTTCTCTGTCTTATTTTACTAAGCATAACACTCTCCAGGTTTTATATATATGTATACATATATTTATACATATATATATAAAATCCTGTCCTACAAAGAGAAACCCATATTTTTAGCTCACATCAGAGACTTAAATATTTACCACATATTAGATCACAAAAAAAGAGGAAAAAAAGGGCTTCCCTGGTGGCGCAGTGGTTGAGAGTCCGCCTACCAATGCAGGGGACATGGGTTCGTGCCACGGTCTGGGAAGATCCCACATGCCACGGAGCGGCTGGGCCTGTGAGCCATGGCCGCTGAGCCTGCGTGTCTGGAGCCTGTGCTCCACAACGGGAGAGGCCGCAACAGTGAGAGGCCCGTGTACCGCCAAGAAAAAAAAAAAAAAGAGGAAAAAAGAAAACATACACACACAAACATATATCTATATATATGTGCCTATATATATATGTGTGTGTTAAGTATCTGTGAATATATATATATACAGTCAATCATGCTTGTTATCTTTCAACCAATAGTTGAAAAATTGTTCGTTAAGAAAAATTTTAAATAATACTAATTGCAGTAATGACAAACAAAAAACTGTAGAATTTTTTCGATACACTGACCACATCAAATCAAATGTGAATTATACCCACGTAAAATTTTATCTTTGTTCTGGCAGGTTCCTAGAAACTTAAGTGGGAGCCAAATAAATAAGTAAACAATATTTTATCATCACAAGTAAGGTCAAGGAAAGGTAACAAAAAGAAAGAAAGAATCATGACAGTTAAATATATCTCAAACACTTCTTTAGAAAGTACCAAGATTTTCTTAGCATATAAGTTATAGATTTTATTATCATAAAAATTTTTAGATAAGTATATAGTTACTGAGTTATAGTTTTTTACTTTTAATCTTAGAGATCAAACTTCATTAGAATTTGGCTTAATAACTCACTTTTTTATATTCTACTTCAGTAAACGAATGTAAAATGAGTCAAGTAAAAGTCAAATCAAGCCTCATTTTACCAGCTATCCAAAAGCTGTACATCAGAAATACAAACTGACCTTACTAAACAACAACTACAAAAATTTTCAAGTTCCACTAAATGAATTTTAAATAAATGTATGCTTAAATCTAAATAATTTGTCAGTATAGCATAATACAGTCTAGAAATTAATACCAGATAAATCTATGTTTCTCCACATTGTTTTAATGACTCTATTGACCTGTGGGGAATGGGGGAAAATGTTTTTTTGTTTGAGTTGTTTTTGAAATCAAAACTGACACAATTAGGTTTGCCTAACTGATGTTGGTAAGGTAGCTGGTAATAAAGTAGACCCACTTTATTAAACTGACCTCATTAACTTGTTTTTTGTCCAGATGGAACACTTGACCAGAACTTGTAGAGGCAATTTCTTCATAGACTCTATATCCAATATGGCCCCTGTCATCACAATCTCCAGTGAGCACAAATACCACCTATGATTTTTGAAAAAAGAAGATAGTTTAAAGGGTTCTCAGAAATCAATATATACTTATTGAGCACTTACTATGCATTTACATACTACCAAGCAAGTGGAAGATATATAGATACAGATATGCATTCTACTGGTTCTAAGCCTGAACTCAAGAGGCCTTGGGTATTTCCACTTGCTCTCTAGTGTTTCTGCACTGGTCATGAGAAGAACATGCCTAAACTAGCTTCCTGGTCTCAGAAAGAGGCTGAGAAACCTGAAAGGCAGAGCCAAGTCACCCCAAGATCACCTAGATAAGCCAAACCCAAACTATGCCCAGATACACAAGTGAGCAAGCATAGTCTAGCAAAACTGAAACCTGCAAACATGTGAGAAATAAATGATTATTGTTTTAAGTCATTGAGAGAACAGCTTGTTATGCAGCAATAGCTAACTGATACAATGAGTAACTGACTCAGACAAGATTCCACACAGGAGGCGATATTTGAAATACAGGCCTTTTCTGTCTGGGCTATGTTTTTGTCAGTTATAAGGATGAGATGGTAACAAGCATCTTAATTAAACCCTAATCATTTCTTCTCCATATTATGAAACAAGGCATTCATATGCTATATACAAATATCACATATCCATTTAACATGTTTAGATTAAATGACACATACATATTGGAGTCCATATATATGGATCAATAGTTGTAATTATTGACATCTGTCACACATAGTATAGTCAGGGAGGGGAGGCAATCTCTTGTATTTCTTACAGCTGTGTTCAGATGGAAAATTCAGTGGTGGGGAGTTGATTCCTACTCACTTGTGACTGTTTCTGTTGGATAAGCTGCAGCACCTCATGAGTGAGCCGATAATCCTTGGACCGTGCATCAGTGAAAACGTAGATGAAAGAACCGGGAAGAGAAATCTCCAAGGCAATTTTTATAGCTCCAATACTCATTTCTGGACAATCGCCACCACCCTGTTGAGGAGCAGTGAGAAAAAAGTCAATTATTTCATTAGCAGAAAAGAGATACCTTAGTTATTACAAGTTGCTATAGGAACTCTAGAACTGAGCGGTTGTCTTCACTTTTATTTTCTGTCAGTTTGCCACTGGATTAACCACTTTGGTTACAAGGAGATGGAAAAGATATAAAGTGATGCAGAGTTAGAAAAACCTGTACTTATGCATAAATTAAAAATTCACCCATATGATCCTACAATCCCACTCCTAGGCACATATCCGAAGAAAACCATAATTCAAAAAGATACATGCACCCCGCTGTTCACTGCAGCACTATTTACAATAGCCAAGACATGGAAGCAACCTAAATGTCCATCGACAGATGAATGGATAAAGAAGACGTGGTGTGTATGTATATACAATGGAATATTAACCGTAAAAAAGAATGAAATAATGCCATTTGCAGCGACATGGATTGAACTCGAGATTATCTAAGTGAAGATTATCTAACTCGAGATTATCTAAGTACACCTGAAACTAACACGACATTGTAAATCAACTGTATTTCAATAAAAATAAGTAAATAAACTAAACTTAAAAGAGTCAGGAAAAGAAAAAAAATAATAAAAATTCACCAAAAATACAGAAAATAGAAATTGTTATATGCTTTTTAACTAATATTGATTGACTCCCACTCTCATACATGACTATTTTATACATCCCCTCTTTTCTTATCCCTTCTCACTCTTATTTGATGACTTTTCTTCTATTGTACTGAGAAGATAGAAGCAATCAGAAGAGAACTTTCGTAAACTCCCGCACCGATACCTATTAACGTCCAGCAACAGCAGGCACATGCCCTGCCTTCAATGGTGAAGGAATCATTTACACCCACAGCTTAGGCTAACTTCTCACCTGGGCCTAGTCAAGGACATGGCTCCTATGGCTGTCCCTTCTCCCCACTCCATTGTCAAACATTCTGTCTTTACTGGATCATTCCCACCAGCAAACAAACACACTGGTTCATCTCCTATACCCAAGTTTCTGCCCAAATGTGACTTATCAGAGAAGCCTTCCATGACCACCTTATATAAAATACACTCCCTCCGTCACTCTTTTCACTCTGCTTCATTATTACTATTAACACATGATCCCTGTGTTTTATTTTCTACTCAATTAGGCTCAATATACCTTCCTAAACAAAAATAGCCCTCACCCTAAGAGGAATTCTTGTCACACTTATTTCCTTCCAACACATGTGAATTGATAGATAAAACTGTAAGCATGCTGTAATTACCATTTTATACATTATATTTTAAATTTAGAGCTATATGCTGCTTATGTTATCATGTCATCAATGTTCTTCAAAATCACAGGTTTTAGTGATTGTATAATATTCTGTCTCTATCCCATAATTTAGTCAGGCATTTCTCTATTGTTAAATATTAATTCTCTTTCAAATTTTCCTGTTATAAATAAATACAAATCTATTATAAATATGATTATATTTATAATATATATAATATAGTATTTTTTTCTCATTAGCAAATGTCAATAACTACAGGGCCAAGGAAATGGACTTTCAACCAATATGTTTTCAGCAATGAATAACTGCTAAACACCCTGCAAGGATTTAGGTACACAAAGATGAATAAGCCAAAGTATATTGTCCTTAAGGAACTCATGCCTAGAAAAGACAATCAAATAAAAAAGCAGGGCAGCTTGGGATCCTGGGGGGCCCCGTGGTTCCACAGTCCACTAGAACCCAGTTGAGTAAGAGCTCTTTCTCAAAAAGAAAATAATTACTTGATGAAAGGGATAAGGTTTTACCTTTAAACTCTGAAGATTCTACTTGATTATCCTATTGGGGCTTTCCCTAGGCTCCAAACAATCTGATTCTGATACAGATACCCTGAGCACCACAGATCTAATCAGGGTCATAAGAACCAAGCACTAGAATTGTTTACACTTTAGCCTAGACCACCTGAAGAATCTTTTCTTGCACTGGATGCCACTCAGTACTTACAGCCTTTAAACATCATTTATTCAATGAGTTGGAACTGAGCACCAACTGTTACAAATTACTTCTAAAACTGAGACACCCATTAAATATTATGCCACTTTCTTAATAGTAGAGGGCTGGACACTGCAGTAACTTTCGAGAAGATAACAGTTATCGACTCCCAGAAATTTTATTGAGTTAGCAGTTCCTTCTATTTTTTCAGTAAATATCTCCTATCCTCTTTTACTTATGTGCATTTTCACAGGATCTAGCTTAACAGATAATACTGTTCTCAAAAACTTGTATACTTGTATCCTCAGACTGTACTTATCTCCCAAATTCCAATTTTCTATTTACAAGTGCTTGTTAGACATCTACTCCTAGACGTTTTACAGGTGTCTACAGTTCAGTGCATCTACTATGGAACTCACTGTATTTTCCCCAACCATATCTTCCCTATTTTTGTTAATGGTACCATCTGCCTAGATGTTCAGTTCAAAACCTGAGTCATCTTTGACTCCTCCCTCTTTCTTCACCTAATCAGTGGTCAAACCATTTTCCTTCTACACCCATCATGAATCTGTCCCCTCCCTTCCTCTTTACTTCCTACAATTCACTCTTCTTATCATTAATTTTATTATAAGTATAGCCTCCTATCTAATCTGCTCTTCCTACCACCAAACTTTATATTTCCTGAAGTAAAGAGCTGTCTATATCACGTTCCTAGTTAAAATCTTTCACTAACCACTGTGTTGGATCAAATTATCTTTCTGGCTTTCTATCTCCTGATGCTCCCTCTTCAAAAATTGCTTCCTTGGTAATTAGACTTACCTTGGTGATCATTGTGAAATGTACAGAAATATTGAATTAATATGTTGTGTAACAGGAACTGTGTTGTAGGTCAATAATACTTCGAAAACAAACTCACAGAAAAAGAAATCAGATTTTGGTTACCAGAGGCAAGGGGAGGGGGAATTGGCTGAAGGCAGTCAAAAGGTACAAACTTGCAGTTAAAAGTAAGAGAAGTACTAGGGATGCAATGTACTACATGATAAATATAATGAACACTGCTGTGTGTTATATATGAAGGTGGTTAAGAGAGTAAACTTTAAGAGTTCTCATCACAGGGGAAAATTTTTATTCTATTTCTTTGGTTTTATATCTATATCGGATGATGACTGCTTACTAAACTTATTGCAATAATCATTTCATGACGTATGTAAGTCAAATCATCATGCTGTACACCTTAAACTTAATACAGTGATGTATGTCAATTATATCTCAATAAAACTCGAAGAAAAAAATTGCTTCTTTTAATCTGAGGCTATTTCCTGTTCTTTAACTATGCCCCTTGCTTCACATCTTAATTCCTTTAGTACTTTTCATTCAAGTAATCTTTCTACTGCTGCATCTCCACCATCAAACATTCCTTACCGATGTATGCATGTCTAAAATCTCCCATTTTCTATAAGCTATTTGATGGCAGGAACTGTGTGCTAAGTCCTTGAGAACTCAGTTCATAGCATTTGCTGACATACAGTAATTATTGAGTAAATATTTGTCAAATTGAATTATTTTCCTTCCAAGGTTGAGACAATATGCCTTCCCCTCTTTTAAAACGTTCTCTTTTCTCCCATTCAGATATACTTCCTCACTCTTCAGATGTACTCTAATTTGCTTTATTCTTTAATAATGAAACATATTTTCCTTGGCATAACAGTTATTTGGAGGCATTACCGTGTGCAGCAAATGCCCCTGAGTGAGCATTTGTGGGCTAGGAAAGTGGGAAATAGCTACTGGGCACATTGGTAACTTTAGTATGTTGGATAGGAATAATTGTTACTTGTAGCCAACTCTGCATATCTGTAATGAATACTCTGGACTGCTCAAAAATGTATTAGATTCCTACTGTATTTTCAGAAGCTTAAGCAAAAAAACAATTTCTCACCTGCACTTGACATTGTGCACCTGAGTGGAATCACAATATAAGTTATCCATTCCACAGCATTTGTTAAATGGCCAAGTACACAATAATGCTCTGTGGTGAATAACTCTCTGGAGAGATGAATTGCTTTTTGCTCATTGTCACCTAGTAGCAAGGGGCTAGGAGAAGTCATCTGTCTGTGGGCCAAAAATCAGAACAGCTAAGTCATCTTCAGAGATACTTGTTAGGAATGGCAAGAATGATAAATCTTGTCCAGTTACTGAGTGGAGAACAATCTCTGAGCCACTTGACTTGCATTTAAATTTACTCTAAGAGAACCTCGGGATGCTCATCCCTCCACATCACCCAGGAGTAGACTCTAAAGACCACTAGAATCCTTGGAAGTTTGCCTATCTCATTGTACATGTAGGTTCTTGAGAAGAAAAATAAGTTTCTTTTTTCCAAAAGAAGTTAACATATAATGTTATAGCCTTATAAAGGTCCCTCTCTGATACTTGAGTTTAATTTTCTAATCATTTTAAATCAAAAATAACCATTAAAATGATCTATAAAGGGAAGACTTCAGATATGTGCTATCTACTATAGTAGCCACTAACTAGCCCTATGTGGCTACAAAACACTTGAAACTGAGGAAATGAATGTTTTTATTTTAAAATTGAAAACTGAAGTACTGATTTTTATCCTGATGACATGTTAAATTGATAATATTTTAGATATAATGGGTTAGATTATTTAAATTAATTTCAACTGTTTTTTAAGATTACATATGTGGCTCACATTCTACTTTTATTGGACAGCACTGCTTTAGAATGATATGTTTGGTTTAGTTATGTAGGCTTCTTTCTAGACTATTATTTGTAAAGCTGTTGATTTGATCTAAAAGTCTTCCGTGAACTTTGCTTCCTGGAAGAAGTTATTAGAAACAAAATTTCAAGTTGTTTTCATTTACTAAGGTTTAGGAATCAAGCTAAAATCTACTCCAAAAATCTATAAATCACTTAGTTTAAACATACACACACACACAAAGTTTATAAATAAAGTTTTTATATATTTACATAAACATATAAAATATCTTAGAAACTTAACTCACAGGTTGGCTAACAGTGTTTCCCAAATCATTAACTGATCTTCTGATCATTAAATTTAGCTAAAAGGTAAATTTGTCAGAACAGGACTGAGAACCATTGTCAAAACGTCCATGTTTATAAATAAGCCTAACAAAGTCGGATACTTTAGGTTAATTTGGGTCAAACTCATGTACAGATTATAAAATTAGTGCAATGGGATTGTGACTGAAATTATAAAAACAAACTGTTTTAAGTTTTTAGTTCCAAACTTAAAAAAAAAAAGTAGTCCGTTAAAAGTCTTAACATTTTCTGTTTTGACCTGAATACCAAATGGAAAAGTGAAATAATATTCTATAAAACACCTACGATGAAGAAATTTAGAATAAATGAACGTGAATCTATGAAAAGTCTCATTTATTTAACTGATACTTTGTTGGTGATGACACTCTACTTGTATTAACTCAATGGATATCAATTGTGCACCAAGCACTGAGACGGTATTGTCACACATGCTCCGCTATTTACACTTTACATCAATTGATGGGGGAGGTATCATTTTTAGCATATTTTATTGACAGAGCACTAAATCTTGAAAACCCCTTTCCCAGGATCACACAACCAGTATGTGAAAGAGCAGGGATTAGGAACTCAATTCTGCCTGGCGTCACGCAAACAGCAGTGTGGCATTTTATTTCCTCATCTACTTCTGTGGCTGCAAGCAGCTTGTCAGGGACACTGTAAAAGCAGCAGAAGAAAGATTCTCCTTCTTCTGGATGCCCACAGAATATTGTTCATTCTATTATAGCGTTCGCTGACTTGTACGTATAACTTATCTGCTTCCTCCCGCTAGATCATTGTTCCTTGGGGAACTTAGTAAGTGTTCCATTGTTGTTTGATGAATGAATGGGTAAATGAATGAATAGTGGGTAAATGGGTGAATGAGACTGTGCAAAGCAATCCTGACACAATCTAGACACACTTGCTGTATTAAGTCTTAGCTTTGCTCAAGCCTGGACCATCTCATTTCAAGTAGTAAAATTCCAGAGCTAAGTCTCCTGAAAATACAAGTGCCAAAAGTTGTTCTTTAAGTAAGCAATACATATATGAATATGTGTGTGTGTGTGTGTGTGTGTGCGTGCGTGTGTGTGCGCGCATGTGAGTGTATATATATAAAACTAACTCCCCCCATGTCTCCCCTCTCCCCTTCCTCCCTCTTCTTCCCTCTTATCTCTCTCTCTCTTTCTCCCTCCCCACCTCCCTCCCCCCACCCCGCATCATGAGGTCAATTTTTATATTTAACAGAAAACAAACACAGCAATGTATATGCATCCCCCGTAACCACATCAACCTGCACAGATACATGAAAATGAAAGCTGTGAGGGAGATAAAGTTGCATAATGCATTGAATTGCATAATTCCCTAAAGGTATATAAGAAGGGCCTGACTTTGTTAACTTAGAGTTTTTATTTGAATTCTGAAATATAACTAATTTGTATCAGTAGTTTCATTATCATTTTGTCTTTATAATTCTACTGACTGTGACAACTTACCAAGTTGCCAAAGACACTTCAGATAGAAAAAAATGTTTACGAAAAAACAGATGTGCCCTTTCACAGGAAACACTGCTCTTGAAATTAAAGGGAAAAAAATGGTAACCTCAGAATTACAGTGATAATTATGTTCAGAAAATAAATTCCTGTCAACAAGATTAAATAAGAATGAATAGAAATGCTATCAGTCAAGGGAGTAATAAAACAGATTACCATGCTGTCTTTTCTAAATACAAGACAGTGTGGGAGCGGTACTGGAAGAAACTGAACCTTTAAACCCTGAGAGGAGTTGGAGAAAAATGAGGTCTCTGTCCAAAACCTGATGGGAAAACATTCATCAAACAAGAGATCAGAGAAGGAAGAAGGCTAATCTCAAGGCAGGCCCTTGCCATGCCTTATTATTTCTTCCAACCCATTTCAATTCTTCTATTCTCATCAGCCATTTTCAATGAATTAGTGTTTATACCAGTTGTTTTCCAGTTACGCCTAACTCTAAGCCATCAAAAAATGAAACATTGTTGGTAGGCTCATGCCTGAGTCCAAAAGAACGTCTATTGGCATTACAATATTTACCCTTATTCTAACATGACTACAACCTACTAAGCCTAGTTTCAGAGTCAAACTGTATTTTCCTTTCACATGGAACACCCATTGTTTTGGATGTCTTATTTGCATCATTTTCCCTTTACATATAAAATTTAGAAATGAAACTCAGTTGCAAGCTGAACAAAAGTTTACAACCCTCAGTTCTCTTTCTAAAAATACAGCTGTGCGATTCTATAACCCAGAAAACAGAATGTACATGTGGAAACCATTAAATTACATTGAATTTAATTAAAAGTTGCTCCCAATCAAGGATAAAGTAAATCAAAGTGACTGTAGAATCCTAATGCATCAGTGACATTTGGTATTCATCACTTGTAGAAAATACAGCAGGGATGTACTGAGGGACAGAATATTTCAGAGTCCAAACTTCAAATCTCCATAATCAAAAAAAGAAAAGGATGCATCCCAGGCAGTCCACCATGCTGCCCTTTACTAGTCTGAAGAAGGTGGAATACAAATCAAGGCATCAAAGAACTGCTGATCTCGATCCCAGGAACATTAAAGGTTAACAATGACAACCCTTTCCAGGCTTTCAGGTTATCACCTGTCAGTAGTAGGAGTCTAACGCTTCAGAAATTGATCTTTCCAGTTACTGGAACTTATTTTATGTTGAGCCTTACGAGGATATTCAGTTCACTTCCATTTAAATAATCATAAAGAAGAGACTATGGGAGGGATGGGAAGATGGCGGAAGAGTAAGAGGCGGAGATCACCTTCCTCCCCACAGATACACCAGAAATACATATACACGTGGAACAACTCCTACAGAACACCTACTGAAGGCTGGCAGAAGACCTCAGACCTCCCAAAAGGCAAGAAACTCCCCACGTACATGGGTAGGGCAAAAGAAAAAACAGAGACAAAAGAATAGGGACGGCACCTGCACCAGTGGGAGGGAGCTGTGAAGGAGGAAAAGTTTCCACACACTAGGAGCCCCTTCGCGGGTGGAGACTGCGGGAGGCGGAGGGGGGAGCTTCGAAGCTGCGGAGGAGAGCACAGCAACGGGTGCGGAGGGCAAAGCGGGGAGATTCCCGCACAGAGGATCGGTGCCGACCGGCACTCACCAGCCCGAGAGGCTTGTCTGCTCACCCGCCAGGGCGGGCGGGGCTGCGAGCTGAGGCCGGAGCGCAGGGAGAGGACTGGGGTTGTCGGCTTGAACATAGCCTGAAGGGGTTAGTGCACCACAGCTAGCCGGGAGGGAGTCCGGGGAAAAAGCCTGCACCTGCCGAAGAGGCAGGAGACTTTTCCTTCCCTCTTTGTTTCCTGGGGCGTGAGGAAAGGGGTTTAAGAACGCTGCTTAAAGGAACTCCAGAGACGGGCGCGAGCCGCGGCTAAAAGCGCGAACCCCAGAGACGGGCGCGAGCCGCAGCTGAAAGCGCGGAATCCAGAGATGGGCGCGAGCCGCGGCTGAAAGCGCGGAATCCAGAGACGGGCGCGAGCCGCGGCTGAAAGCGCGGAATCCAGAGACGGGCGCGAGCCGCGGCTGAAAGCGCGGAATCCAGAGACGGGCGCGAGCCGCGGCTGAAAGCGCGGACCCCAGAGGCGGGCGGGAGACGTTAAGGCTGCTGCTGCCGCCACCGAGGGGCCTGAGTGCGAGCACAGGTCACTCTCCACACCCCTCTTCCGCGGAGCCTGTGCAGCCCGCCACTGCCAGGTTCCCGGGATCCAGGGACAACTTCCCCGGGACAGCGCACAGCGCGCCTCAGGCTGGTGCAAAGTCACGCCGGCCTCTGCCACCGCAGGCCCGCCCCGCACTCTGTGCCCCTCCGTCCCCGCCGGCCTGAGTGCGCCAGAGCCCCCAATCAGCGGCTCTTTTAACCCCATCCTGTCTGAGCAAAAAACAGACGCCCTCCAGCGATCTACACGCAGTGGCGGGGCCAAATCCAAAGCTTAGCCCTGGGAGCTGTGAGAACAAAGAAGAGAAAGGGAAATCTCTCCCAGCAGCCTCAGAAGCAGCGGATTAAAGCTCCACAATCAACTTGATATACCCTGCATCTGTGGAATACCTGAATAGACGACCAATCATCCCAAATTAAGGAAGTGGACTTTAGGAGCAAGATCTATGATTTTTTCCCCTTTCCTCTTTTTGTGAATGTGTATGTGTATGCTTCTGTGTGAGATCTTGTCTGTATAGTCTTGCTTCCACCATTTGTCCTAGGGTTCTATCCGTCCATGTTTTTTTTTAATTTTTTTTTCTTAATAATTAATTTTAATAACAATATTATACTTTACCTTCGTTCTTTCTTTCTTTCTTTCCGTCCTTCCTTCCCTCCTTTAGACAACGAATCATCCCAAATTGAGGAGGTGGTCTCTGACAGCAAGATTTAGGATTTTTCCCCATTTACCTCTTTTAGTGAGGGTGTATGTGTACGCTTCTGTGTAAGATTTTGTCTGTATAGCTTTGCTGCCAACATTTGTCCTAAGGTTCTTTCCGTCCCTTTTTTTTTTTTTTTCTAAATAAGAATTTTTTAATTCAATAACTTTATTATACTTTATTTTATTTTTACTGTATCTTCTTTCTTTCTGTCTTTTTTCCTTCTTTCCCTCCTTCCTTCCTTCCTCCCTCCCTCCCTCCCTCCTTTCTTTCCTTCTTGTCTTCTTTCCTTCTTTGCTTCTTTCTTTCTTTCTTCCTTCCTTCCTACCCTCCTTTCCTTCTTTCTTTCCTCATACTTCTACTAATTCCCTCTACTTTTTCTCCCTTTTATCCTGAGCCGTGTGGATGAAAAGCTTTTGGTGCTCCAGCCAGGAGGCAGGGCTCTGCCTCTGAGGTAGGAGAGCCAACTTCAGGACACTGATCAAAAAGAGACCTCCCAGCTCCACATAATATCAAACGGCGAAAATCTCCCAGAGACCTCCATCTTAACACCAGCACCCAGCTTCACTCAACGACCAGCAAGCCACAGTGCTGGAAAACCTATGCCAAACAACTAGCAAAACAGGAACACAACCTCACCCATTAGCAGAGAGGCTGCCTAAAATCATAATAAGGCCACAGACACCCCCAAACACACCACCAGACGTGAACCTGCCCACTAGAGAGACAAGATCCAGCCTCATCCACCACAACACAGGCACTAGTCCCCTCCACCAAGAAGCCTACACAACCCACTGAACCAACCTTAGCCACTGGAGACAGACATCAAAAACAGGAGGAACTACGAACCTGCAGCCTGCAAAAAGGAGACCCCAAACACAGTAAGATAAGCAAAATGAGAAGACAGAAAAACACACAGCAGATAAAGGAGCAAGATAAAAATGCACCAGACCTAACAAATGAAGAGGAAATAGGCAGTCTACCTGAAAGAGAATTCAGAATAATGGTAGTAAGGTTGATCCGAAATCTTGGAGATAGAATGGACAATAGATTGGACAAAATGCAAGAATCAGTTAACAAGGACCTAGAAGAACTAAAGATGAAACAAGCAATGATGAACAACACAATAAATGAAATTAAAAGTACTCTAGATGGGATCAATAGCAGAATAACTGAGGCAGAAGAACGGATAAGTGACCTGGAAGATAAAATAGTGGAAATAACTACTGCAGAGCAGAATAAAGAAAAAAGAATGAAAAGAACTGAGGACAGTCTCAGAGACCTCTGGGACAACATTAAACGCACCAACATTCGAATTATAGGGGTTCCAGAAGAAGAAGAGAAAAAGAAAGGGACTGAGAAAATATTTGAAGAGATTATAGTTGAAAACTTCCCTAACATGGGAAAGGAAATAGTTAATCAAGTCCAGGAAGCACAGAGAGTCCCATACAAGATAAATACAAGGAGAAATACGCCAAGACACATATTAATCAAACTGTCAAAAATTAAATACAAAGAAAGCATATTAAAAGCAGCAAGGGAAAAACAACAAATAACACATAAGGGAATCCCCATAAGGTTAACAGCTGATCTCTCAGCAGAAACCCTACAAGCCAGAAGGGAGTGGCAGGACATACTGAAAGTGATGAAGGAGAAAAACCTGCAGCCAAGACTACTCTACCCAGCAAGGATCTCATTCAGATTTGATGGAGAAATTAAAACCTTTACAGACAAGCAAAAGCTGAGAGAGTTCAGCACCACCAAACCAGCTCTACAACAAATGCTAAAGGATCTTTTCTAGGCAAGAAACACAAGAGAAGGAAAAGACCTATAATAACGAACCCAAAACAATTTAGAAAATGGGAATAGGAACATACATATCGATAATTACCTTAAATGTAAATGGACTAAATGCTCCCACCAAAAGACACAGATTAGCTGAATGGATACAAAAACAAGACCCTTATATATGCTGTCTACAAGAGACCCACTTCAGACCTAGAGACACATACAGACTGAAAGTAAGGGGATGGAAAAAGATATTCCATGCAAATGGAAGCCAAAGGAAAGCTGGAGTAGCAATTCTCATATCAGACAAAATAGACTTTAAAATAAGGACTATTAAAAGAGACAAAGAAGGACACTACATAATGATCAAGGGATCAATCCAAGAAGAAGATATAACAATTGTAAATATTTATGCACCCAACATAGGAGCACCTCAATACATAAGGCAAATACTAACAGCCATAAAAGGGGAAATCGACAGTAACACATTCATAGTAGGGGACTTAAACACCCCACTTTCACCCATGGACAGATCATCCAAAATGAAAATAAATAAGGAAACACAAGCTTTAAATGATACATTAAACAAGATGGACTTAATTGATATTTATAGGACACTCCATCCAAAAACAACAGAATACACATTTTTCTCAAGTGCTCATGGAACATTCTCCAGGATAGATCATATCTTAGGTCACAAATCAAGCCTTGGTAAATTTAAGAAAATTGAAATTGTATCAAGTATCTTTTCTGACCACAACGCCATGAGACTAGATATCAATTACAGGAAAAGATCTGTAAAAAATACAAACACATGGAGGCTAAACAATACACTACTTAATAATGAAGATATCACTGAAGAAATCAAAGAGGAAATCAAAAAATACCTAGAAACAAATGACAATGGAGACACAACGACCCAAAACCTGTGGGATGCAGCAAAAGCAGTTCTAAGGGGGAAGTTTATAGCAATACAAGCCCACCTTAAGAAGCAGGAAACATCTCGAATAAACAACCTAACCTTGCACCTCAAGCAATTAGAGAAAGAAGAACAAAAAAACCCCAAAGCTAGCAGAAGGAAAGAAATCATAAAAATCAGATCAGAAATAAATGAAAAAGAAATGAAGGAAACAATAGCAAAGATCAATAAAACTAAAAGCTGGTTCTTTGAGAAGATAAACAAAATAGATAAACCACTAGCCAGACTCATCAAGAAAAAAAGGGAGAAGACTCAAATCAATAGAATTAGAAATGAAAAAGGAGAGGTAACAACTGACACTGCAGAGATAAAAGAGATCATGAGAGATTACTACAAGCAACTCTATGCCAATAAAATGGACAATCTGGAAGAAATGGACAAATTCTTAGAAATGCACAACCTGCCAACACTGAATCAGGAAGAAATAGAAAATATGAACAGACCAATCACAAGCACTGAAATTGAAACTGTGATTAAAAACCTTCCAACAAAGAAAAGCCCAGGACCAGATGGCTTTACAGGCGAATTCTATCAAACATTTAGAGAAGAGCTAACACCTATCCTTCTGAAACTCTTCCAAAATATAGCAGAGGGAGGACCACTCCCAAACTCCTTCTACGAGGCCACCATCACCTTGATACCAAAACCAGACAAGGATGTCACAAAGAAAGAAAACTACAGGCCAATATCACTGATGAACATAGATGCAAAAATCCTCAACAAAATACTAGCAAACAGAATCCAACAGCACATTAAAAGGATCATACACCATGATCAAGTGGGGTTTATTCCAGGAATGCAAGGATTCTTCAATATACGCAAATCTATCAATGTGATACACCATATTAACAAATTGAAGGAGAAAACCCATATGATCATCTCAATAGATGCAGAGAAAGCTTTTGCCAAAATTCAACACCCATTTATGATAAAAACCCTGCAGAAAGTAGGCATAGAGGGAACTTTCCTCAACATAATAAAGGCCATATATGACAAGCCCACAGCAAACATCATCCTCAATGGTGAAAAACTGAAAGCATTTCCACTAAGATCAGGAACAAGACAAGGTTGCCCACTCTCACCACTATTATTCAACATTGTTTTGGAAGTTTTAGCCACAGCAATCAGAGAAGAAAAGGAAATAAAAGGAATCCAAATCGGAAAAGAAGAAGTAAAGCTGTCACTGTTTGCAGATGACATGATCCTATACATAGAGAACCCTAAAGATGCTACCAGAAAACTACTAGAGCTAATCAATGAATTTGGTAAAGTGGCAGGATACAAAATTAATGCACAGAAATCTCTGGCATTCCTATATACTAATGATGAAAAATCTGAAAGTGAAATCAAGAAAACACTCCCATTTACCACTGCAACAAAAAGAATAAAATATCTAGGAATAAACCTACCTAAGGAGACAAAAGACCTGTATGCAGAAAATTATAAGACACTGATGAAAGAAATTAAAGATGATACAAATAGATGGAGAGATATACCATGTTCTTGGATTGGAAGAATCAACATTGTGAAAATGACTCTACTACCCAAAGCAATCTACAGATTCAATGCAATCCCTATCAAACTACCACTGGCATTTTTCACAGAACTAGAACAAAAAATTTCACAATTTGTATGGAAACACAAAAGACCCCGAATAGCCAAAGCAATCTTGAGAACGAAAGAAGGAACTGGAGGAATCAGGCTCCCTGACTTCAGACTATACTACAAAGCTACAGTTATCAAGACGGTATGGTACTGGCACAAAAACAGAAAGATAGATCAATGGAACAGGATAGAAAGCCCAGAGATAAACCCATGCACATATGGACACCTTATCTTTGATAAAGGTGGCAGTAATGTACAATGGAGAAAGGACAGCCTCTTCAATAAGTGGTGCTGGGAAAACTGGACAGGTACATGTAAAAGTATGAGATTAGATCACTCCCTAACACCATACACAAAAATAAGCTCAAAATGGATTAAAGACCTAAATGTAAGGCCAGAAACTATCAAACTCTTAGAGGAAAACATAGGCAGAACACTCTATGACATAAATCACAGCAAGATCCTTTCTGACCCACCTCCTAGAGTAATGGAAATAAAAACAAAAATAAACAAATGGGACCTAATGAAACTTCAAAGCTTTTGCACAGCAAAGGAAACCATAAACAGGACCAAAAGACAACCCTCAGAATGGGAGAAAATATTTGCAAATGAAGCAACCGACAAAGGATTAATCTCCAAAATTTACAAGCAGCTCATGCAGCTCAATAACAAGAAAACAAGCAACCCAATCCAAAAATGGGCAGAAGACCTAAATAGACATTTCTCCAAAGAAGATATACAGACTGCCAACAAACACATGAAAGATTGCTCAACATCATTAATCATTAGAGAAATGCAAATCAAAACTACAATGAGATATCATCTCACACCAGTCAGAATGGCCATCATCAAAAAATCTAGAAACAATAAATGCTGGAGAGGGTGTGGAGAAAAGGGAACACTCTTGCACTGCTGGTGGGAATGTGAATTGGTTCAGCCACTATGGAGAACAGTATGGAGGTTCCTTAAAAAACTACAAATAGAACTACCATATGACCCAGCAATCCCACTACTGGGCATATACCCTGAGAAAACCAAAATTCAAAAAGAGTCATGTACCAAAATGTTCATTGCAGCTCTATTTACAATAGCCCGGAGATGGAAACAACCTAAGTGCCCATCATCGGATGAATGGATAAAGAAGATGTGGCACATATATACAATGGAATATTACTCAGCCATAAAAAGAAACAAAATTGAGCTATTTGTAATGAGGTGGATAGACCTAGAGTCTGTCATACAGAGTGAAGTAAGTCAGAAAGAAAAAGACAAATACCGTATGCTAACACATATATATGGAATTTAAGGAAAAAAATGTCATGAAGAACCTAGGAGTAAAGCAGGAATAAAGACTCAGACCTCCTAGAGAACGGACTTGAGGTTATGGGGAGGGGGAAGGGTGAGCTGTGACAGGGCGAGAGAGAGTCATGGGCATATACACACTAACAAACGTAGTAAGGTAGATAGCTAGTGGGAAGCAGCCGCATGGCACAGGGATATTGGCTCGGTGCTTTGTGACAGCCTGGAGGGGTGGGATAGGGAGGGTGGGAGGGAGGGAGACGCAAGAGGGAAGACATATGGGAACATATGTTTATGTATGACTGATTCACTTTGTTATAAAGCAGAAACTAACACACCATTGTAAAGCAATTATACCCCAATAAAGATGTTAAAAAAAAAAAAAAAAAGAAGAGACTATGTACCAGACGCTCAATATCTTGATTCATAAATCAGAAAATAATGTGCCTTTATACCTTAAAATATTTCAAAAGCTTCATAATTTACATGAATTATAATAGACCATGGTCCTTTCAAGAGGGAAACAGCGTGGAAGCAACCAAGCATTAACAAAAACACCACCGAATACCTTCTCGTGATCAGGAGACATATAGAAGTGTGCAGGGTTAACTCTAGGCAAAAATGGGAAACTGCAAAATGATATCTTGGAATTCTCAGTATCCACTTCAGTAATTCTCCTCTTCTCTGCTACTTAGAGAATTCCCTCCTCCTTCAAGGATTCTGTACCTTTTTATTGGGACCTTTTCTTTTCCCATCAAATTAAGACACTGCCTTGGTCTCTGGTTGGAAAGAACTCCTGGTCTCCAAATGTCTCTTTGAGAGAGATTCAAATGTCTCTCTTGTTTGCTCAGTGAGAAGGAGCCAGAAGAGGGCAGGGGCATGGTCTAAGGAGGCCCTTGTAGCCAATCATCATTTGCTTATTTAAGGACTAGGCATTCACCCTGCTTGCACTTCCTCTGGGAAGGCTTTCTTTCTCCCTGTCTTCTCTCTGCTATGACCCTTCTCTACCTTTCCTCTGTACCACCTCAGACTCTACCTGCCCACTTTCTCTTCCTTTCTGTTCCAACATTCACGTATGGAATTTACATGCTTTCCAGCACATTTGGCATAATCTTTGTTACTAATTGAAGAAGCTGTAATGTTGTGATTCTTTTTATTTAAAGTGATAAAAATACATTTATATTATGTAGGTTATAATAGGTCTTGATGAAAAAAATTAACAATGTATTTTTACTAACAAAATCATTATAATTTGTGAATGTTACATTTATATAGAAGTTGGAGATAGATAAGTTTTTTTGTTTTTTTGTTTTTTTTTTTTTAGAACAAGTAAGTAGTCATTAAACAAAATTGGTGAACTAAGATCTAGGTCATCTCAAAGGAGGAGACTAATATATAGAGAGAGTAGATAAATGAGGAGTTTTTAAAATCAACATGAATATAGAAGAATGGAGACCCGGTTTAAAGTTTGCATAAGGAAACCTGAGGGACTTAGCTGGTGACTGGACCAGTATTCAATAATGGGATATTCCTGCCCAAGAAAGCCTGTATCAGCCTTGAACATCAACAGAGGCTCCCAGATATTGCTCCACAGGAGCCCCAGGTATCATCTGCTGAGGAAGGCCAGTGCTATCAAATCTCTAACTGATGCCAGTTCATGCCTGGGGTACTGATAAGTTTCTGGAAGGGATACGAACATCTGAAGGGATAACTGAACAAATACTACTCAAAGTCAATACCAAAACCAAGACTCTACTAGTCTTCTTGAGACTTTTTCAAGGCCTAAGAAGAAAAAAAGATGGCTTCTTGAGAACTGCTTCAGATCAATTTGGATTGAGAAGAAACTCTTTAATTTCCCTTAAAGAAACTTTTTAATTTTCCATTTTGTTGAAAGTGAGGTTTATAGGTTTTTTCTAGGAGTCATGGCTTTAGATCAAGAAATATTCTCCCAAGAAAAACATTTTGACCTCCATCCTTACCATCACCTAAAACCTGACAAAATCAGGTGTAGTACTTACTGCGGGGAACAGAGCAATCCCTTGATTGACTTAATACCATGAATGGAATAAATCCAGGCATCATAGGTCAAAGGAGTCCTCTTCCTAAATGTTATTCTGTCACATATATTTGCAATATTTACTCCACAATGACTTATGTATGTACCCTTAAGAACATCCCCACACATCCACACTTTGAAAAGAAAATCAAGAAATGTCCCATCATAATCCACACCCACCCCATTCTAAACGTCTGTGTATCCTGCTTTGAAAAAGCAATGCAACGGTCAGAATACCCTTCTATACTCTTTGTCCTTCGAAGTGCACACAAAAGGTCATTAAGAAATCAGCCAACTATTTGCTTCTGGATAGGGATACCAGGATGGATAGCTAGAAAGGAGCCAATCATTCCCAGTGCCCTCCAGTTACTTACCTTAGTCCCCATCCCTCACTTCCTGGGGATATAGGATTGTTTGTCCCTCTAGTAGAAAACTCCAGCAGCAAACTAAAGTTTGAATAGATACTTCATTCAGGTACCAAGAAATTTCAACAATAAAAATAATCAAAACCGCCTACAGATACAACTGCAGTATAAACACTACCTTTCAATCTCTTAAAATGCATCTTGTTCTCGTGTCTCTCCAAGGTGACTGTGAGGTTACACTTAAATAAGCTTAGCACGCTAAGTAGCAAGAACACATGCTGAGCAAAGGGAGTAATTTTCAATGTACAGTTATCATTCTCATTAGCCGCTCAGTAACTTTAGGCGAGCCGATAACCCAAAGCGACTGGAGGTAGAAGAGGAAGTCGAAATCTTTAAGAAATAAATTTGTTTCGTTGAGGATGAGACCAGCCCTAGACATACATCTGTCTTTAATTCTCTACTTTCCTACTTTGAAGTAAAATACAAAGAGAAATTATATAAATAAACGTTAATTTGATTAGCTTAATAAGGTTACTTAAACCACTCTTTAGAAGAAAAGTAGCCAAGTGAAAAAGGACACTGGCTTTGACATTAAATACCTCCACTTTTGAGACTAGCCTTGCTCCTTGCCAGTTTGGTGACCTGAGGAAGATGTTACCTAAGATCTCAAAGCTTGAGTCTCCTCATTTGCAAAAAGGAAGATTAATATTTGTGTAGGTTTGAAATGAGAGGATGACTTTAAAATACATGCAAAATCTTTCACAAGGCACAAGTTCCATAGTTGTTCATTTATGGTATATTTATTTGGTGATTATTTCTGCTAAAAGAACCTCGGAGTCCTAGAGATAGTAGTAGTAATAGCAGTAACAATAGCTAACATCTATCAAGTCCTTATTTTGGGTCAGATGCTGGTTCTACTATTCTTGTAGCTTTCACACGTATTATGAATTGTATGTATTGGACTCTATCTCACTTTCTTCCCTAAATTAAATACATGCCATTCCTCCTGTAAAAGTGTGTATATGCTGATATATATGCATTTGTAAGTTAAATGCATATTTGTAAGTCAAATGCATATTAAGAAAATTTAAATGGAAATGAAAACTGCTTTCTTCAGTTGAATCATGTCCAATACCAAACATGAAAATCACATCTCTTATAGCTCTACATTATATTTATCCTAACATATAATCCTTTCCCTTTTCTTGTTCTAGTCAATTTTACTTTCTTAATTTTTTTGGTTATATATCAGTTTTGTTTTTTAAATTCATATAGAAGACTTCTATAAATATAGAAATAAAAAGGACACTTTTGCACAGTAGCATGATTTAGAATACTTGAAATTAAATAAAATGTATACTGAATTGATATCATAAATCAACATTATCCTCTGTTTTAACAGTCTTTGCCTATCTGGCCACAGTTTTTCATATTCTCTGTTGGCAGTTAATTCTAACATCAACTGTTCTTATACTACAGCAGAACATTTTTTCCCCTTAACATCAGTTTGTCTATTTATTCTCCTGTTTCAGTTAAAGAATGACAATAATTGGACCTTACCCTAATAACTCTATCTTGTTGCTATGTCATGATGCTGTTCTACATATTTTTACTCTTATTCTTGCTTTTATTAAGGTCAATTTTATCAAAACACTTCTCAAAGAAAAACTAAATTATGTGTGAAATTTTTCAGGTCTGGGGATCAACCATCCATATGAAAAAATTGTAATTCCATTACTGTAGAAATATCTTCCTTCTCTACACTTCAAATGTTTGACTAATATGCTTTTTGTTCTTTAAAATGTTTGGATAAAAGGCTTGAAAGCATATCATTGCCAATACCATTTTCTAAAAATCAACAAGCTTTATAGTTTCTTATAAAGACTGTGACCTGAGGCAGGACTTCGCACTGCACATTCACAAGGATATTAATTCCCAAAGCTCTGTGTGATTTGAATACCATTGCTGTCATTTGTCTTCCCTTCTTTTCCCCAGAGAGAAAGCTCAGATACTTTTCAAGTTACTTCTCTGCATTCCAGATGAAAGAAGATGAAGGAAAATGAAATTAATGTTATAAATTTAATGATTTAAGTTTAGCGATTTTTGTTACGTTTTTCTTGGAAATTTTTAAATTGCTTTTCCCCAAGTTAATTCCATATCTCTACAGGAAAAATAGCTGAACCTAGTAAAAAGTTAATGGGCAATTATTTAATTTACTTCCAACTGAATTTACTTTTCTTGTTTTCAAAACGATTAAAGTATGAAAGGAATATTTTTAAAGTTTTCTTTTTTAGGAAATCCAAGTTAATTTTAACAAGATAGCAATCCTTGTTGCTCTTTATATCAGTGATTTGGGAGGAGTTACTAAAAATGGTAGAAGGGCAACTGAAGAATTTAGTATCATTCT
The DNA here is from genome assembly GCF_964270905.1 of Leucopleurus acutus. Lineage (NCBI taxonomy): Eukaryota > Metazoa > Chordata > Mammalia > Artiodactyla > Delphinidae > Leucopleurus > Leucopleurus acutus. The sequence goes on from NC_139143.1 coordinate 52,544,007, forward strand.
AAAATTTTATGAAATTTGTAAATTTTAGTTTCACAGAGTGATTTATGAAATAAATTTATTTATTTATGAAATAAAATATTCTCTACGAAACACTGAAGAGAAAACAAAATATATTCTTTAGGTTAGATGTTAAGCGATAATGTAGCCTAGTGTCTTGTCATATTTGACCCTTACTTGGTGACATTTTTTGCCATTGATGAAAAAAGGAATAATTCACTAGAAACTCTGAAAGTAAAAACACTTCCTTGGTATTCCCAATGCCTATAACAATGCCTGATTTTGAATGAAGAGAAAAAGTAAATATTTGATTTCTTCCCTGGCTGGTTGTTCTAATTAAGCATCCCCTTGGATCCCAAGACAATTCAAAAATAAATTCCATAAGATGCAGCCAGTACAGAGGAAATCTCCAGAGAAATGGACACGAGCTTTCATTCCAGGGGAGAAAGAAAGATTATTTTCTTGAACAGAGATGTCATATGACCCTATAGAGTGTCTGTATCAAGTTCAATTCCAGATATTGGCTGGGGAGAGAATCAATGGAGTATGATTAAGAATCACAAGCCTTCACCTGGAGACAAATGGAGCAAGGAGGATAAGGGTACTCCCTGAAGATCCGTCAGAACAAAAGAAGGGGAGAGGCAGGAAATCAGGAAATGCCAGCGCCAGGTCTCACTGAGAATGTAGGCATTTTCATTCTGGCCAGATTTCCAAGAATATATCCCAGCTGAATTCTTTTTTGAAGAGAAAAAAAAAGAATACAGTAAATCTCTTCCTAACATTCTATCAGCTAGAAATCTCCATTACTTGGCCCTTCTGAATCTTTATATAATGAAAACTGATGATTAGGTTTTTAAGTATCTTTTGTACCATCAAAGTAAAGTTTGTATTATATTTGATATAGTTTAACTGTTAAATACACATTTTTAAAAGAAGCCACCCATGTATGACATTCATTTATAGCTATTTAAGTCCACTCTACTGCAGACACTTGTTCATCCCACAGTGGACCAGAGGCTCAATGAGAGCTACGAGGCTCTTGCCCTCAGGAGCTCATGATAAAATACCAGAACATAAAAAGTTTAAACAATTAGGGCAGTACAATTTCTAGTTCCTATGATCCATGTACAGGATAGAAATTTTTCTGTAAAATTTTTTTTCAAAGAATGTGGACATCCAAAGCGGCAAAGAAGTTGCTATATCAAGGGATAGAAAAGTAAATTGTCAGTAAGTATCAAGATAATGACTGAAAAAGAATGACATGGTATAAGAGAAAGGAAATGGAGGATTAATGAAAAAGATTATCAGAAGAAATTGAATAAAAGAGAAAAACAGTCAAGGGATAACTATATATACCTATTTAGATATTTATGAAACATAATTCAATTTAGTATGCAATTTAAAAATAAAGACAGTCACAATAAAAGAATCACGATGGAATACATATTTGGAATGCCAAACTTTTGAGTTTTTTCATCCTATGCCCCAATTATGCTCATACCGTATATAGTTCCAAATCAAGTCATGCACCCTACAGTGAACCAATAAAGTATTAAACTTCAAACTCTAATTTGGACTCTGTTAATTTGTACATAATGGTTCGTTTGTTCGTTTGTTCATTCATTCTTGCATTCATCAAAAATTCAGCACATTCTACATGCCAGGCATTTTACTAAGGGATTCACTGATGAGCTAAATCAGACATAGTTCTTCACTGTGAAACGCCAACTAGTTTGTGACGGAGAGAGGCAGTGAGATATGACCGAGCCTGGAGGATAGGGCAGGATTTTCTGAGGAAGTGGTATTCCAGATGAGATTTTGAATATAGGATTTTAAACTAGGTTAAAGGAGCATGGACGTGAGGGCAGGATGAAGAACAAGAACTTCCTATGCAAGGAGAACAGCATGTGCAAAGGTCCTGTGGGGAGACAGGTGGGGATACAGACAGGAGGAGGCTCTATGCAAGGCCCCTGTGGCAGAGCTCAGGGTCCAAGGGAGAGAGCGGCTCTAGGAAGGGCTCTAGGTTGACAGGCCTCAGGTCACTCATGAACTTGGGAAGACTTTGATGAGATGGGGGTAGGAGGTGAGTGGACAGGGTATTAGGGAGAAATGTTCAGAGATGTATTTTGAAATTATTTTGTCTGCCTGTCAGAGTAGAGAAAAATAAAAAGAAGAGTAAATGCAGGAAAATCACTTAGAAGCTTTTTTGCATTAATTTAGCCTAAAGATACAGTATCTGGGACTAGGACAGTGCCAATAGAAAAGGAGAAAAGTCAATTGATATCAAAATTATTTAGAAAGTTAAAAACCAAGACTTGATTCATAGTTTGTATATTGGGGTGGGGAGGGGGGAGAGAGGCAGGGAATGGATATAGTAAGGATAACTCAGATCTTTGGTAGTATAACCAGAATATTGTAGGCATCATTCACAAAGATAACAAATACAGAACAAAGAGCAAGGATTTAGGACCAGATTTGGGGCAGTGGAAAGAGAACATTTGTGAGTTTCACTTTGGAGGGCCACTGTGACATCCAAGAGCCTGACATAAGGGTCTATTTCTCAGAGGAGAGGCCTAGGCTAGAAACGTATTTATGTGGGTATGGACGATTTCTCCTAAAGAGAAGAAATAAAAATGAGAGAAAATACAGGGCCACTTTCAAAACCTCCTAGGATCCTAAATATTTAATGGTCAATTGGACAGAAATGAGCTGCCTAGGAAGCTGAGGAAAAGTGGGAAACAAAATGAGAGCACACGTAAGGGAAGAGAATGTCTCAAGAAGAAGGGAGAGGCCAGTATTGCCGAGAATTACACAGATGTTAATCTAATATGCTGACAAGTGAAATGCTACCACTGCATTTAGCAAAATACAAATCATATATCACCAACTAGAGCTACTTTGACAGAGCAGGGGTGTGGCAACTAGATCGAAACAGACTGAGGAGTAGATGGGGAAGGGATGTGAAGAAAAGATGGCGGTCAATACAGACAATATTCTTGACACTGAAGGAACTGAGAGAGAGAAGTTATTTGTAAGAGGATGTGAGAAAAACAGAGATTTGTTGTTTATTTTGTTTTGCTTATAATGGTTTGATTTGTTGGGATCCGTTTGTTTTGGGGGAAGACAGAAACATTTAAAAGTAAATGGGAACCCTTAAGCAGTTGAAAAAAAAAGAAAAATAGTTTGATAGGTTAAGATCCTGAGAAAGCCAAGGAGTTGTGATTAAGTAGGGAATGAGGATGGGATGGATACCAGATGTAGGTGGATTACATGCTAGGTATGAGGAAGCAGAGGGCTTCCATTTATATATGCCTGTGTGTGAAACAGTAAGTGAGACAGCTTGCTCAGACTAGATCATTAGCTGAAATAGCCAGTAGTAAAAGGGTAATGGGATAGAGGTTTAAGAATAGATAAGATTTGCAACTGTCATTGAGAGGAATGGGAGATATAATTGACCAAAGAAACATAGTAAGATCATGGAAGTACTAAAAGTCCAGTGAAAATAGGTGGTTACGTATTTACAGTGGAAGCAACCTGCCATGTTGTGAGGTTTCAACAGCACTTGGCCGTCGGTGGACATAATTGCAGTCATTCAGGAATGAGGTTTTGCCTTTTGAACAGAAGAGCAATGGACAAGAAAGAAAAAGGAGTGTTTTTGAAATGACAGAGCTCTGAGCTAGATTGGAAGAAAGTGAAAAAGGAGAGATCTGATGGCCTTGGAGACAGGATAGGGGTCAATGGACTAGAGTGCTTGATGAGGGTGAAGGAGTAGTTGTAGTGTAAATAGCTGCAAAAACAAGCTTGTGGACCTGCTTGAATTAGTGATCTGAGAGACGGAACAGATTGGGGTGATCATAAGATCCAGAGGGTGTGTGTGAGAATAGAAGACTGAGATGGAGTACTGAAAAGGTCATTGAAGACAAATAGCACGTCAAAGAACTGAGAGGAGAAGGTTCTGACAGGTCATCCCCATCAATGCTGAAGTGCACCGGAATGACGGCAGCCCGAAAGGGGAAAGGCAGCCAATGATTCAGGTATCAATAGCTTAAATGAATGATGAGGACTGGCCAAAAGATCTGTAGGTGATTGCAGCAGAGACCATCCATGGAGGATAGGACAGTAAAACAGCCTCAAAGAAGCAATTCTTTTTTGACTAATGGATTTGGGAATAATGACCTCAAAGCAGCAATGAGGAGATGGTGCATATCAACCCTATCTCCAAGTCCTGTTTTCAGAATAACATTTAAACCAATTATTCATCTTCTCTACTAACAAAATTATACTTACAGTCAAAAATTTTGTAAAGATGACTTATAGCAAAGAATATCAAAATTACCATAATTATACCACTACTATTACAGGGAAAGAATTAACTGCTCCTTATGATTCTCAGGGAAAGGAGTCATCTGGAACAAGAGTCAGTAAACTTTTTCTCTAAAGCGTCATACAGTAAACACTTCAGGCTTTGTGGGCCAGTCTGTCACAAGTATGGAATTCTGCCATTGTTGCATGGAAGCGGCCATAGACAATGCATAAATGAAGGTGATATTTTGAACCTAATCTATCCCACTACCATATCTGTCATTCAAATTAAGTCAGAAAAAGTGGTATTAGAATTTAGAAACCAATAACCACTGCTTTCAGACGTAAAACTAAAGAAAATCAGCCAGAAGTTCATTATTTTCCTTTCCCTTAAAAGAAAGAAAATTGAATGCAAGAACTCACCTGAACATAGAGTTCTCTGAGTTCATACTGAAATTTCTTGGGATCTGTGGTAACTGTTACTGGGCCAATTTCTGTGGAGATAAAAATGACATAGGTCAAAAATAGTGATCAATAGCGTTAAAGACTTTAATGTACTATGTCTGCAAATGTCTTTTCACTATGCACTACATGGTTATTTAACAATTAGAAATAGTCAGCAAAACAACAAAGACCACTTCTCAATTTATAGCAACCAAAGAATACCTTAAAATTTGCTGTAAATTATGCATACCTTAAAAAGTGGATTTTTAGCCTCAGAAAATGCAAAGAGATAGTGAAAAAGGTCACAGGACAAAGAGTCAGGAGACCCCAGTTTCAGTCTCTTTTTACTCTCACCAGTCAGTGATATTAATTGGGCACCTACTTTGTTGTTGAAGTCTAAATGAATCACTTATTCATCTTTTAATTCTTCTTTCTCAACTATAAATTGTAAATTTGTCTGCAAATAAAAAATTTAATACTAAACAAAAAACAAAGGACCCTTCCCTGTCTATCCCACAGGGTTTTTAAGAACTTGTAGAAGCAAAGATATGAGGATATTAAAAGTTCAGAAAACAGTCCCTATTGCTTCCTTCACCATGGCTGGTGGTGCTGTCCATCACTATCACCATTCTCCTAAGCTGGCTTTGACCACCATAATTATCTTTGGGGTCACTGACACCCTCATAACTGCCTTAATGTACTGCACAAACCATTGTTTCAAGTGGAAACAGGTGAGGGGACCACTGCATTCCTTGGAACCCCAAGATCTAAGTCAGGTGAAGAGAAAGAGCCCAGATACCAGTGTGGGTTAAATTGATTGATTGATTGATAGAACAATAGTGAGAAAGATATAAATATATAGATATAGATATATACAGCAGGTTTATAACAAACATTTTAATGTGCCAAGACCATTTTCTAAAAACAGAAAACCAACCTTTAAAATAGACAACCAGAAACTGGCCTTTACAGGTATCAATTACTTCCCCCAGGAAACATTCATATATTTAAGTAATAGTATTAAAATTCATCCAAGTATCATGTGTACAGACATACCACCTTAAATTCCCAGGGTGGATGAAAATTTTTCTATTTTATCTAATGAAGATAACAATACAAAATTATAAAAGTACTTAACATTTAGTTTTTACAAGACATTATCTAGCTTCAAATGCTTACTGCTAGAAAAGGACTTTACAACTTCAAAGGCTAATAATTAATTAGCCAGGCCTTCTATAATGTGCTAAATGTGATATAAAAACAGACTTTTAGAATTTTAGAAATAAATGAGGTAAATTGGAAAGGAAGCACGATATGCCTGTCATAAGGCATGTAATTTTTCTTAGAAATTACATGAAAAAAATGTCACCATCCTTCACCAGATTAGACACCTTGCAGTATGCAAAAGGAATGGAGAGGCGATTGAAGAAACTGTGTGAAAATGCAAACATCTGCATTCTATACAGAGCAGAACAGTCACTGGCTGTGTAAAAGTCATGTCCTGAGTATATGGAAAATCGGAGAAGCCCACTCCCTCAAGATTAAACAAAGGCATACTTTGCAAAGGAATGCAAAACAGCAAAGAATATGCTAGGCAGTTACACCCTGACATATAAATTGTCAGCAGCACTGTCAAGCCAAGCTTCTATGTTCCTACATGGTATAATACTGGAGTAATTCTAGAATTCAAAACTCAGGAAGTAGAAAGAAATACAAAGAATACTAGAAAAAAAATTAATTACATGAAAATAAAAAGTACAGACACGCCAGAACATTCCCTATAATAATAATTTTTAAAAGAACCCTGATATATGTCTGTTCTTCAATAGTGGAGATTAAGGGATGCTATTCAAATAGGAGGACTGATTCGCCTTCATTTAGTTATTGAGAGATTCAAATATCCACCTGTTTTCAACAAAGATAGGAAATATCTCCTGAAGCTCATTAATGTACATTTTTGCAAATCACACTGGACAGCTGAGGTAAAACTTCTATCAGTTATGAGCAATACTCAGGAGAGGTAAAGGCCCACTGAGCTGCCACATCCCTCCAGGTGTAAGCATCTTTTCAAACTCTTTTGAATTGAATGATATAACCATTTGGCAAAATCAGCCCTCCTCCCTCTCAAGACTTGTGTCCATTCCAGTCTTTCTCTTCATTTAACAGAGCCTTATGCCAGCTGTGTCATGAGCAATTTCCTCTTCTCTTCCTTTTTTCTCACGTTGGTTTCATCCCCTGTCAAGCCTTTGATGACATTCAACAGGTACAACTTTGTCTTCTCTTCCTTCCTGAACATGGTCCTCTATTGCTTATAAAATTAAATGGGAACCCTCCAAGGCATTTCAGGCCCTCTCTTCTATTTATCTAATCTTCCAACTTCGTCACACCCCTTAGCATGAAGCTACTGCTCTTCCTCATCCATGGCCATCACCATGTCCATGGCCATCTGCCCATACACCTTTTATTCTTTAAAGCCTGATTCAAGTCCTATCTTCTTGAAAATTTTGCCTTTTCTTCAATATGCTTTAATGTTGTTTGATGTCTGTATAATAAAGACATGGGAAGAATGAAGGTGAATAACATTTAACAGAATGCAGGGACAATATCCTATTTTATTCAACCATCAATCTCCAAACAGAATCCTCAAGCTAGATGGGGCATTAAAGATCATTTGGTTCAATTCTCTTATCTACAGACAAGAAAACTTGAGGTTCAGAGAAGATGACCCTGAAAGATTTTGGTAGTGAAGAAAGAGGTTAAGATATCTAGAAATATTTTCTACACTGAGCAACCTCCACACCTCACTAACATTTCCTCTTTTCCAAGATCTCCATTCTGTCAATGATTACATCACTATTAACTTTCTTCTTTCCTCTGGACCATAGGCAAGACAGGCCATGTTAGGAGTGCCTAATTCGATGCACACAATATCTAGAATTCTTTATTGTCACATGCCTGGATATTATCTTTAATAGAACAAAGAAAATTATCTCTCTTGCCTAGTAGGTATTATAACTAAAAACACAAAGAAACCTCACTAGAAAATTCCTTCTCTAATCTATTTAACAAACACACATTGATCATGGACTATATATGGTCGCCACCGGTAGCATAAGGACGACCAAACATGAACCCTGCCTTCAAAGTCCTGATGGATCTAGTGGAGAAAATAAAACTAATATGTAATTACAGTACAATACAATAAATGCATAAAGAGAAGTATGGAAAAGGTAGTGTGGGAGTACTAATTAACATAGAAAAAAATTTTTTTCAGAATGAACCACGGGGATTTCAAAAAGGAAACGAAAATTTAGGATTCCATATTAGAGAAAACAAAAACGTTCTTTATTAAAACTAATTTCTTTTTAAATTCTATATATCAAGTTTTCACGACAGCCCTGTATTTTATCAAATTACTATTACCTATAACTATCGATATTTGCAAGTACAATTCACAATACTTTGTAACATAGAGTGGCTTCCTTTGAGCCTCACAACAACCTCATGCAGAAGTTAAAATACATACAATTATACAAAAAACTGAAGGTTGGATGATAAGCCAAAGCCAACCAGTCCCTTTGAAGGCTACCACAATACTGTGTGCCTGCGACATGACGGCATCTACCAGATAATACTATGGCTGCCATTGCTTTTTTTGTCTCCCTCACTTGACTGTCAGCCCAAGGAGATGAATTGTCTCAGTGTACCTATAATAGAGTCTCAGTAAATGTCTGAAGACGGGAAGAAGGGAGAGAAGGGAAAAAAAAAGAATAAAGGTTAAGCCCAGGCCTTCAGACCCTTTATTTTGTGCTCTTTTCATTTTACCATAGAGCCTCCACGCTATAGCTAAGACCACGCTACATGATCAGCATGATGACACTGACTAGTCAACTGAGAAAGTCTTCAGTTTACTCTTTTAACCAAATGTTTTGCTCTTTAATCAAGTTCTTGATGCAGATAATCAATAGATACAATTTTCCACACACATCTTATCTTAAAAAGCAAAAGAACATTAAGGTAACATGTTATTAAAAATATAAGGAGTATGTCATGCTTCAGAAGACTACTTTTGATTTAAGAAAATAACTGTCTGAGACTCTAAAAAAAGCCTTTCCTCTTCTCATTAATTGTGTTACTTCCTGTTTCCTAGGGATTTATCAGATGGGTTGGATTTATTTCCGACATCTCAGCCATTGTTCTCTTAACCCGAGTTGCTGGACTGAATTTGAGAAAATAGTGGAAAGAAGTTCACAGTATAATATTTTCTTTCACTGCTTCACTTGGCAAGATCGATATCCAGTTCCTCACTTCCTTTTTCCTTTCTACTAACAGATTTCTGATCCTTATAGTTTTCCTTTACTCAAAGTGGCTCCTTGATAATAAGAGGAATATTTACTGCTGCTTGTTGGGGTCTCAATACTGTCTGTGAATGATTTGATAACGATGTTCACAATTTCCTTGCTTTTTTGAAAAAAATTATGTAGTTCTTGGCTTTATATTTATAGTTATACATAAATATGTGAAAAGTTAAAATGAAAACCCCTAAGCTGCATTGTAAGTTAATATTTGCAAAGCACTGTAAAAGAACAAAAGAAATATATAAATCACAGGGCTTGCCATAATGGAAATTTAAATATAATTGAAAAAAACAGCAAGGTATGAAAAATTAAACAGTTTAATCTAGCATCAGAGAAGCGCAAGTGATATAGATACAGAGGGACAGCAAATTTCTTCAGTGTCCAGAGAAAGACCCCCGAGCTCTAGGGAAATATACAGTGAAGGTATCAGGGAGAAGATGTGGTACGGCACTTGAAGAGAACACTGGATACAGAGGGTGACGTCAGAGCAAAGAAATTCCAGGCACTGTGATATGGCCTATTCAAAACGCCTTCCATGAGCTGAATCTCAACACATTCCACTTTGTAAAAATTCCACTCTTAGTCAATAATTTTACACAAATCAATGATGTCTTCTATGTGCAAAGTTGCTAATATAAATATATACATATTCAAAATATTAATATTGTTTACATGAAAATTAATAAATTATGTTTCTTGCCTTGGGATGGTACAGAAAATCAGATTAATAATTATATTTACTTTCACTGTTTTCAGTTGAATCTACAATACACTCTTTCCAGATTTCTCTCTCCTCACTTAATTATAATGTTGCTGTCCAGCACCATTTTTAAATGATTTGCATCTAAGCCACAAAAACAGAACTGTTTCCTGACTTTGAGCTGAGCCAATGCCAAATATATTTCAGGCCTCATTTAATTGAGTACATGCCTACTCACATTAGAACAGGTAATTTTCAAGACCACTTAAAGGCCCTTAATGATGATTTTGACATGAAGTGATGTACTTGGTGTGTTTTATAAAATCTGAGTCAAAGATGAATTCATGTACAGCATGTTATCTAATATTGATTACATAGCATTCTGATTTAATTTCCAAAAAGATTATTCATTTAACAGTGAGTTGTATAACCTTAAACGTATGCACTTAGCAACACTGCAGATAATATATGTATAATGAAAGGCTCATTTCACTTGGACTGAACAGGATATAGAAAAAGTCATGAACATGAATTCCGTAATGTTTCACAGCTGTTTAGAGGAGGAAGCAAAGAAGAATGCCTTAATAATTGACAGTCCTCACAGGACTGTGAGGTATACTGAGTAGGATGTTATTGCTTAGACTGGACTTTGGCCAGGGCTCCAGCAAGCATTCTTACAACAACAGCCGTGGGATTTTTAATGGCCAACAAAATTCAGACGCTCAGTTTCACCTGTAATACAAAAAATGGCATTTTTTGAGCAAAGATGTTGCTGATTATACGGATCTGAAAATGAAAACTCCAAGATAACAAATTCTTTTTTAAATACATCTTTATTGGAGTACAACTGCTTCACCATACTGTGTTAGTTTCTGTTGCAAAACAAAGCAAATCAGCCATATGCATACACATGTCCCCTTATCCCCTCCCTCTTGAGCCTCCCCCTCCCATCCTCCCTATCCCACCCCTCTAGGTCATGGCGAAGCACCGAGCTGATCTCCTGGTGCTCTGCTGCTGCTTCCCACCAGCCAACTATTTTACATTCGGTAGTGTATATATGTCGATAATACTCTCACTTCGCCCCAGCTTCGCCCTCCCACCCCATGTCAAGGATTCCATTCTCTATGTCTACCTCTTTATTCCTGCCCTGCAACTAGGTTCATCAGTACCATTCTTTTTTTTTAGATTCCATATATATGTGTTAGCATACGGTATTTGTTTTTCTCTTTCTCACTTACGTCACTCTGTGTGACAGTCTCTAGGTCCATCCACCTCACTACAAATAACTCAATTTCGTTTCTTTTTATGACTAATATTCCATTGTATATATGTGCCACATCTTCTTTATCCATTCGTCTGTCGATGGACATTTACGTTGGTTCCATGTCCTCGCTATTGTAAACAGTGCTGCCGTGAACATTGTGGTGCATGTCTATTTTTGAATTACGGTTTTCTCAGGGTATATGCCCAGTAGTGGGATTGCTGGGTCATATGGTATTTCTATTTTTAGTTTTTTAAGGAACCTCCATACTGTTTTCCATAGTGATTGTATCAATTTACATTCCCACCAACACTGCAAGAGGGTTCCCTTTTCACCACACCCTTTCCAGCATTTATTGTTTCTAGCGTTTTTGATAATGGCCATTCTGACCGGCATGAAGTAATAACCTCATTGTAGTTTTGATTTGCATTTCTCTAATATTTAGTGATGTTGAGCAGCTTTTCATGTGTTTCTTGGCCATCTGTATGTCTTCTTTGGAGAAATGTCTATATAGGTCTTCCGCCCATTTTTTAACTGGATTGTTTGTTTTTTTGATATTGAGCTCCATGAGCTCTTTGTATATTTTGGAGATTAATCCTTTGTCTGTTGTCTCATTTGCAAATATTTTCTCCCATTCTGAGGGTTGTCTTTTTGTCTTCGTTATGGTTTCCTCTGCTGGGCAAAAGCTTTTAAGTTTAATTAAGTCCCATTTGTTTATTTTTGTTCTTATTTCTGTTACTCTAGGAGATGGGTCAAAAATGATCTTGCTGTGGTTTATGTCAAAGAGTGTTTTTCCTATGTTTTCCTCTAACAGTTTTATAGTGTCTGGTCTTACATTTAAGTCTTTAATCCATTTGGAGTTTAAGATAAACTCCAGAAAAAGATATCACAAAAAAAGAAAATTATAGACCAGTATCACTGATGAACATAGATGCAAAAATCCTGAGCAAAACACTAGCAAACAGAATCCAACAGCACATTAAAAGGATCATACACCATGATCAAGTGGGGTTTATCCCAGGGATGCAAGAATTCTTCAGTATAAGCAAATCAATCAATGTGATACACCACATTAACAAATTGAAGAATAAAAACCATATGATCATCTCAATAGATGCAGAAAAAGCTTTCGACAAAATTCAACACCATTTATCATAAAAACTCTCCAGAAAATGGGCATAAAGGGAACCTACCTCAACATAATAAAGGCCATAAATGACAAACCCACAGCAAGCATCATATTCAATAGTGAAAAACTGAAAGCACTTCCACTAGGATCAGGAACAAGACAAGGATGTCCACTCTCGCCACTCTTATTCAACATAGTTTTGTAAGTCCTAGCCATGACAATCAGAGAAGAAATAAACAGAATACAAATTGGAAAAGAAGTAAAACTGTCACCGTTTGCAGGTGACATGATACTATACATAGAAAATCCTGAAGATGCCACCAGAAAACTAATAGAACCAATCAATGAATCTGGTAAGGTTGCAGCATACAAAATTAATGTACAGAAATCTCTACATTCCTATACACCAACAACGAAAAATCAGAAAGAGAAATTAAGGAAACACTCCCATTCACCACTGCAACAAAAAGAATAAAATACCTAGGAATAAACCTGCCTAAGGAGGTGAAAGACTTGTACTCAGAAAACTATAAAGCACTGATGAAAGAAATCAAAGATGACATAAACAGATGGAGAAATATACCATGTTCTTGGACTGGAAGAATCAATATTGTGAAAATGACTATACTGCTCAAAGCAATCTACAGATTCAATGCAATCCCTATCAAACTATCAATGGCATTCTTCACAGAATTAGAACAAAAAATCTTACAATTCATATGGAAACACAAAAGACCCCAAATAGCCACAGCAATCTTGAGAAAGAAAAACGGAGTTGGAGGAATCAGACTCCCAGACTTCAAACTTTACCACAAAGCTACAGTAATCAAGACAGTATGGTACTGGCACAAAAACAGAAATACAGATCAGTGGTACAGCATACACTGCCCAGAGATAAACCCCTGCACATATGGGCACCTAATTTATGACAAAGGAGGCAAGAACATACAATGGACAAAAGACAGCCTCTTCAATAAGTGGTGCTGGGAAAACTGGACAGCTACATGTAGAAGAATGAAATTAGAACACTACCTAACACCAAACACTAAAATGGCATTTTAACATCAAAATATATCCGAGCATTGACAAGGTATACTCAGATAATAAAACATATAATATTTTAAGTCATGCTACTTAATCAAATTTAACTAACAAGCTTTCCAATGTGATCAAGATACTCTGAAAGCAAACAAGAAGAAAATTAATACTATTTTCCAGAACATTTTTAAATTTAGATATGATATTCTTATAGGAGACTGTGTTTAATACTTTAAAATGAAAAATATTAGAATTCATTTCAAAGTTTTAATTGTTCTCTTAGACAATTCTTTAGCATTAATAGTCTTCCAAATAAAAGTAAACATTGGGGGGGATAAAGAAAAGAAAAACTATAAAAGGAGCAGTAAAATGTTTTTGAAAAGAAAATAATATGCTTGAAAATCCTTAGAAAAGAATCATTAATATTGCTGAAATTTCCACATGTTAGGAAAACACACTTAACTTCAGCCCTGATTGTTCCCACAACTAAACAAATACATGCAGTCCTTTGATCACGTTTTCAGGGAAAATACAATTCAGTGGTCCAAAACCATATTTACGAAGTAAACACTATTTGCAAACAATGAGAATCAGAGGCATGGCAAAATATAGATGATTTTCATGTGTCTGTATATATGTTATAATATGTGTATGCTTTTCCCTAAATACTTGCATTCATTCAACAAACAGGCACTCTATCCTTAAGCTTGGTTCAAATAGGCAGGAGAAAGCAAATACATTTAAAGAGCGGGGTCTTGAGTATAAGAGAGTCCGAAGTATCTGGGTGTATCTTATAAACAAAGAGGTGGCTGAATGGACTTGTGACCGGTACAGTTGTACCAGGCCCTACTCTCAAAAGAACCCCTGCTTTGGGGTTTAATGCTTTGCAGTCACTGTCTTGAAATAATTTTATGTCTGAATTTATGTTTCATAAAGCAAACTTCAATGGGAAGATGTTAACATGTACTCCAAGTTTTTAGCCTCATCTCATACATGGTCCTGCCCCTATCACCTTCTGGGGGCAGGTTCTCAGCCACCTGTTCACCCACCCTCATATGCCCCCACCCATACCCAGCACCCCAGTCCCTGCTTCTGCCATCTGCCCCAGTGAGGACCTGGAGTGAGGATTGGGAGGGTTAGGATAAGGGCACTCAAGTGCTGGCCAAGGTTAGAGGCCAAGTCTTAGCCTCTCAGCTGGGACAAGCCTTTTAATGAACTCCCAATCCATATGCCAGGCACTTCCCAGCACCAAGGTTTGAAGATCTCTGGGGGTCATCTGTCTGCCAAGAGTTGAGGCAATGGGGCCAGAGACGGAGGAGATATCTGGCTCAACTTCACCAGACCCTGCTTCCAGCTTGAGCACAGTGCTTGGGTCCCAATGGCAGGAGGGGGAATCTGACAGCCTTCATCCCTAGGTGGGACCTCAGGGACCAGAGGGGCCAGTGTGGGTCTGCACTTGAACCACAGGTATCCTGCTACCCAGGAGCGCTCCCTTCGCAGGTGCCATGCCAGGAGGATCTTCTCTTCCTCCTTGCAACCCTCTGTAGCCTAGCTTAAACCACTAAGCGAATTTTACCATCCATCTTTATTTTGTGCAATGTCAATATTAGACGCAAATATCAGAGCATTTGACTATTAGGTAGATTAACCCAAATTATACAATTTGTATTTCACGGCTGATACCAGATGGTGCCTCCAGCTTTCCAGAAGAGACACGCAAGTCAGATTTGGGAAGGTTGAAGGAGGAACCATTCATTTATGATCCCAGCAACAGGATGAATGTTCCAGGTTTATCATGACATTGAATTAAATAGTACTCCTTATTGAAAAACATAAAGGATTTTTTAAATGAAAAAAGACCACGGTTACATAAAAGAAAGCTAAATATTAAAATGTTATTCTGCCAAGTTAATTTATGGATTTAATACATTAAAAATCTCAAAAACAATATTTTTTGGCTTATGTTTTAGAATACTTAGCAACAATATTCCTAAATTTATTCTGAGCAGCACATGGGCAATCATATCAATGAAAACTGGCCAAAAAAACTATAAACAGGACATCTTAAGCATGAATAACTAAGAGGACAGAAGTGTTGACATACAAATAAATATGTAATAAGTAGAAAAGAATTAATAATTATATACAAACTAGCATCTGAAGACAAGATGCATAAAGTAAGATTATTTATTTTAAAAATATTTATCTCGAATTCATATTTTACAGTATCTAGTAAAAATAAGCTCCAAAGGGTTAAATGGTTCAATATAACCATTGTAATTATTTCAACTGAATATAAATTAGAATATATATCAGATATATATAGAAAAAAAACATTCTCCTTTTCAAAGTAATAGAAGAAATCACAAGGGGAAATACTGACAGATATGAATATATAAAAATCAAGTAAAAATTAAAATCTAAAAAAGATATAAAGCCAGATTTGCCAACATTTATGTCATCAATTAAAATAAATTAAAATCTATACTATCTGAAGAGATCAAATTTTTACAAAAAAAAAATAAAGTACCAATCACTAAATGAAAGGAAAATTCATTAAAAGAAGGATAACAACAACAAAAAAAAGACCAGAAACAAACGCTCATATTTAGTTATAGCAAAAGAGAGTGAACTGCAGCAAATCTGAAGTATCTTGTAAGAAAGAAAATGATTTTGTTTAATATTTTCACTCAAACCAGTATCATAGTAAACCTGCAATACTGGTACGGTCGTTAAGATTATAAGTGGCTGTAACTTTTGTGAAATTCACTGTAGTTATGTGTATGATATGATTATAGGTATGATAAGTCTTAAAAGTATCTTGTGATAAAGTCATTTCCCGCTTTGTTATAATCCGCTGAAAATAGATACTGATATTACTAGGATATCAATAATGTCAAAATAGAGAAATGATTATAAACATGATTCTCTAAATAATATTAGGCAGCAATTAAACTACTGTTCCATGTAGAAACACAAGTGAATGTTCATCTTACAACATTAAAAAGCAAAACATAGAATTATAGGTACCTTGATTGCAACCATCTACAAAGACACATACGCATAAAAACAAATTCTGAAAGGTCACACCACAGTAAAAATTGATTCTTGGAATAAGTGGAGTGATGATTACTTTTTTTCTTTCTTCAAATTTTTCAAATTATTTGTACTTGTAATTTAAGGAGAAAGAGAAGAATTTCACTTGATCACAGACAAGTATGAGGTTTTGTTCATAAATTCTGGCTGACTGTGGTTCTTAATTGGTTTAAATTGGTCACTGGAGAAAAGAGGCAAAAATATTTTTCAGCATTGGGCAACATAACAAGAAAAGCATTGATTTGAGACATTATCTGTTAATGCTGTGAGGCAAAATATTTTAACTATTTAGAATCTAACCAGAACAGTCATTGTCTGGATATGGTATTCTTTTCTAATCTTCTCACTTCCAGCTTCCAGCTTTCTTTCAAACGCCCAACTCTTGACAATGTCATCTTCCTACTGTTAGTTAGTCTTTATTGAATATACAAAGAATTCCTTTTGATTGGATGAAATAAAACACTCTCCACACTTGTAACACGGAAGCTCAATCACAGTCACATTTTGTTTCTCTTCTGCTTATTACTGACGTTTTTCTCTACACACTCTTGCAATGACGTGTGTTCATATACACATGTGTGTCTTCTGTTTTGCTTTTTTTCTCTTCATAGAAAAAATATGGGAAATAGGAAATACCCAGTATAATTGTAAATATTGAACATGAAACCAAATCATCACTGTGAATATGCATTTTAAATTTAAATACCTCTCCTACTGGGAAGAAGTTCACAGTATTCTTTTTTTTTTTTTTTTTTCTTTTTGCGGTACACGGGCCTTTCACTGTTGTGGCCTCTCCCGCTGCGGAGCACAGGTTCCAGACGCGCAGGCCCAGCGGCCACAGCTCACGGGCCCAGCCGCTCCGCGGCATGTGGGATCTTCCCAGACCGGGGCACAAGCCCGTATCCCCTGCATCGGCAGGCGGACTCTCAACCACTGCGCCACCAGGGAAGCCCCCGGAGTATTCATCTTAGTTGGTAACTAAAAGCATCCCAGATTTGGAAGTTACTATAGTCTAAAGTAATGAAGTTAATTTACTATGTGCCATTGTGAATAGACTCCAAAGGCACTTTCAACTCAAGACAAACCCGTGCATCGTGCCCGTACCTGGTAAGAGGAAAGCATCCGCATAGGAGCCACCTCACTTCTCCTCCCACATCACGAGCACACTACTGCATTAGCAAGGAGAGGGATGTCCCCATAGATACCAAGAGGCTGTGGCACATACCAAATCAAGGACAAGAGACACTCTGTGGCACTTCTCTCATATCACAGTGATCAGTCCTTTCTTACCATTCAGGGTTTCAATACCTCTGCTCCAAGCTCCCATGTTTCCCTATTTTACTCTGAAGGACATTCCTATGAACCAATTATATCAAGCCTTCTCTTTAAAACTTGAACTGCAAAAGGCAGGAGTTGTTTCCTTTTTGTACTACATTCCTCAAACCAAAATAATTAATATGTTTTACAGACATCCATTAATAAAAATTAGCAGAGACACTGAGAGGGAGATTTGGCCAAGTGAAATTCCCAACCAAACTGATTAATAATAGTGCTTAGATGGGCGCTGATCCAGACACCACCAGAAAATCTACATAGCCTAGATGAAAAGTGACATTGGATTTGGGAAACGGTCCACTCGCATGGCCCTCATTTACTAAATGTTTGACACCTAAGAGTCAGTCGGTTGTCTTTCTTAAGAGCTCAGGCACTGGAATCAAAACTACTTGGGTTAGAAGCAAGGCTCTGCCACATAATAGTTTTTTGGTTTTGTTTTTAATTTTTATCCAGTTCCTAAATCTCAATGACTTTCAGTTTCCCCATCTATAAAGTGGGGGAAATAATCATAGCTACACCACTGTGTTGTCGTGAGAGTTTAATCAGGATAGCATGCATGATGCAATGCTTGGAATGGATTAAACACGCTAACTCTGCTATTGCTACTGCTGCTACTGCCAGTAACTTTCATGAGAAAGTAAAATACATTATGTTATGTACTATGATTGGTTATATAAAAATCTACTATAATATAAGGAACAAATTCAGTCTTGGAGTTTAGAAAAACATAATACTTTTCTTGTGCTTATCACTGCTTAAGATGATTTAATGAATTTGAATTTCCAACTCAAATCGCATTAGTTAAGTAAGGTGTGTTGTTGTTTTTTTAAGGTACATTCTTATCAAGGCATGCCCCCTAAAAAAATCTTCTTATTTTTACCTTGCATCAGATGAAAAATGTCAAACTTTTAGACAAATAAAACTCTTGCTGGCCTTTGGAGATAACAAAACAACATATCTCATACTTGTCATTAAATCAGATCTCAGAATCTGAAGTTACATGATCAAGCATTTCAAAAATATGTTTGATCTTTAATTTCCACTTCTCTGATACTTAAAAATATTAATCCCCAAACAGGATTGAGATAAGAACAGCATTTATCAAAAAGAGAAAACAGGTATCTGATTTAGGGTTGCTAATTAATATAAGAAAATACTACTGTCAAGTTCTATTTTCTATTCACTTTTCCCAAAGTAATATAGAAAAATGTCCCCCTCTACACCTTTGTTTATATTTTTTCTATATAAGAGACTGTTCTCTCCCTTATCAAACTTTTCTTTAAGATTTAATTCAGGTCCCAACTTTTTTGGAACAAATTCCTGAGTGTTTCAATCCTTAGAGGTCACTCCTCTGAATTCTTTTAATGACATATCTCAACTGTTAAGTATTTACCCAATGTGGTAAATGTCCTCTAAAATGGCCTCCAATGACCCCCACTACCTGATACTCACACCCTTGTGTAATCGCCTCTCCTTAAGAATGGGTTGAACCTAATAACTTGCTTCTAATGAAGAGAACAGGGCAAAAGTGATGGGATGTCACCCACCACTGGGATTAGGTTGCAAAGAGACTATGGCTTCTGTCTTGCATGTACTCTCTTGCTCTCTGATGGAAATTACCCATATGAGCTTCCCTATTATCCTATGGAGAGGTTCACGTGGCAAGGACAGAGGGCATCCCCTGGCCAACAGCCAGCAAGTAACTCAATCCTGACAACAGCCATGTGAGTAACAAAGTGGACCTTCTCCAGTCAAGCCATGCAATGACCACAGACTCAGTTAGTTCCTTAATTGTAGACTTGTGGGAGACCCTGAATCAGGGGACCCAGCTACATTTTACTGGGATTCCTGACTCCCAAAAAGTATGATTTAATAACTGTTTGTTATGTTACAACACTAAGGTTTGGAATAATTTTCCATGCAGCAATAGATTCATTTAACTCCATATTCAGTCTCCATAGCTAGATTATAACTTCTCTGATGACAGCAACTGTGATATTTCGAATCTCCATCATTTGGACAGTGACCTTCACTGTGTGATGATGGTAAAGTTACAGAAATACTTAGACAACAATTTTGAACAATATATACAAGTATTACTTTAAAAGTCACTATAAATTGCAGTATCTTCAGAAATCTGTAATTTAATTTGCAAAACAGAGAATATATAAACATATGTATGTATATATGCATGTGTTTATAATAAGTAAATGCCCACAATAGAAACAGATCATAAATGACCAAATTTAGAAGAGGCACAGAAGTAATAATTAAGGAAATGAAAAGTGTGATATCTGGAAAATCAGAAAACAGTATGGCTATCTGAAAAATATTTAAGAAAAAAATACTCAGCATTACAAAATCTCTTAAAACTATGGCATTTAATCCTAAAAATTAAAGAAATAGTGAACATTAATAGAAACGATGTCATTCATACATTATCTCTAATGGTGCCTATGAATTCCATCATGATCATTAAAGCAATAAAGTTAGGTGGATGAATTAAGCAAAGAAAATTCAAAGAAATTGAAATTGAATTCAAGACTCTAAAGAAGTTATTAATAAAGCATTCACTCTGCCAAAGAATAAATGGACAAAAATTTAAGCTCTCTTCTGGCAAACACTCTTCTTCCAACACTTTTTAATTCAATAAATCATCTTTCAGTCCCTACTAGGTAATCCTACCCCATGCCTGAAGCTGACCACCGGAAGCCTGGTAAAACAGTTCATACTGCAGCCCAATTGCTTTGTGAATTTGTGATGTTTTAATTCTGTAAATCTCAACTCACCTATCAAGTTTACTGTAAAAAAGCTGAATATGTTTGGCACAGGTCATAAGGAAGAAAGTTTAGAAGGCATATTTCTGAGATGGAATACAACAGACTAGCATAGAACAGAATTGTGAAGTGCACTGTTCTTAGTGCAAGGGAACCAACTGTGGAGGACACAGACGTGATCTCCTCCCCCGTGGATTTCACAGTATGAGAGAGAAAATGGACAATAAAACAAGTAAACAAGCAAAGAGGGAAAAAAATAGCAACAGGTTGGAATAAGTGTTGTGATGGAAATAAGCAGGCTATGGGACAAATAATGGGCAGAGGGGCTGCTTAATAGTACAGCATCAAAGAAGACCTCTTTCATTTCCCTTGTGCAAAACGAATGTCCATAATCTTTGTCCATTTTTATACTGGGCTGTTGCTCTTTTTGTGTCAATCTGTGAAAGGTGTTTATATTAAGTAAATTAGGTTTTGTCTGTGACATGAGTTGCGAAGTTTTTTCTACCTTGATGTCTCTTGTGGCAATTTTGGTCATGTAGAAATAGTTTTCTTTTATGTAGTAATAAAATTTATCACTCTTTTCCCCATGGTTCTTGGTTTTTATCATAGTTGGGAAAACTTTCTTCATGCTGAAGTTATATAGAGTTCTCCCATGATGTCTTCTAGTCCTTTTAAGGTTTATGTTTTAGATTTACATCTATGGTCCATTTGAAGTTTCTGCGGGTGTAAGCTATGAAGTATGGATCCACTTCTCTTCCAGATGGCTACCCTGTTGGCTCATCATTATTTATTGAAAAATCAATTTTTCCCTACTGATATTACATGCCACTACAATTCATGTATGTATTCTACATTTTTTTCCATTGATCTTTTGCTTCATACCCAGAACCAAATTGTCTTAAAAACTGAGGCATGTTTTAATCTCAGGTGGGGCTAATTTCCACATCATCACTCTCCTTTTGCTGAATTTTCCTAGCTATTGGTGCTTATATATTTTCTATAACAATTTAAGATCAGCCTATCTAGGTCCAAAACCATCCTGTAGGTATTTTTGTGTATGTCACATAAATTTATAGAATGAATTAGGAGAAACTGACAAGATGCTGAGATTTTCCATGGTGTATTATTCCAATTATTAAAGTATTCTTTCGGGAATATTAGAAGCTTTTTATAGGGTTTTTTCCATACAGAAGTTTGCATATTTCTTAAGTTTATTGCTATTTCATGTATACTCTTTGATGTCGAAAATCAGGGGGTCTTCCTTCCATTACCTCTTCTAAATGTCTGTAACTTTGCATATCGAAAAGCTACTAATTTTGTATATTAATTTATTTTTTACCACTGTTTAGATCTTTTTTTACTCTTTGTAAGAATTTTCAGCTGATTGTTTTGGTTTTCCAGGTATACAATCATATAAGCTGCAAATGATTTTCTATTTTTATATCTCTAATTTCTTCCTCTAATTGAATTGGTTAGTACTCCAGAACAATGTTAAATAATAGCTGTGATAATGAACATCATTGTCCGGTTCTAAAATTAGCAAGAGGGCTTCCCTGGTGGTGCAGTGGTTGGGAGTCCGCCTGCCGATGCAGGGGTCGCGGGTTCGTGCCCCGGTCTGGGAGGATCCGGCGTGCCGCGGAGCGGCTGGGCCCGTGAGCCGTGGCCACTGGGCCTGCGTGTCCGGAGCCTGTGCTCCGCGGCGGGGGAGGCCACAGCAGTGAGGGGCCCGCGTACCGCAAAAAAAAAAAAAAAAAAAAAAAATTTAAAATTAGCAAGAATACTTCTAGTCTTTCCACATTATGTATGATACTGGATTTGGGATTAAAATATACATATGTTATCATATTAAGAAAATATTATCTAGTCACAATTACATTAGAGATTTTTCTTTTTGGTGTTAATTATAAACATTAAATTTTGTTGCTTTTTCATGTGTATGAATATAATCATGTGCTTTTCTCCTTAAATGTAATGTTAATAGATTTCCTTTTATTGAACCATTATTATATCCCTGAAATAAACCCCCTTTATTCTTTTAATGTGTGCTAGATTCTGTTAACATTTTATTTAGGATTTTTGTGTAGTTATTTGCATGAATATCAATGATGTGAAGTTTTCTTTTAATTGTAACCTTTATTAAATTTTGATGTGAATATCATGCTCATATTATTTTAAAAATTGACAAATTTCCTTTTCCTGTTCCCTGAAATAGTTTAAATATCACTGACATTAGGTTTTAAAGGGTTTGGTAGAATTCCCTTGTGAAATCATCAGGATCTAGAGCTTTTATTGATGGGGGTACTATATATTTCTCCATCCTCCTCACCCCCCCCAACTTAATATGTCTGTCTTTATTTTCTACATATTTTGGAGTCTTTTAGTAAATTATCTATCTTGAGATAATTTAACCACTTTATGCAATTTTTCAAATTACTCATCTAGAGTTTAGAAAACAAAATCTCTTAAGGCTTAAATTTGCTGCATTTTGAGGTATTTTCCCTATTATCCTTTCTTACATTATGTATTTTTGCCCTCTACATTTTTTGTAATTTCATTAGCTAATATTTTAGTTTTCCCAAAGAAAATCTACTTCTATTCATCTCTTATCTAATTCATTTATTTCTGCTTTTATGTTTTTTAATTGTATCATCTTACTTTGCATAAATTCATTTTGTTGTTTTCTTCCAGCTTCCTAACTTACTACTCAAAGTAGCAAATGTATACTTTTTCTTCTGGGATTTATTTATCTACATGTCATAGATACTGATAGGCTGTATTTTTATTATACTTATTTTCTATATTTTAACAATTTTAGTTTGGATTTCCTTTTTTTTTTTTTTTTTTTTTCTTTGGTGGTACGCGGGCCTCTCACTGTTGTGGCCTCTCCTGTTGTGGAGCACAGGCTCGGGACACGCAGGCTCAGCGGCCATGGCTCACAGGCCCAGCCGTTCCGCGGCATGTGGGATCTTCCCGGACCGGGGCACGAACCCGCATCCCCTGCATCGGCAGGCGGACTCTCAACCACTGCGCCACCAGGGAAGCCCTGGATTTCCTTTTTGACATGACTTTGAGACAAAGATTTTCTAATTTGATGAATTGTTTTAAATTTTATTCTCTTATTAATTTCTAGTTTTATTGTATTATCATTAGTGCAATTTTCCTTGTAGTACTGTAAATGTTTCATTTTTGTTAACATTCCATGCTCACTTGGGAAGAAGACATATCCTCTGTTTTAAGAAAACATAGCTTTATACATCAATTAGATCCATCTTATTAATTATATTAACTAGGTCTTATAGATTTACAAAGTTTGGGCCACTTGGTCTGTCATGAACTATGGAAGAAAATCAAGGCTCCTCATTCTAAACTGCTTATATTTCTTCCCTTAACATTACTTTGTTTTATGAATGGTACATAGATATATTTCACTGTTATATCTTCACTATGAATGCTTCAACCCTTTATAAAGTATTATTTTATCTTGTTTAACATTATAGTGTGTTCTTTTTATTTCATTTTAGGTTAATTTGACTTAAAGTAAAACGTTCCTTATATCGTCCAGATCATGACCCTAGCTAGCTTTTAATTTGCATTTGAAATAAACGTACTTATTTTACCTGCCATTCTCTTTCCCTCTACTGTCCCACTTTTGTAAGGTTTATTATTTCTACTGTCAGCACAACTAACATTATAGTCTATTTTGTTGCTCTAATCCCCATATTTGCTCTACTGTTAAAGAGTTACGTGGATCTAGTGCTCCTGGCTAGTACTTTTGCTGTAGTTTTTTTCAGACATCTTAAAAATTCCTGAAGACATTTCATGGGAACAATATTCCCTGAGTTGCGCATGTTCAAAATTGTTTACTATTGCTTTTGTACTTTAACAACAATTTGGCTGGCTATAAAATTCTTGAGTCACACTCTTTATCTGAAGATTCTGTAGATGTTGCTCCACTCTAGCACTGAACGTGTTATAGAACAGCTTAAGGTCACATTAATCTTTTCCTTCTACAAGTGACTTTTTTCTTGGCCACCCAAAGGATTCCTTCACTACCTTCAATGTTAAGCAATTTAATGTGGATGTTTTTACATGGATGGCTCTGGGGCAACTTCCATTGGGCTTGATATGTTTTTTAACATGTAAATGCAAGTCTTTTTTAATTTATGGAAGTTCATTTAATTTATATCTTTTATTTTGTCACATAATTTCTGTTTTATTTATTAGCAACTCCAGTAATATGCATGATTGACTTCCTTTGCCTGTATTCTATAGCTATCATTTTATCTCTAATCTTTTTGAACTCTTTTTGTATTTGTTTCCTCTTGCTCACTTTTCTCACATCCATCCTCTAGATTTTTGCTATGTTTCAGCAGTGTTATTTCTTATTTTCCTGCCAACTTTACCTTTATTTCTGTGATGGTTTTATTTCACTCTTCTATTTCTTTCTTGAGCCTCCTCACTATTCACCTACCATCTCTTTTCTGAGTTCTTGTATTTTTCAGTAGCACTAACCCTACAGAGAGACATTTATTTCCTTAAGGTTTTGTTTTGCTTTATTTTTAAATTTATGGCACAATGTTCAAGAACAATTTTTGTCTCTTTCATGGCTACATTGTTTTCTTTGGTTTTGTTTTCTCATGATCTTTCCTTACCTAGCTTTTGGTTTTCCTCTTCACTTCCTCGTATCTTCCTTGTGACTTTCTTTAAAAAAACTCTTGGGCTGGTTCTTTTTTGTATCATAGTAGTAACACTGGTACTTTTTTTCTGTACCAGCTGTTTGCTGGAGATTCATGTGGGGAAGGAACCAGAGACATGTTCCAGGATAATAGCACTTTCTCTCCTGATAAAGGATTTTGTTTGTATATTTATTTGCTCTTTACATTTCCTCAGCCAATGGACATGGCAGCTGTGGCAGTTTTCTTAACTCAGCATTCTTTTCTCCACTGCAACAGAAACTGCCTGTTTGCTGAACTATTCCCTGTATTTTCTTATGATTAACCCATCTTCACTGCTGAGAACCAAACCAAACCAAAGGGTCTGAGAAAGCCCTTGCTATCTGCTGGTTCACCCCATGTGCGCTGTTATAAAAACGGAGGTCAAGCATTGCACCTCAGTTGTGTCCCCCTTCTTCAAAAATGGTCCTCTTCCAGAGCATCGGCTGCATTCTGTCTCCATTCTGTTCCATTTCCACATCCTACTGTACAGTGTCCATAGCTTTGGGTAGAAATTCATTTTGGGGGGTATCTGGGGTTTTAGTAGTCTCCTAGTTTCACCAAAAATGGTTCTTTACATTTTTGTTTCTCTTTCACCTTCTGGTTTTGGATAATTTCCGGGAAGAGGATGGAATAATGTGATTGTAAACTACCACATTCAAATCAGAGGTCCAATCCTAAATTCTTTAATTTTTAGTCTTAACAATTGAACATTCTCGGACTTCCCTGGTGGCACAGTGGTTAAGAATCCGCCTGCCAATGCAGGGGACACGGGTTCGAGCCTTAGTCCAGGAAGATCCCACGGGCTGCGGAGCAACTAAGCCCCTGCGCCACAACTACTGAGCCTGTGCTCTAGAGCCCGAGAGTCACAACTACTGAGCCCATGTGACACAACTACTGAAGCCTGTGCACCTAGAGCCTGTGCTCTGCAACAAGAGAAGCCACCGCAATGAGAAGCCCGTGCACTGCAACGAAGAGTAGCCCCCACTCACCACAACTAGAGAAAGCCCACATGCAGCAACAAAGACCCAATGCAGCCAAAAATAAATAAATAAATAAATAAAAATTAAAAAAAAAATTGAACATTCTCAAAATCCACCCATTTTATATGGTTAGGAATTGAGTTGGAAGTACTAAGAAATAATAATAGCCATCTGCTTTGTATCTGGCACTGGGCATACACATATATTTATTTTATTCTGTAGTCCTTAAAACAGCCCTGCAAATGAGGTATTATTATCTTCATTTTACAAATGAATAGCGGAGCCCAGATTTCAACCTGGATCTATCTGACTCTAAAGCCCACATTCTTTACTCCAAACCACACACAAATAAATTCTTTTTCTCTAAAGATAATTTTTACATGTTTAATTGTTGTGGAAACAAAGGAGTTCAGATTGATTAGATTATGGCATTATTTCCTTGTTCTGGAAATTAAATTTCTTTAGTCTCCTCCAAATACTTTTTAAAACCACTGGTTACATATAGAAGGAAAAATTTTAGAACGTAAATGGTTGCATGCTATCGAACAAGGACTGGACTTCCTAAACTGTAAAACCACAAAGCCCAACATAACACAACCAATATGCTGTTTGGTTTTGTCCCCTAAGCAACTGACCAAACACTACTATTAAAGTGCCTGCCAATGGATTTGACAAAGATTAAGAATGTTGATATACCCCTACCTAAAAAGTAAACTTTGAATAAACATAAATAATAAACAGGCGAGCATTCAGGTGACAATTTGAGAGTAAATTACAAATGCTTCATTTTGGACATAATTGATAAAATTACTTCATGAACGTTTTAAACTTGCTACACGTATGAAAACTACAGACACATTCACTATTTCAAACAGTTACAGACAGAAATTAGCAATTGCTACCATACTTTTCTTGCCATTCAAAACAAAGAAAGTACTGCACAAATCTTCCCTTCTTTCAAAATAATGTTTTATTTAAAATTTTTCATTGATATCCTCTAAACATAGCACTGAAGAAGACACAATAGAAGAGCACTGTGTTTTAAATTAAGACTTGAGTTTTTGGGGCTTCCCTGGTGGCACAGTGGCTGAGAGTCTGCCTGCTGATGCAGGGGACATGGGTTTGTGCCCCGGTCCAGGAAGATCCCACATGCCGTGGAGTGGCTAGGCCCGTAAGCCATGGCCACTGAGCCTGCGCGTCCGGAGCTTGTGCTCCACAACGGGAGAGACCCCAACAGTGAGAGGCCTGCTTACCGCAAAAAGAAAAAAAAAAAAAAGACTTGAGTTTTTATACCAGTCCTACACTATTAATGGTGTGAATCTGGGCAAGTTACTTAACCTCTAAACTTCAGTGCCTATGTGTATAAAATAGACTTGGAAATACCTCTCCTCGGTGTTCCTGTGTGGCTAATACCTGTGTAAACTGGCTAGCATAGTTTCTAACACATAGTAGATTGTCAATAAGTATTTACTGAATCTGAATAACATTATGAACAAGTTCTTGTTTCTCCATTCTGCTGCACTGATCTAATATAATAATAATTATATATCATAATATTATGATATTACAATGAATGATAACAAACTTAAGTTGCTATCAACTTAAAATAGACTGTTACAGTGACAAAGCGAGAGAGAGGCATGGACATATATACACTACCAAACGTAAGGTAGATAGCTAGTGGGAAGCAGCCGCATAGCACAGGGAGATCAGCTCGGTGCTTTGTGACCGCCTGGAGGGGTGGGATAGGGAGGGTGGGAGGGAGGAAGACGCAAGAGGGAAGAGATATGGGAACATATGTATATATATAACTGATTCACTTTGTTGTGAAGCTGAAACTAACATACCATTGTAAAGCAATTATACTCCAATAAAGATGTTAAAATGAAAAAAAAAAATGAAACTGTAAAAAAAAAAAAAAAAAATAGACTGTTACAGACCCAAGTTGACTCATCCATATGCTGCCTACAAGAGACACACTTTAGCTGTAAGGACCTACACACGTAAAAAGTGAAGGGATAAAAAAGATATTCCATGCAAATGGACACCAAGAGAAAGCTGGAATATCTATACTTTTATCAGACAAAATAAACCTTAAAACAAAGACTGTAATAAGAGACAAAAAAAGGTGTTACATAATGATAAAGGAGCCAATCCAAGAAAAATCTGTAACATTTGTAAATACAATAACTGTAGAGAACTTTAATAGCCTGCTTACATCAATGGGTAGATTTTTGAGACAAAAATCAATAAAGAAACATCAGCCTTAAATGACATGTTAGACCAGAAGAAATTAACAGACATCTACAAAACATACCATCCAAACGCAACAGAATCCACTTCCTTCTCAAGTGCACATAGAACATTTTCCAAAACAGATCACATGCTAGGTCACAAAACAAGTCTTAGGATTCTTAAGAGGATTGAAATCATATCAATGGTATGAAACTAGCAATTAATTACTTGAGGAAAACTGGAAAATTCACAAATATGTGGAGATAAAACAACATGCTAATAAACAACCAATGGGTCAAAGAAGAAATCAAAAACGAAATCAAAAAATGCCTTAAAAAGAATGAAAATGGAAATGTAACATACCAAAATTTACGGGTTACAGCAAAAGCAGCTCTAAGAGGGAAGTTCATGGCAATAAATGTCACCTCAAGAAACAAGAAAAATTTCAAATAAACAACCTAACTTTACAACTCAAGGCACTACAAAAACAACAAAGCCCAAAGTTAGTAGAAGGAAGGAAATAACAAAGATTAGAGCAGAAATAAAAGAAATAAAGACTTAAAAGAACATAGAAAAGATCAATTAAACTAAGAGTTGGTTCTTTGAAACAACAAAAAAAACAAAATTGATAAGTGTTTATTTAGGTAGACTAAGAAAAAAGTGTGAGGACTCAAATAAATAAAATCAGAAATGAAAGAGGAGATACTACAACTGGTATCATGCAACTACAAAGGATCATAAAAGACAATTACAAACAATTATCTGCTAATGCACTGGGCAACCTAGAAGAAATGGATAAATTCCTGGAAACATACAACCTATCAAGATTGAATCATGATGAAATAGAAAATCTTAACAGACTGATTACCAGCAAAGAGATTGAATCAGTAATCAAAAACCTCCCAACAAACAAAAGTCCAGGACCAAACAGCTTCACTGGTGACTTCTACCAAACATTCAAGGAAAAATAAATACCAATCCTTCTCAAATTCTTCCAAAAAACAAAAGAGGAGGAAACTCTTCCAAACACATTTTACAAGGCCAGCATTACCCTAATTCCCTAGCCAGACAAGAATGACACAAAAAAGAAAATTACAGGCCAGTATCTCTGTTGAACACAGATGCAAAAATCTCAACAAAATGTTAGCAAAACAAATTAAACAATACATTAAAAGGATTATACACCATGATCAAGTGGTATTTATTTTAGAGATGCAAGGATGATTCAACACCTGCAAATCAGTCAGTATGATATACCACATTAACAAAATGAAGGATAATAATCACATAGTCACGTAATCACCACAATAGATACAGAAAAAGCATTTGACAAAATTCAACAGCTATTTATAACTAAAAGCTCTCAACAAAGCGGGTATAGAGGAACGTACCTCAACATAATAAAGGCCATTTATGACGAGTCCACAACTAACATCATACTCAATGGTGAGAAGCTGAAAGCTTTTCCTCAAAAATCAGGAACAAGACAAGGATGCCCACTCCCACCACTTTTATTCAACATAGTAATGAAAGTTCCAGGCAGAGTAATTAGGCAAGAAAAGGAAATAAAAGGTATCCAAAATGGAAAGGAAGAAGTAAAGCTTTCATTATTTGCAGATGACATTATATTACATACAGAAAACCCTAAAGACTCCATCAAAAACCTGCTGGAACTCATAAACAAATCAGTGAAGTTGCAGGATACAAAATCAACTTGCAAAAAATCTGTTGTGTTTCTTATTTACACTAATAACAAATTATCAGAAGAGAAATTGTTTTTAAATCTCATTTACAATTGCATCAAAGAGATAAAATACTTAGGAATAAATTTAACCAAGGAGACGAAAGACTTGTAGATTGAAAACTACCAGATAGTAATGAAAGAAATTGGAGATGACAAAAATAAACAGAAAGGTATTTTGTGCTCATGGATCAGAAATACTGATACTGTTAGAATGTCCATACTACCCAAAGTAATATACAGATTCAATGCAAATCCCTAATAAAATTCCAGTGTCATTCACTGAAATAGAACAAACAATCCTATAATTTGTATGGATACACACAAAAAACATAAACAGCCAAAGCAATCCTGAAGAAGAAGAAGAAGAAAGCTGGAGACATCACACTCCTTGACTTCAAGTCATATTACAAAGCTATAGTAATTAAAACAGTACGGTGGGACTTCCCTGGCAGTCCAGTGATTAAAACTTTGCCTTCCAATGCAGGAGGTGCAGGTTTGATCCCTGGTCAGGGAGCTAAGATCCCACATGCCTTGCGGCCAAAAAACCAAAACATAAAACAGAAGCAATATTGTAAAAAGTTCAATGAAGATTTTAAAAGAATGGTCCATGTCAAAAAAATCTTTAAAAAAAAAGATCTGTTTTAAAAAAATTTTTTAAAGAAATAAATAAAACAGTATGATACTGGCATAAAAACAGACATATAGATCAATGGAAGAGAGAGCCCAGAAATAAACCTATGCTTATATGGTCAAGTAATTTACAACAAAGGAGCCAAGAATATACAATGGAAAGGGGAGAGTCTCTTCAATAAATGACGTTGAGAAAACTGGACAACCACATACAAATAAAATGAAACTGGACCACTATCTTATACTGTATACAAAAACTAATTTAAAATAAAGACTTGAACATAAGAACTGAAACCACAATTCCTAGAAGAAAGCAAAGATGATAAGCTCCTTGACATAATTCTTGGCAATGATTTTTTGGATCTGATACCAAAAGCAAAAATAAATATCTGATACAGAGCTAATATTCAAAATATAGAAAGAACTCATACAACTCAATAGCAAAAAAAAAAAAAAAGCAATTATTAAAAACTGGGAAGAATATCTGAATAGACACTTTCTGAAGAAGACATACAGATGGCCAACAGACACATGAAAAGACGCTCAACATCACTAATCATCAGGGAAATGAAAATCAAAACACTATGAGATATCACTTCACACCTATTAGCATGGCTTATCAAAAAGCCATTCTATCCGAAGGCACTGTGTACCCTGCAGAGAGGGTAAATTTTATTGGGTTATACAATTTGAGTATTCTCAGTTTTTTCAACCCCTGATCCTGAAAAGTCTACAATTTAGTAGGAAGAAAAAAATGAACCAAGTAAGTGCAAATAAGACTGTGTAAGATAAGTTTAGTGCAAACAAAGCCACAGGAGTCTAGAGAGTATCTCTTTCACCTGGGTCAATAAGCCTAGCAGTTACACACGTGGAGTTTGAAGGAGAGACAGCCTGTGCTCTAATCCTGCTCAACCACTTACTAGCTGCATGACCTTGAGCAATTTACTTAAACTCCTTTAGCCTCAGATTCCTCATCTTTAGAATTGGGGTTGTTGAGAGGATAAAACACACCAAAGCATAAGGCCCAGCACTCAGGACCCATGAGTTAATGATAATATCACTGTCATCATCTAAGTCACACAGCTGAGGACAGAAAAGTTTTACATCTACTTCCATTTCTATCAAAGATATGCTGTCAGTTCCCCCATAGAATGTTGTTTATGGTGATTTAAATAAACAAACAAAAACTACTTGCTGTTAGTTCTAGCTCACATGTTTGTAATAAAAAAAATAGACGAAGTAAGATATTATAAAGCAATAAAAATACAATAACATACTTGACTGCACTATCAACGAGGTAATTTAATTACTTGTTTCTAGGAGTCTAGATTGCTTTAATTCTAAATTGAAAATGCTGCTTCTTGTTTAAATTTTAATTCTTAATTTAGAAATAAAAAGACTTAAGGAAACACACACAGGTCCTTCAGGTGGTTTATTTTTCTAGAATGGGATATTTTACTTCGATTCTAATCTTCTGGCATTCAGTCCTGTGAACTGCTAGACAGACCTGAGTTGGATTTTGCCAAAACCGCAAAGCCAAGAGATGGCACCTGGGAAGTTCATGACTAACTTGAACCTAAAAAATAAGCACCTTTGCCAGAAATCTGTAGTAAAATGAGGCAACATCAAAGTTGTAGTCAACTGAATCAACAACAACAACAAAAATACCTATCAATACTTAGAGCTATGAAATTAGCATTAAACATCATTTACACTTTAAATTTCTAAGAGCATTTTTTTGTTGCCCACTCTTTCACACTATCCATGTTTGCCTTAGATATGACAGGAAGCTTGTGAAAATGTCAATATAAAGATTTTTAATTTTGATATTGACTATGGAATAAAAGAAAATGAACTACCTTTTCCCATAAAATGTCTCAACACAAGAACAGATTGTTTCCAAAAAATTGTTCTAATCACTCTTTTTTTAAGGAGAAAAAATATTTTAATGTCCAACAGAACATAATGAAATAAGTGATGATCCATATGTAATATTTTAAATAATGTTTTAGAGTAATGTTAATTCCTTCTGGAAATACTCATCATGTATGTGTTGCGGAGGGGAAAGTACAATACAAAATAAATATCCCATATACAATCCAACTGAAACAAAAAGGAAAGAGAGAACAGTGAAGGGAGGGGAGAGAAAGACAGGAGACAAATGAAATATGCCAAATTTTAACAGTGAGATTGTTAGAATTTTGCTGATTTTGTTGTTCTCTATACTTTTATAGTCTCCAACTTTTCTATAAGGAACATATTTGGTTTCATAAGCAAACAAATGAAAAATCTTGAATCTGAAGTATTACCTGCTAAATGGGATAATTCCTGCCCACTACACGGGACATTTTCCATCAAGAAAAACACTACCAATTCTTAAAATTATGAAATCATAAATGAGGAAGCCCATATCTTCAGTCAAAATGTTATTTATTTTAGATGTATTAACTCTTGCCGGGCCACCAATATACCATTGAATCTTTGCCACTGGAACAGATTCGCCAACAGGCTAATTTCTAACGTTAACCTAAGATAGATTTCTTTTTTTGAACCTAACCCTTTAGTTTAAAACACTTATTGGCTGCAGGAAAGCACTCCTAGATATTCTAACGGACTTAATCAAGTACGTTAATGCAGTTGTGTAAGGAAGGGTTTGATTTAATTTACACTGAACACTATCAAGTCCTTCAGGTTAATAAGAAAATGCTGACCAAGCAAGCAGAAGCTAGAATACTAGTTTTGATATGTGTGAAGCTCTACTTTCCTGGCACATGGAGAAAAAAACATAAAGCTTAATATACAGCAAAGCAATCAACAGGTAATAATTTCATATCCCAAGCCAGGACACACTATCCCTCATCCCCACAGAATCATCTCTGCCTGCTCAACTACTCCCCAGTTGCCTAGCCTCCTCCTTGGCTTTCCTGAGCCCTCCCCAATTTGGCCAAGCAGAAGGGGACCATGGGCAGGCCCTGCTAAGCATCTTCCTAGGCTCAGAAAATAAGATACAATCAGACTGGCCTCACAGCTCTCAGAAAAGCTGAAAATGCCGAGCCACACCAGGGCTGAAACTTACTTGTCAGGCGCGCACACACACACACACACACACACACACACACACACACACACACACACACACACACACAGAGAATATGATTGTCACCAGACTCTTACAAAACTGATAAATGAATTACATTCTAAAAAGTTGGTTTGGTTGCAAGAATTACATATATCGACTCTGGGGAGACAAACTGCCCACCGCTGTCTGCAACTCAGTAGGGATTACAGTATGCTACCCTTAAGCTTGTTTATTACAACTATTCGTTTTTTACTAATACATGACAGAATATGAGTTTCCTATACCTTTCTAGCCATAAGAAAGTTCATTTCTCTTAGATCAAACATATGTCAAATACCTAAGGACATACAGTTACTATAAATTTAAAAAGAGAGAAAACGAAACTTGAAGCTAACCTCAGAATTCCTCTCAATGTACTTATCTCCAGTTAAA
Source organism: Leucopleurus acutus (assembly GCF_964270905.1). Lineage (NCBI taxonomy): Eukaryota > Metazoa > Chordata > Mammalia > Artiodactyla > Delphinidae > Leucopleurus > Leucopleurus acutus. The sequence goes on from NC_139143.1 coordinate 52,578,259, forward strand.
TTATGCCAGAGAATGCAATCCTTTACATTGGTGGTCTCTACAGTGAGGTACACATATCCCAAAGGGTGCATAAGAATATCTGTATGCAAGAAATCTCTGCTTATATTTAATTATCTCAAACATTTATATTTTCTGGAGTGTTTTTCAATTAACATAATTTATAAGAACAATAGTACATGCATGTGGTTTATAAATTAATATGTATATTATTACAGTTATATACTCAATATTTTTATCAGTAAGGATGCTTGTTTTTAAAAGTTTGAAAGCTGATGATCAGAACTAGAAAAGGAAAATGTCTATATAAAAGAATCTATATATAAAAATCAGTGTGTTAATCTCTACCTGAGCAAGACTCTTTACCCAGCTCAAGGCAGTAGACAATCCATTTCACCTATAGTTTATCACAAGCACTTCACAACCAGAAAATATTGCTATAAAGCACTGAAGTATTATATATTCTATCAATACTTCCCACAAAGTACCTCTGATGACTCAAATACATTTGGCTAATGGGCTGCAGCTTGTACCCTTTATCACACTTCATTGTGCATTTTTCCTTTCTGCTACTTCCTTTATCTTCTTCCTGCTCCTTCTCTTGAGTTTTTATTTTCTTGTCCTGTGCTTTACTACATATGTTTAACAGGCTATATGGCATGATACATTGTTAGTAAAAGGAAAATAAAACTACATTTCAGAATCTTGGTTGGGGTTCATAATATTGAATTGTTTTATTGAGTATTTCCATTGAGAAGACATCAGTGGTTCAATATACTTCCTTGATCTATTCTGGATTTCTCTTGTTTTTAAATATTTGGGGCAATTTCTTATAAGATTGCTTCTTTCTCCAATTCTTTCCAAACAACAAAAGAATATTTTTTTAAATAAAATATTTAAGAAGAATGATTATATGGAGGTATTTTTGTAAAGCCATTGTAATCAGAGAAGTACATCCAAAATCACTGAAAAGACAAAAAGAATAATCAATCAATTTAAATAAGATATTTTTCTCCAATTTCTGACTAAACTACATTTTAGTTTCTTAAAGACCATACACAAGGGTGCAGATTGATGTAATAACTCAGAATTCATGGACATAAGAAAATGTAACAGAAAATGACAAATAGGAAAAATTGTTTTTTCAGAAGAGTGACAAATACTGAGAAGCATATATGGACTGGTAAATTTAAATTCAAGAAAATGTCTAAAATGGCCATGAATACTTAGAAAAAGATGTAGCTGGATGTGAATAAAACCCAAAATATATCAAACTAGCAGCAGTTCCTTTTTAAAACATGGTTTCCGTAGTGATAGATCAAGGAACTGCATAACACAGCTTGATTTCAGAAAAAAAAAAAAAACTGGTAAAATTTCTTAAATTATTCATGTTCAATGGGATGGCAATTTTAGCCCAAGTGAAAGGTTTTGCTTTGGGTTTTTATTTTTTTAATTGAGATATAATTGACATAAAACATCGTATTAGTTTCAGGTGTATGGAAGGTTTTTAAAGATGGGATTTAGTTAGGATGAGTTTTACATTCTATCAATACATGTGTTTTCAAAAGTACAGAATGGTGTTAGCTGGTGCCATTCATTTACTCATCCAAAACCACAGTTATTGGGCACATACCATTTCAATTGTTATGAAAAATATATTTAGACTTTAGCCAGTTGCAAGCTTTATATCATTCAATAATGTGGAATCACTAACAAGAAAGCTAAAAATCTTAGGGTTAATAAAGGTGTCGTATAATATCAAGGAAGGTAAGAATTCACTGCACTCAGTTCTACCCAATTCACCTTTGGAGAACTATATGCCACTCCACATTTTAAGACAGGAAAGTGACCAATTAAAGTATATCCAGAGAAGGGCTATAAGGTTACAAGACGTCTTAATCTGGAAACCATTTCATATGAATATTTAGTAACAGGAAAATCATCTTCAAACTCTTATAGCCATGTCATTTAGAATGAAAAGAATTTAAATCAACAGTAATAGAAACAGATAAACAACGCAATATAATGAGGAATTTTCTAGTATGTGCATACCTCGGTTTATTGCGCTTCACTTTATTGCACTTCACAGATACTGTGTTTTTTACAAATTGAAGGTCTGTGGCAACCTGCGTCCAGCGAGTCTATTGATGCCATTTACCCAACAGCACTTGCTCACTTTGTGTCTCTGTGTCACATTTTGGTAATTCTCACAATATTTCAAACTTTTTCATTATTATTATATTTGTCATGGTGATCTGTGATCAGTGATCTTTGATGTTACTATTGTAATTGCTTTGGGGGTGCCACAAACCAGGCTCAGTGATGTTGTGTGTTCTGACTGCTCCACTGACCGGCCGTTACCCTGTCTCTCTCCCTCTCCTCAGGCCTCCCTATTCCCTGAGACACAATATTTAAATTAGGTCAATTAATAACCTTACAAGGGCCTCTAAGAGTTCAAGTGAAAGGAAGAGTCAATTGATGCAGCAAACTTTATTGTTGTCTTATTTTTAAAAATTGCCACAGCTACCCTCAACGTTCAGCATCCACCATCCTAATCAACACTGAGGCAAGACCCTCCACCAGCAAAAAGACTGACTCACTGAAGGCTCAAATCACAGTTAGCGTTTTTTAGCAATGACGTATTTTTTGATTAAGGTATGTACATTTTTAGTCATAATGCTACTGCACACTTAATAGACTACAGTACAGTGTAAACATAACTTTTATATGCACTGGGAAACCAAAAACTTCACGTCACTTGCTTTATTGCGGTGGTCTGGAACTGAACCCACAATATCACCAAGGTATGCCTGTAACTAAAACTGGTATAAGATGATATTTCAATCAGTCATTCGAAATATTTAAGGGCAATTTAGATAATCAACCTCAAGGATCAAATCAACTTCAAGGATCAACTTCAAAGCTTGGAATGAGAGAATGATTAATTGATCCATTCTTGAAATCAAAGATGATTACTGTGCAGTGAAAGAAATATGAGGAGAGGATACATTCAGGTGCAGACGTGGGTCCATTTGCCTCATAGATGTGGGTAAGCTGAAAGAAGGTTTCGGGAGAAGCACAGAAGAAATAACAAATCATCCGAGTTTTGATGAAAGGGTTGGGTTTAGCCACATGCAAGAGACGGACTGGTGGTGGCAAGAGGACCAAAGAAAACAACACAGGTAAAACCACTAATATTAGAGAAAAAATAGTAGCTGCAAGGGACTAAAAGTATTTAAGCTTGGTTCCATTGTCTTCTAACTCCTGAGCTTTTATGAGCCAAAAGAGCTTTTTGTGCTCCACACAGAGCGATGATTTTCAGGCTTTTCTCAATCTTCCTTCCCTATGTTTCAAATCTGGATGTAGACTTACTTCTTGGGCCACTTTTCAATGATTATATTAGATATAATGCATAGGCTTTAGTGAATTTAAATCTGAAACAATCTAAACAATTTTCTGTGTAATATGCCAAGAGGTATAAACTGTGGCTAGTGACCTTCAGGATTTGAGAACTGACCCTTATGCTTACATTCTCTAATTCTAAGTAAAATCTTCACTGCCTAAAGTGTGAACTCCTTTATCATAGCTTTGCCAGCCCTCCATCATCTGGCCTCGGCCCTCCCCTTCAGCTTTCTCTCCTACCTTGTCCTCTTACTTGTCCTACCCTGCGTCCAACCTCTCTGCTTATTGCTCTGCACTCATGCTCTGATGCTTCCACCCGTCTTTGCTCCAACTGTGCCATCAGCCTGGGTGCACCCTTTCCACTGCTGCCTCTTGCTGCCAACCTATCTCTGAGGACCAAGCAGAATGTCTCTTACTCCCGGGGAGCCCTGCAGTGCTACTCCTGAAGTTCCAGAGACTTCACTCACCACTGTGGACCCTCAGGGATATTCTGTGTTGTCTTATATGCACATGTCTTCCCTGCTAGGCTCTGGGCTGGCTGAGAAAAGCAGAGTTTTTCATTCATCTTTATTTCTCCTGTCACACCTACGAAATCACTTTGCACAGTCATCTCTTGGCAAACTCTCTTATTCGATATTTTCACAAATATTTACTGAGCTCCTACTATGTACCAGGCTCTGTTCTAGACACTGAAGATACATAGGTGGGAGGGGAAAAATAAACAATCTGCAACCCCTGCCCTCATGGAGCTTCCATCGGCGGATAGAGGGAGGTCTAAGCAGTAGACTAGAAAGAGGTCCAGGCCACAGCATCAAGAACATCCTGCAATAAAGATATATTAAAAAAAAAAAGGACATCCTGCAGTCAGCCATCAAGCCATATGAGAGTCAAAGATGAGGCCCTTGCCACCTTCTACTTCTCTCTGTCTCCTGGCTTCCCCTCAGCTAGACCCATGGATGTATCCGATCCCAGGCACTAACCCTAGCAACATCTGACATTCCTAAAATCTTAAGACAAGATGTACTTAAATGCCTCATCCCCAACACTGGGGCATTGGTACTGAGTCACTCTCGCTGCTAGAATGTTACCCAATACTGACCACGGGGTTTTCCATGTTATGTTCCAATGTGCCTTTATTGCTAATCAGATACAGCTGACATTATCATACAAACATCATCCACTGTTATCTAAAACTTCCTCTGCTATGGGCATAGTAGAGATAAATTGTTTCGATCTCTTCTCCTACAACCAATAAATTGAATGTATATTGGGAAGTCACAGTGGGATGAGCACTGTTTAAGAGATTTAAAAGCTGCGATCAAGCTATGGTTCTAAGATTCTGGGAAACTCCTATCCATTAAACATACTACAAGCATCCGTCAATATACAAGACTGCTTTTCAAACATTAAAGTGGTAGAAGGAGATATTACTGACCACATTACAAAGTCAGCTTAGCACGTGGATTGATGAATCTGAGTTAGTAACTGTCCATAATTTATTATTTTTTGGGTCCCTTAACCTTCCAGTCTGACTAGATAGTGACACCATCCCATGACCATGCTAGATGCCCTTCCTTAAAAGGGAAACAAAATGGAATTTTTTTGGTTAAGGCAAAAGACTTTCCACTCTACCGGCCCCAATTTTTCCACATGTCAAACTTAGCCCAGGAATTCTTGCCTGGATTCTGACCCCTGAGTACATTCATTACATAGTCTCATGGGTAAAATATTCCTAAAAAAATAGCATGATCACCAAGAAATGGAGTACACAGCAGCATCTGAAATTATAATAAACAAACCAACATGGTGTTCAGCAATATAAAACAGTAAATCTTTTAGCAAGGAATTCCAACCATCTGCAAGTCTTAGGTGGCCAAATGTGAGAAGTGACAATCTGTGAAAACAGCAATAGTCTCAAAACTGAAGGGTTGTTTTCACAGACAACCAGGTTGATGAAGCCTAATGGCATTACTATCGGTTATATTTACTTTCATGGATTAGTGTACATGCATTTTCAAAGTCAGAGGAAACAAATATTTGCATAACATTGTTACTAACTTGCTACCGAGCACACTAAACCGCTTGATTTGATGCTTTTAACACTATAGCAAAATTACCTCCACACGAAATAATCTAAATAATGAAAGTAAAGATTTGCAAATTCCTATTTAGAATAAACACATTCTTTCATTCACTTATCTTCCTGGAGTACCTTCAATGTGTAAGCACAGCTCTCGGAAGTATGGATGATAAAACATGGTACCCATTTATAAGAAAACTAGTTGACTATAGGCACTTAAGAATAACTTATTCAGTTTGGAAACAACTGACACACCCACTTTTTACTCAGAAAAATCTCAAACTTAGGACTTGACAAATTTATCATCCTACTTAATTTCCTTACAGTCCATGTTGAACAATGTTTCAAAAGTTAATTAGATCATTCTTAGGATACTGTGCTTCAAATTATCTAGTTAGTATTTCTGAGTAATCCAACTATCATTATAAATGTAAAATTACTCAGATATAAAGCTTCTGCATTTGCCATTGGTTTTAAGCATGTTCTTCTTGACAAACTAATGACATTGTTCACTTTTCTCTTTTTTACCAAGATCTTTTTCAAAAGATCCTGATTTTTTTACCCTCCACAACCCCTAAATTATGCTAATTATACAATAATATTCAAAAAATACTGAGTATAACAATATAGTTAAAAGATAACCTCCTGAGAAACAATGAGTAGGAAAGATAAAATAGATGCCCTCGCTGCTAAGTGAGTCCCCAGGAGCTAACTGATTAAATATCGTCAAGCACCAAATTTGCCTTCTATTGAATAGATTGTTTAAATAAAAAAAGAAGCATAAAAACAGATGTTCATCTTCAACTATACCCAGGTAGGACTGGGAGTAATTTCTCAGAAACCAACTTTAACTGTCTATTAAAATTCACTGTATTGTGAAAACCAGTACACATTGGGAAATATTCCCTCATCCTTGTTTATAGCACTAATTTTCAATTTTATAGTATATAGGTGTTCCAGAAAAACATCATGTATTTAAGGCAGAAGAATAAACGTTTAAGTCAGAGACTTAACTGCTTCAAAAAGACAGCTTATACAATTACTGGTTTAAGGGAAGAAAACAAGACTCAAATTTGAAGGAAGGCCTTTTCCATTTTCAAGTTGTCAGGTTCTATTTCTCTCCCAGTTAGAGGTTAAACTTGACTGTTCTGTTTTACTTTTTAGAATTCCAGTTTGTCATTCAGAAAAAAAAATATGCAGTGCCTTAAGCAGTGAATAACAAGATGCCATAAACGTGGAAGTGATGTAAGCCAAACATGCTTACATGAACTAACATCTAAAACTCCACTATAGCTTCTCTATCACTCATCTTTCTCCATGATGAGTCCATACTTGGCTTTGCAGTTACTTCTGGTATGTGTATTTTGTTAGTATACATTGAAGATAGATCAAATGTAATATAGCAAAATTATGACTGCTTTCATGATAGCAAACTCATGGTTCAAATCCAACAATGAAAAGGAGTAAAAAAATTTTTCTATTAAACTCCAAATTATCTTATTTATATATATATATATATATATATATATATATATATATATATATATATATATATATATATAGAATTTAAGATGTGCACATCAAACCATGATATACATAATCCCTTATAAAATTATTGACCAGGATTTTGGTCCTACCACATGAGTCTAGAAGGGTCTGTTTGTTATTCAGCACTGGAATATAGAGCCACCTACAGGTACTTTTAGATCCAAGTTAAAAAACTATTGTAGACTAATCTACCTAAATTTACGTTTATTCAAAACTGGCCTAAACCCTCCTACAGTAGTGTATCTTACAAGAATAATTAGGATTTGATTTGCTTAAAATGTGTCCAAAAGTAAAATTAAATAGAAATTACTCTGCTCCTGTACTAAGTTTCTGTTCTGGCTTATATTTTCACATTTTAACTAGGTGGTCAAATAAAATCTCAGTAATTAAACTTTTACCCTGTTTCCATGTACCCAAGTTTCAATTTTAATAAATGAACAAAAGTTACATAATTAAGTATCCATTGATTCATTCACTCACAAATATTAATTGAGCATCTACATATAAAGAGCCAAGCTCCATGTTAGACTCTGGGAAGCAGGAAGAAACAAGGCAGACCTGGACTTTATGGTGTAGTTCAGGTTGTCACTATCACTTCAATCAGATGCAGTGAGGAAATCATCACAAAATGCTCTCATGAGGAAAGCATGTCAAAAGTGTACCCATGCACACTGTGTAGAGAAAACTCATAATTGTTATCTCTGTGAAAGTACAGTATTGAAAATTTGGAAATCTTATAATTTTGTGCTATATATTTCCTCTTAGATTAAAAAAAAGTCAGGGCTCAGTCCCATCTCATTTAGCATGATGCACAATGAAGGCATGTGTGTGTATGTACATGAAAGTGTTCATATTGGGATAATTAAGAGCTAGGAAGCAATTTCGTGAATAACAAAATTGCCAAAAACCATTTTCAATACTTTCCCTCAATTATTCTTACTTTATGTACAAATATAAAAACTATTTCAAAAGCCTAATGTCTGCACTAAATATTTACCTTTAAAAATTCACAAAGTGGGCTCTGTGATGGGAAGCAGATCGTAAGTATAATTTTCATTTCTTAGATTTCAATATTATATGTTGTTAACACCCATAGATAACCAGAGAATGTGAAAAAGCTAAAAGGCATTTCAAATAAGAAATCACTTTAATTTTTCTGGGAGCTGAATATGGCAACGCAGCTTTGCTTTTTTTTTTTTTTTTTGTCAAAATTAGATTCATTTGTCCAGGTCAGCTAGCTCTTATGATGATCCAATTTCTTCTATAAGTGTTTTCCATGGGTTTGAGTGTGTGAGTGTACGTTTTTCAGTCAAATATAATACTAAAATCAATATTTCAGTGGAAAGATATTGACTGAGAAAAAATCAGCCAAATAATTTGAGAGGACACAGCTGCAATCAGCCGACCCACCAACTACTCCTTGATATCATTGCTTCTATCTTGCCCTAAAAATACCAACATACTATTAAGCAGATATACATTTTTTAAAGTTGACTATCTGAAACAACTGTATACTACCTAGAGATTAGCTGATGGGTTACCAAAAGCTGAGTATTCTAGAGCTCTGACAGGAGCTACCTTAAACTGAAAATAAATGACCTTTGTAAACGTTATTAAATGTGTCTCTAGTTTTCTCTAACATCACAATTCTTAAGGAAATGCCCTAGAAACTACTTCATCTCATTAACTGAGGCAATCTTAAAATATCGAGCAAGTATTTAAAAGAAAAGTACGGAAAAATAATGTCAAGAAGGAAGTTCTAATAGGTTAGTTTAGTATGTTCAGTATTTTCTTTCAATCTTTTGGTTAAAACAATTCAATGAAGGCATCTGCATACGTGTGCATATATACATTTATTTTTTTCAGAGTGAGTGAGATCACATTGCCTTTCTTTCTTTTTAGTCTCCTAGCTTAAAAATCAGATCCATGAGAAAAGTAAGTTATATCAACAGACACTCACAGGTTTCTATCAAAATCCTATTTCCCTGTTTCAAGCAGACTGATATGTGGAGAACGGCATATTCATGGGCCTCTGTAAATGTGTGGAATTCAGTTGATGAAGCACCTTGGAGGGGGACATACATAGTTCTTTGTGGAGCCCATATAAGAGAATCTACCCTGTCCCTCAGACCTAGACCCCAAATGATTACTTTCTTTAAGTATTTTTTTCAAAATTCTATTGTAAGTCCTAAATGTAAGAATACATGGAAATGAAATAAACAAAAACTCAAATGAAATAAGCAAATAAACTAAAACTCACAGATGCACAAAAAATGTGAGACTGACTTTCATGACACTTAAAAACATTTCGTGACAAACTTAACTTGTTTGAGAGACTGGGGGTGTGGGGTGTTTTTTAATAAGCAAATGCAGATGTTGAGGGAAAAACGTTTAGATTTTTGACACTGTTCTTTGCTAACAGAATTGCAAATGTTTTCCATAAGCAAACAATGTTGAAATGTCTGAATACTTTTTTCTTAAACCACAACCCGGCTAAACTTTGAAAAACGGAATTTATCAATTTGCCATTACTGAGATTATACATTTGCTATTTTCTGATCAATATTTCTTTGTTCAACTTTAACTTATTCTCCGTGCACTTTATAAATTTTAATCAATTATGAGAAGAATTCATGGTCTTCCCATGTTGTACGCACACACATACAGATACACACACACACAAACACACTAAGTATTTATTCAAGTGTCACTCTCTAGGAACATACTGAAAGTTGTTCATAAATAGATTGTGGGATGAAATATTTCATTTTACTACACACAGCAGTTTGGGTTCACATTTATATAACATGCAAAACTACCTGTATTTAAGTACTCACTGTCAAATCAGAAAAAAATACTCAACAAGTAAAACACTGATGCAGGTTTTCTTACACTCGAGTTTTACTTTCAGTCATTACTGTGATGCCCCTGAATCTTTTTATCAGGTCAAATATTTGTTTTTTCCTTTTAGACTTAAAATAGTCACTGATTATATTGAATAAGTTTCACTTGTCTATCTCTTCCCAAACTCTGTGTGCAAAATTGCCCCAATTATTAAGGAAAACTTTCTAAATTCAGTTATAATGCAGTTCCCCTACTGAGATCCTAAGAGCTTATTAATCAATGGAAAAAATGACAGATTAAAGTGAACTAAGTTGAATAATTTAACTGCAAAATATGTCTTCCCCTTCATTCCATTTAAGAGTGTGATGAAAACTCGAAGGAGTCTGACTCTCCTGTGCTTTGCAATGCTACAACCCAAGTGTCAAAAGATTACTTTGCAATTACCAATAATCCCTAAAAAAGAGCTTCCGTGATGAGCTTGCCTTGCCTCTTCAAGAATTTATCTCCTCACCTCCAATCTCCTCACTAGATAAGACTTACGATAACTAGGGCCAAAGGAATTCCAGAATACAAAATAAAAATTTATACCAAGGAGGAAAATAATACTATAGAGACAGGCTACATTCTGCAACAAACATTTTGAAGTTTCTAGTGGGTAGTGGTAGGAGTCTGAATTGCTTTGGAAAGTATCTTAAGCCTTTCAAAGTGGTGACTGATTAATGACTGAAAGTAGTTTACTAAATCTGATAAGTATAGACAAGATCTAAATGCTTTTGGAGTACTTCATACCTGGCTGATCCCAACATCCATATATCAGGAAGTATGTCAAGATCCTACTTAATATTATTTCCAGAAATGTTAACTCTACCAAGGCAAGGATCACCTTTTCATCAACATTATCTTCCTATGTTCATCAACCAAGTACAAGATGCATAGTAGGCATTTCAGGAATACCTGACACTGTGTGTGTGTGTGTGTGTGTGTGTGTGTGTGTGTGTGTGTGTGTGTGTGTGTGTGTGTGTGTGTACACACTAGGAATTTCTAGTGATATATATATATATAATCACGTGTGCAAACATGTGCATACATATGATTGTGTGTGTGTCTATATATACAATTGTTAATGGAGTAAGAACATATTTTATTAATCATGAGTATCTCAAATATTCTTATTAATAAAGCTTATTAAAAGAAAGTATTTCAAAATTAAAATTCTTAGAGAAAACTGCCAAAGTCTATGTTCCAGAAAATGGCCTTATGGTCCAGCCCTGTCTGTAAAATGGGGTTTTTACTACTGTGAAGGAATAAACTTGGCATCTATCTTACTTTTAGACATATGTTAGGAATGAAGGAGATGTTAATACAGTGCTTATATGGCCTTTGGGAGAAAAATTCTATACCGAGGGCTATCATAAGGTAAGTCAAAATGCAATTTGACAAAAAGGTAATTAGCATTTGAAACCTTTGGCTCTGGATCAGAAAATAGGAGGGTGGGTAAAGTAACCTTGAACAAGTGGTCTGGAATAAATTAATAGCTATCCATTCCAAAGAGCTAATCTATTACGTACTGCCTGTTGCTATTTCCCTTCTGAATACTCTTGACTCTTGTAAGAGTTGCCCAAAGATCCACGTTGGATGCCATCACATCATTAGCAGTCAAAGACAGAAATATTGATCTGCCAAGAAAAATGGAACAGTTAACCTCTTATGTCATTCAGATGCCTGAGAAGTAGAGAAAGTAGAAGGTACTTTGAAGGATTCCATTATTTCACACAGTTGATCAAGTTGCAAAGATTGAAATATGAAATGCAGCTGTAGGCTTATTCCCACAAAATCTTGTAGGAAGCATCATAACCCATTCAAAAATTTAATAAGTAGTCCATACCACTTGCAATAACAAAGGCAAATTAGAGATAATTTGATGGGTTTTAAGTAATTATTCGATTAATTACTTTTATAATTATTTGGAAATTTCAATATAAACCAGAACTGTCTCTCTACACCCAAAAATTAGATCAGAAAAGTCCATGTCTTAAATATTTCTAAAGGAGAAATTTTCTGTCACTTGTTTCTGAACATAATAACGTTTCAAGATGTTTACTCTTTAGAAAACTGGAAGAGTTGTACAATCTAATTTGTTATCTCTTATCTTTCAACTACAAGAGAAAAAAAGAAGACTTCTTGTCATAAAAGAATCTTTGCAGAAAGAATCCAATGTAAAGAAATATAAAATTCATAAATATGAAGGAAGTGATACTAAAGACAGGAATGCAAGGCTCATTCTCACAAATTATAAATAATGTTGGAAAGCTTATTTTAAGGGAGTTTTTGAATCCTTATACCAAAACACAGTCATCCAAGAACAGCCCTTTGGCCACTAGTCTTACTTTCAAATATGTGTGTATATGAGCATGAGTACGTATGTGTGTATGTGAGTATCTATGTGCACATGTGTATATTTGTGAGTGTATATATGAGCATGCACAGGCATATGTGTGTATGCACATGTATGCATGTATTTGTATGTTAGTGTACATATGTATTTGAGTGTGCATGAGCATGTGTTTGAATCTGTGTATGAGTGTGTATGTGAGTGTACATAAGCATGTGTGCATATGCATGAACATGTTTGTGCATGTTTGCATGCAAGTGCATGCTAATGTGCTAATTTGCTGCTCTCAACCATATTTATTCTTCATGTTTTAAGAAGCAATCTATTTTCTTGTTTGTGAACTATGCAGAATGTGTACAAGCCATAATACTGCATGCAACTACTGGGTAGAGGATTGGGAAGGTGGAAAAAAGTCTGAACATTGATTCTTCAGTACCAAAATGCCACTGTTTATTTTGCAAGGACTGTATAATCTTCCACAGGAAACAATCACTCTAAAGTATTAAAATTTTTCATATCATTCAAGGTTTTTGAATGTTCCTAGGTAGTTGGGACAAGGACTTTAACAGAAAATCTGTTTTATTTATTTTACAATCTTCAACATATAAGTAGCTCAAACAAACATCCATCCTCTTACTAACTGCTGTTATAAATTCTAGTGAAATTAAAGTTATTTCAAAGTCAAATGCATAATTTTAAGTATTTTCATTCAGTGAGGAAAAACCCCAATTGTTTCATCAATGAAATGTTACGGGAAAAATTTACAAGACAGGAAATAAGAAGGGGAGGCCTCTCATAACAAGACTAATTAATTCAACCTTCTCAACAGATTGCCTGCATTAAGCCATGTCAAATAGCATAAACACAACCAAAACACAGTGATCATGAATACAAATCTTCATAGTGGATTATACTTAATTTTCAAACTCTGAAACTTTAAAACGCTCTAAGAAGCAAGACAGTTTGTATAGATAAATGAAGCAAGAAGCAATGCCAATGGACATGAGAGATGCTTGGTAACTATTGCTGAACGAAACTTCTGTTAGGCCTCAGAAACATAGTATGTAAATCTGAGAAAAGCACTCTCAAGTTATCAGAGGTGGTAAAGCCAAATGTTTAAGAATGTGGACTCTAAAGTTAGACAGTGTTCAAAACTCATTTCTGTCTCTTAGCTTACCAAGCATTTAACCTCTTAGTGCCAGTTTCCTTACCTGCCAAATAATAAAACTACTCTGTAGAATCATTGTACATTTAAATGAGTTAATAAACGAAAGCATTTAGAAGAGTGATCATTAGTATGTGCTAAGCTCACATAAAATTTACCTATTATTACCATTATGTTAAGTTTGTTTATGCTTAGATTCACTCTACAGTCAGCTCTTCATTTTTTCAGCAATAAATTTTTTTCATGGAAAATGAGCCATGACACAATCATGAATGTGGCACCCAGTCGTAACTCGTAAAGCATATATTTGCCTGCACCAAGATCAACTAAAGAGCTGGCTGTACAAACACTGTAGCATTTCGGGAAGAAGGCAGAGCCGACAAAAATCTTCAGAAGTAATTTTGTATTCCATGGATGAGAGTTAGCCGTATGTGCTAAAGAGACAGAGACAGAGATTAAAACAAAGAAAGGGAGAGAAAGAAAGAAATACCACATATGCCACAGCAAAATCCTGCTTTCCCAGAATAATTTCACCAAAAGATCAAAAGGTTTAAATATTTCTTTACAAAAATAAGTTTCACTAAAGATAAAATACTCATGTTCCTTTTTTGATCTTTATTAATAATGACGTGTGACAAAAACTCAACAATAACTCTCACTAAAGTTAGGAAGAGTCAATCAAATTTGATATTTACTTTCATTTCACACACACAAAAACTAACAATTTTAACTAGATGTTATTAGATATCCATGATATTTTTACTATTCCAGAAGTAAACAATTTAACATTAGCCTCTCCACTTGATCATTGTGGAATGCGGGAGTACAAAACTCTTAGTTCTCCACTTTATAGGCATATGTGAGGGGTCGGATTATGAATTTTAAAAATACTGGAGATTGGTTCAAGATGGCGGAGTAGAAGGACGTGCTCTCACTCCCTCTTGCAAGAACACCAGAATCGCAACTAACTGCTGAACAATCATCGACAGGAAGACACTGGAACTCACCAAAAAAGATACCCCACATCCAAAGACAAAAGAGAAGCCACAATGAGATGGTAGGAGGGGCGCAATCACAATAAAACCAAATGCCATACTGCTGGGTGGGTGACTTACAAACTGGAGAACAATTATACCACAGAAGTCCACCCACTGGAGTGAGGGTTCTGAGCCCCAGGTCAGGCTTTCCAATCTGGGGGTCCGGCAACGGGAGGAGGAATTCCCAGAGAATCAGACTTGGAGCGCTGGTAGGACTGGATTGCAGGACTTCGATAGGACTGGGGGAAACAGAGACTCCAATCTTGGAGGGCACACACAAAGCAGTGTCTGCATCAGGACCCAAGGGAAACAGCATTGACCCCATAGGAGACTGAATAGACCTACCTGCTGGTGTTGGAGGGTCTCCTGCAGAGGTGGGGGGTGGCTGTGGCTCACCCTGGGGACAACGACACTGGCAGCAGAAGTACTGGGAAGTACTCCTTGGTGTGAGCCCTCCCAGAGACTGCCATTAACCCCAGCAAAGAGCCCAGGTACACTCCAGTGTTGGGTCGCCTCAGGCCAAACAACCAACAGGGAGGGAACCCAGCCCCACTCATCAGCAGTCAAGTGGATTAAAGCTTTACTGAGCTCTGCCCACCAGAGCAACAGCCAGCTCTACCCGCCACCAGTCCCTCCCATCAGGAAACTTGCACAAGCCTCTTACATAGCCTCATCCACCAGAGGACAGAGGGAGAAGCAAGAAGAACTACAATCCTGCAGCCTGTGCAACAAAAACCATATTCATGAAAAGACAGACAAGCTGAAAAGGCAAAGGGCTATGTACCAGATGAAGGAACAAGAAAAAAGCCCAGAAAAACAATTAAATGAGGAGGAGGCAGGCAACGTTCCAGAAAAAGAATTCAGAATAATGATAGTGAAGATGATCCAGGACCTCGGAAAAAGAATGGAGGCAAAGATCAAGAAGATGCAAGAAACGTTTAACAAAGACCTAGAACAATTAACAAACAAACAGAGATAAACAACACAATCACTGAAATGAAAAATACACTAGAAGGAATCAATAGCAGAATAACTGAGGCAGAAAAACGGATAAGTGACCTGGAAGACAGAATGATGCAATTCACTGCTGTGGAACAGAATAAAGAAAAAAGAATGAAAAGAAATGAAGACCACCTAAAAGAACTCTGGGACAACATTAAAAGCAACAACATTTGCATTACAGAGGTCCCAGAAGGTAAAGAGAGAGAGAAAGGACCCGAGAAAATATTTGAAGAGATTATAGTCAACAACTTCCCTAACATGGGAAAGGAAAGAGCCACTGAAGTCCAGGAGTGCGGAGAGTCCCATACAGGATAAACCTAAGGAGAAACATGCCAAGACACACAGTAATGATATTAGCAAAAATTAAAGACAAAGAAAAATTATTCAAAGCAGCAAGGGAAAAATGACAAATGACATACAAGGGAACTCCCATAAGGTTAACAGCTGATTTCTCAGCAGAAAATCTACATGCCAGAAAGGAGTGGCATGATATACTTACAGTGATGAGAGGGAAGAACCAGAACCAAGATTACTCTACCCGGCAAGGATCTCATTCAGATTCGATGGAGAAATCAGAAGCTTCACAGACAAGCAAAAGCTAAGAGAATTCAGCGCCACCAAACCAGCTCCACAACAAATGCTAAAGGAACTTCTCTAACTGGGAAACACAAGAGAAAAAAAGGACCTACAAAACCAAACCCAAAACAATTAAGAAAATGGTCATAGGAACATACATATCGATAATTACCTTAAACGTGAATGGATTAAATGTTCCAACCAAAAGACACAGGCTTGCTGAATGGATACAAAAACAAGACCCATATACATGGTGTCTACAAGAGACCCACTTCAGACTTAGGGACACATAAAGACTGAAAGTGAGCAGATGGAAAAAGATATTCCATGCAAATGAAAATCAAAAGAAAGCTGGAGTAGCAATACTCATATCAGATAAAACAGACTTTAAAATAAAGAATGTTACAAGAGACAAGGAAGGACATTATATAATGATCAAGAGATCAATCCAAGAAGAAGATATAACAATTATACATGCACCCAACATAAGAGCACCTAAATACATAAGGCAACTGCTAACAGCTCTAAAAGAGGAAATCGACAGTAACACAATAATAGTGGGGGACTTTAACACCACAGTTACACCAATGGACAGATCATCCAAAATGAAAATAAATAAGGAAACAGAAGTGTTAAATCACACAATAGACCAGATAGATTTAATTGATATTTATATGACATAACATCCAAAAACAGCAGATTACACTTTCTTCTCAAGTGTGCATGGAACATGCTCCAGGATAAATCACATCTTGGGTCACAAATCAACCCTCAGCAAATTTAAGAAAACTGAAATCGTATCAAGCATCTTTTCTGACCACAACACTATGAGATTAGAAATGAATTACAGGGAAAAAAATGTAAAAAACACAAACACATGGAGGCTAAACAATAAGTTACTAAATAACCAAGAGATTACTGAAGAAATCAAAGAGGAAATCAAAAAATACCCAGAGACAAACGACAATGAAAACACGATGATCCAAAACCTATAGGATGCAGCAAAAGCGGTTCTAAGAGGGAAATTTATAGCTATACAATCCTACCTCAAGAAACAAGAAAAATCTCAAATAAACAATCTAACCTTACACCTAAAGGAAATAGAGAAAGAAAAACAAACAAAACCCAAAGTTAGCAGAAGGAAAGAAATCAAAAAGATCAGAGCAGAAATAAATGAAATAGAAACAAAGAAAACAATAGCAAACATCAATAAAACTAAAAGCTGGTTCTTTGAGAAGATAAACAAAATTGATAAACCATTACCCAGACTCATCAAGAAAAAGAGGGAGAGGACTCAAATCAATAAAATTAGAAAAGAAAAAGGAGAAGTTACAACAGACACTGCAGAAATACAAAGCATACGAAGCGACTACTACAAGCAACTCTATGCCAATAAAATGGACAACCTGGAGAAATGGACAAATTCTTAGAAAGGTATAACCTTCCAAGACTGAACCAGGAAGAAACAGAAAATATGAACAGACAAATCACAAGTAAGGAAGTTGAAACTGTGATTAAAAATCTTCCAACAAACAAAAGTCCAGGACCAGATGGATTCACAGGTGAATTCTATCAAACATTTAGAGAAGAGCTAATACCTATCCTACTCAAACTCTTCTAAAAAACTGAGGAGGAAGCAACATTCCCAAACTTATTCTATGAGGGCACCATCACTCTGATACCAAAACCAGACAAAGATACTACAAAAAAAGAAAATTACAGACCAATATCACTGATGAACACAGATGCAAAAATCCTCAACAAAATACTAGCAAACAGAATCCAACACATTAAAAGGACCATACACCCTGATCAAGTGGGATTTATCCCAGGGATGCAAGGATTCTTCAATATATGCAAATCAATCAATGTGATACACCATATTAACAAATTAAAGAATAAAAACCATATGATCATCTCAATAAATGCAGAAAAAGCTTCTGACAAAATTCAACACCCATCTATGATAAAAACTCTCCAGAAAGTGGGAATAGAGGGAACCTACCTCAACATAGTAAGGGTCATATACGACAAACCCACAGCAAACATCATTCCCAATGGTGAAAAACTGAAAGCATTTCCTTTAACATCAGGAAAAAGACAAGGATGTCCACTCTCACCACTATTATTCAACATAGTTTTGGAAGTCCTAGCCACGGCAATCAGAGAAGAAAAAGAAATAAAAGGCATACAAATTGGAAAAGAAGAAGTAAAACTGTCACTGTTTGCAGATGACATGATACTATACATAGAGAATCCTAAAGATGCCACCAGAAAACTACTAGAGCTAATCAATGAATTTGGTAAAGTTGCAGGATACAAAATTAATGCACAGAAATCTCTTGCATTCCTATACACTAATGATGAAAAATGTGAAAGAGAAATTAAGGAAACACTCCCATTTACCACTGCAACAAAAAGAATAAAATACCTAGGAATAAACCTACTTAGGGAGACAAGACCTGTATGCAGAAAACTATAAGACACTGTTGAAAGAACTTAAAGATGATACCAATATATGGAGAGATATACCATGTTCTTGGATTGGAAGAATCAATATTGTGAAAATGACTATACTACCCAAAGCAATCTACATAGTCAATGTAATTCCTATCAAATTACCAATGTCATTTTTTACAGAACTAGAACAAAAACTCTTAAAATTTGTATGGAGATGCAAAAGACGCCAAATAGCCAAAGCAGTCTTGAGGGAAAAAACAGAGCTGGAGGAGTCAGACTTCCTGACTTCTGACTATACTACAAAGCTATAGTAATCAAGACAATATGGTACTGGCACAAAAACAGAAATACAGATCAATGGAAAAGGATAGAAAGCCCAGAGATAAACCCACGCACCTATGGTCAACTAATCTATGACAAAGGAGGCAAGGATATACAATGGAGAAAAGGCATTCTGTTCAGTAAGTGGTGCTGGGAAAACTGGACAGCTACATGTAAAAGAATGAAATTAGAACATTCCCTAACACCATACACAAAAATATACTCAAAATGGATTCGAGACCTAAATGTAAGACTGGACACTATAAAACCCTTAAAGGAAAACATAGGAAGAACACTCTTTGACAAAAATCACAGCACGATCTTTTATGATCCACCTCCTAGAGTAATGGAAATAAAAACAAAAATAAACAAATGGGACTTAATGAAACTTAAAAGCTTTTGCAAAGCAAAGGATACTACAAACAAGACGAAAAGACAACCCTCAGAATGGGAAAAAATATTTGCAAACAAATCAGTTGACAAAGGATTAATCTCCAAAATATATAAACAGCTCATGCAGCTCAATATTAAAAAAACAAACAACCCAATCCAAAAATGGGTGGGAGACCTAAATAGACATTTCTCCAAAGAGGGCATACAGATGGCCAAGAAGCACATGAAAAGCTGCTCAACATCACTAATTATGAGAGAAATGCAAATCAAAACTACAATGAGGTATCCCCTCACACCAGTTAGAATGGGCATCATCAGAAAATCTACAAGCAACAAATGCTGGAGAGGGTGTGGCGAAAAGGGAACCCTCTTGCACTGTTGGTGGGAATGTAAATTGATACAGCCACTATGGAGAACAGTATGGAGGTTCCTTAAAAAACTAAAATAGAATTACCAAATGACCCAGCAATCCCACTACTGGGCATATACCCAGAGAAAACCATAATTGAAAAAGACACATGCAGCCCAATGTTCATTGCAGCACTATTTACAATAGCCAGGTCATGGAAGCAACCTAAATGCCCATCGACAGATGAATGGATAAAGAAGATGTGGTACATATATGCAATGGAATATTACTCAGCCATAAAAAGGAACGAAACTGGGTCATCTGTAGAGACATGGATGGATCTACAGACTGTCATACAGAGTGTAGTAAGTCAGAAAGAGCAAAACAAATATTGCATATTAACACATATATGTGGAACCTAGAAAAATGGTACAGATGAACCGGTTTGCAGGGCCGAAATTGAGACACAGATGTAGAGCACAAACGTATGGACACCAAGGGGGAAAGCGGCAGGGGAGGGGTGGGAATGGTGGTGTGATGAAATGGGAGGTTGGGATTGACATGTATACACTGACGTGTATAAAATGAATGACTAATAAGAACCTGCTGTATAAGAAGATAAATAAAATTCAAAAATAAATAAAAATACTTTGGATATATAAGACAAAATACTATAAATTCTATTACTGTTATAACTTTTGTGTCTATATATTTAATGTGTTTGGAATGGAAGAAATGTGAATTGTTTTTCTCATACTTTTCTCATCCTCCCAGTCTAAGGCTAGGTAAGTAAACTTTGAATAAAAGCCTACCACAAATTTAAGGAAAAGTCTACCATCATAATCATTTTTCTCCACTAAAAATCTAATTGAAATGATTCAGGATACAGTTTCCAATAGAATGTGTCAGATATGCTCTTCCTTCCAAATGCCAGTCTCATCCATTTTCTAACCAAATAATCAAAGCAAGTCAATAGGGAAATAGTATTAAGAAAAAATTTTTTAAATCATTAGGTCAACAGACATTATTTCAATAAAATGCACATTTTTTCCAAAAGCAGGAATCTTTAGTCTTGTCATAACATTCTAAGACCCCTATGAAGTTTAGAGAGCAAGGATTTAGGAAGAGGAACTGCTACAGTCAGGACAGGAAACAATTAAGACATAAATAAGAATTTCCACAGAATCAGGTCAAAGTGAGGACACATTTGACATGTCCCAGAGGTAAGAATAACAAATAATGAGGTAATGGGTAGAAGTGGGGATAGGAGATCTGTTTGGTGGTAAAAGAACCCATCTTCAAGTACATGAAAGCTTTGAGTTGAAAGTCATAAAAGTTTTTTTTTTTTTTTTTAATGCACAAGTACAACAAAATTTCATAAGGACTTTGGGTTGTGGGGTTCCATGGCCAATCCTGAGCTTTTGCAAGAGGTGAAGTTATACTATAAGTTTGAGGTAAACTGGGCTTTCTTTTTCTTTAATTACTCAGTGAAGCACTCTCGAGATATTGTATTTAGAAGAAAAAGGTCTAATCATTTGCATTTAGGTAATATGCATTCCAGAAGACTGTCAAGCAAACAGACAACCACTCAATAGACACCAAAACCATGAAGACTGCAGTTAAAATGTGCAAAGTAGTCAATATTTCAGTAAGCAGATGTTATACCAAAAAAGGGTTTGTTAGTGCTATTTTTGTGATGCTCTATGTATAATTATTGTTACTCCCTTTTGAAATGATCACAATCATTCTTTGATTACCAAAAATTTATCTTGAAAGCATGGAGTATACGTTGTGCACTCTTTAGCCATTTCTCTCAATTTTCAAATGAACATAAAAAACACACTGGCTTGTAAACACTCTGTAAACCAGCTGATATAGGAAGTGTGGTGAGTGATGGATAAAAATGCCCTCCGTTTTCTGTGCCAATTTACACATCTGGAGCTTTAAGAGGGCTATTTCAGAAATAAAGAATTTATTTTTGTTGACAGATAACTAAAGGATCCAAGAAGACTTATTCTGAGGAAAACAACTGACAGCCAAAAAGCAGTGACTAAAGTTTACTGAATCCTGGAATCCTGGATCAGGAAGGAAACTTGGATGTCTTCTCTTCCAATCCTTTTGTTTTAGAGATGACAAAATTAAAGGGACTTACCTAAGTTTACACAACTAGTTAAAGGGCACTATAGGAGAAGATAAGAAGGTTTTAACATAATTTTTTTTTAATTTGGCATGAAAAGCAATGTCTGAAGTATAAGGAAATTTTAAAACAACTAGAATTATACTTAACTCTACTTCCTTCTTTCTAAGCAGGTACCAACTATCAAAAGTAACTTTTCCACCTCATTTTTTTTTGTCTTATTCTTTAAATGTTGGGAGAACATGTGCTGTTAGAGATTTGTTTTTCATCTCCTTCTGGAAGGTAAAACTGACTGGAAAAAAATGGCTATTGGAAAAAAAAATGGATCTTTCAGCTTAAATGACCAGATATTGCCTGAATTCCACAGATAAACATTCATCGACGTAAGTTACTATGGTGAGTGTTTATAATAAAACTAATTTATAATTATAAAAAAGTTAAAGTAGACATATTTAAAGGTTTTTATGAAGGTTAAAGTAAGTTTAGAGGAATTTATCTTTCCTTTTCTTTCTTATCTCACCATTTTTACTCCTCAAAGGCACTTCCTCCTTGTTTTCTTGGTTCTGCTAATTTTAGTGGCGGCATTTAACAAAAAGGACAGCTTTTCTGGTGCAAATAAGCAATCAGATTCTGATTAATAAGGGAAAAAACTAATTCTAAATACGCAGTAGGAGTCTTATTTTTTGGATTATTCGATTTTCTGCTGTATATATCTAAGCCATCCCTCTTTCCCATTAGCTTTTGAACTTTCAAATTCTCCAATTTAAACCAAAAAAGCACCTCCTGTTCCCCTCATTCTCCTCCACTGCCACCCTATATTCCTCTTCCCTTCTGTAGGCAAATTTATCAAAGTATTTGTCTATGCTCACCATTTCTTCACCTCCCTCTGAAGCCTCAACTTTAGCCAAATTCAGCTTCTTCCTCCAGCACGTCACCAAAACAGCTCTGGGTGAAGTTACCAGTGGCTCTCCTCACAACCAAATAAGCACTTCTCAGTCCCTATCTTGCAAGATCTCTCAACGGCATTTGGCAATGCTTGAAATACTCTCTATCCTTGGTGACCCTGACATCACATTGTCCTGATTTTCTCCCTCCTCTTTTATCATGGATTCTGGGTCTCTCAGCTGCACGTTCATTCTTCCTCACCTGGCCAATAACGATTTTGCAGTTCCTGAAGTCTCATTCATAGGCCATCTCATCGATACTTTTCCCTAGCCGATCTCATCCGTGCCAGTGACTCCAGTTAAAACCTAGGCCATGGGCTTCCCTGGTGGCGCAGTGGTTGAGAGTCCGCCTGCCGATGCAGGGGACGCGGGTTCGTGCCCCGGTCCGGGAGGATCCCACATGCCGCGGAGCGGCTGGGCCCGTGAGCCATGGCCGCTGAGCCTGCACATCCGGAGCCTGTGCTCCGCAACGGGAGAGGCCACAACAGTGAGGGGCCCACATACCGCCAAAAAAAAAAAAAAAAAAAAAACCTAGGCCAACGGTGACTCACAAATGTACATTTAACTAAAATGTCTTTAAGTTACATATAGTTCAATATATAAAAGAAAAACTTACCATTTTATCTCTACCCTCCCATCTGGTCCTCTTCCAGAAAAGTACCTACATTCATCCAGTTGCACAATAAAACCTTCAGATTTATCATTACTCATCCCCTCAGCCTCACTCCTCCATTACCTAAACCATCACCAAATCCTGACCATTTTACCTACTAAATACCTCTTGAATCTTTCGACTTTTCCAAATCTCCTCAACCACAACCTTAGTCCTAGCTCTACCATCTTTTATCTCTTAGAGGACCTAGACTATAGAAAGAGCCCTGAACGGTTCTTTCATAATTCGCTATGAACTTCTCTCTCATCCGCTCCACATAGGGAGCCATAGTGATTTTTCTGAGACATAAATCTAATTATATCATCTACCAATTAAACCTTTCCAATGACCTCCTACGGCTCATAGGATAAAGTTGCAATCCCTAAACATGGACTTTGTTGTCCCGGCATGGACTGGCTTCCACCTATTCCTCCAACAATCCCTAATCCTCTCCACACTTTTTATTTTCTTACTCACCTGCTCACTCTTATTCCATAGGACCTTCCCTCTGTGTCCCTACCCTAGAGTGTTCTTCCCTCTACCCTTTTCTCTGGTTAACTCCTATTCCTCCTTGGCATTTATTTCTGTCTTCCTTACCTCGGGGAAGCCTTGCCTGAATCCCCCAACTACATCATACTCTCAAAGTTGCATTTTCAGCTGCTTAATTTGACTATTTAATCAATTTCTATCATTCCACAAGACTGTTAGCCAAAGGAGGAAAGGGCTGCATCTGGTTTTTTGTTTCTCAACCATCCCAGTGCCAAGTGAGTGCCTAAGACATTGTGGAAAGAATAGTTGTTGAATAAAAGAATACGTGACCAAACTAGAACCTCAGATCACTGAACCATCAGAACAACCTGCAGTCGTTGGAGATCAGCAAGAAATGGAAGACAAATGTATCCAGTCATTTTGGCTGTTACTTTTCCAGAACATTTCTTTTTCTTAGCACACAAGTGATTATATCTTAGCCAATTGACTTTTTTCTGTTTCAGCACTCATCACTAACATGAATCATTCTGAATTACTGACCAAACTCTAACCAGGCAGGATTTTCATAATCGCAGTATACGATTTTTGTTCAGGAAGGAATTGTTGTTTTACTCAATTCAACTGAAAACAATAAGTGTTTCCTGTGTAACTGGTATTACACCATGTGCTATGCTACTGTGCTTGTTTGTTTTCATGTAGTTGTTGTTCTGTTTTATTTTTAAATGTGCTGAAACCAGCTCATCTTTTGCTTTGTGTAATGTAGTTTACTTCCTTAGCTGCCACATAAATCTTTTTTTTTTGTTTTTAATTTTTGGCTGTGTTGGGTCTTCATTGCTACATGTGGGCTTTCTCTAGTTGTAGTGAGCGGGGGCTACTCTTTGCTGTGGTACCCGGGCTTCTCATTGCGATGGCTTCTCTTGTTGCGGAGCACGGACTCTAGGTGCACAAGTTCAGTACCTGTGGCTCACGGGCTCTAGAGCGCAGGCTCAGTAGTTGTGGCGCACGGGCTAGTTGCTCCACGGCATGTGGGATCTTCCCAGACCAGGGCTCAAACCCGTGTCCCCTGCATTGGCAGGCAGATTCTTAACCACCAGGGAAGTCCTGCCATATCAATCTATATATTTTTTAAATGCTTTATTTTTCTCAAAAATAGAAGAGATATTATCAGATAACATCTCATACGTGGCCCAACATATTTTCAATAGTAGGCATTTATTTTCTCTTTAACATAAGTAATTCATAAGCAGTATAACAATTCATAAATTAGATATGGTTAATTCAATTATTTTGAGGCATGGAAAATTTTACTGAAGATCTAATTCATCTGCAACACAATATAATCATGAAACAAAGTTGCACTTATTCCATTTATAATTATTTATAATATTTCCTACCATTTAATAAGTATCTACTATGTATTAGGTGCTTATCACTAATCTTCAAAACAACCTGTAAAATTAATATAACATAACATAATGTCATACTTAACAGAGAAGGAGCTTGAAAATGTTAAAGACCAAACAGATGATTGGATGATTTCTAACATGTAGTTAAAAATAAGCTGACATAACTATGGAAACACCACTAACATTATTCTCTTAGTCAATCAACAGATATCTAGCGAGTGCTTATTGGGTGCAAGACCTCGGGATACCACAAAAAACAAGACACAGTCCTTCACCCTCACCGGAGCTAATAACTGTATCTTTTAAAACCAGAAGAAGAAGAAATCAGTGTTGCAATTTAAAAGAGAGACTCCAAGACCTTGGTTCTTTAAGGAGCTGTTTTCTAGGATTAAAGAGGTGAGAAAATTCTTATTTTCATATGCTGGACATGCTCCTCTTCATGACCTTATCAATGTAAACAGAGATCTCACCTTTTTCTGAGAACTTTAAGCAACGAGGCAAGATCCTCACACTCAATACATTCCTGCGAAGAACCGTAAAGTAGAATTTGTCACCCAAATGCTTGTCACGGTTTTCACGAGCTGAGTCTTTGGCATGAGGGCACCAAATTTAGTATGTTACTACAAGGTTATTTCAACAGTCAGAAATTGATTATTTGTAATACAACCAACTCAACATGCAGCTCCTTAGGGGATAAGAGGGTTTCTCTTGGGAAAATATTTTGAAACGATTCTGTAACTTATTATTTTAGAATTCAGTGATTATATGAAGTAACAAGATAAAAATGTACATTTCTTGGACAGTTAAGAGACTGAAATATTTGGGTTGGCAACCAAATGTTCTAAGTAAGTCAAAGGCCCTATAGCTTCTGTCAGCTTGTGGCCAATAACTATGGGAAAGAAATTTCACAAGTTCAACTATGACCCCTCCTACCTTTAAAACCCTACTATTTGACACTCAGCTGTGTGACTTTTTTGTAAAGTCCAGTGTGTCGTATACTATTAAGGTATACTCACTTCTTTCTAATGCAACACACACATACATTATTCCTTCAATAGTAAGCAAAGATTTCTAGCTGCTTCCAGAAATAGACAGTGAATCTCAATGGAGAATGGAAACAATTTCCAAACTGATTAATACTCCAAAAGCTAAGGCTCTAATCTAACAATTCCTACTCTAAATATAGTGACATGACTTCCATTTTACTTACAAAAATCATATCTTGGCATTGTTATTACAACATTTTTTAAAAATTAATGCCCCTCATATATTCCATTAAGACATAGCTAAATACGTAATTTGGGCCTGAGACTGTGGCTGCATTTCAGACTTGTTAGAATACCCCTACTATTTTCAACAAGATTTTTTAAAGTTTTCTCCTTTTAGAAAGAGAAACCAAAAATGGCAGGAGGATCTATCAAACAAAGACTAAACCCTGGAATAATTAAGGCAATCATAACATTCCCCGGGGCTGTCTACTTATTAAGAAGTTTTACAGAAATCAAATAACAACATTGGCGGTGGTAAATTAACACCATTAAAGTCAGAAATTATTAGCATTTGGAATACATGGATATTACTTACCTAAATACTGTTAATGGCTCAATCTTCTGATAGTTTCTAAAAATTGAATTAACTGGTTCTGAACCATTTTTGGGGTCAGTATACGGTTCATCTGCACAAGACACTCCAATTAGTAGTATCTCTCATTACACGTAGTGATTCTTAACGGAGGGGAGGGTAAGGGAATGCAACCCTTAACCGCCATGTGGAGTACATAAGAATCTTCTTAGAGGCACATATTATTTGAAAAATGCCCCCTCTAAAACCGAAATGATTCTTAACATGCTTCACCATTCCCTGTTTTGAAATTTTCCAGTTTCAATATTTGATATCAATCATCTTCTGATATTAATCAGCATTTTAAATGTTAGTTAAAATAATTCTTAATGATTTAGACACTTTTATTTTAAGGCATCTGTGATAGAATAACGGTCCCCTAAAGATGTCCACATCCTAATCCTCAGAACCTGAAAATATGTTACCTTGCATGGCAAAAGGGACTTTGCAGACGTGATTAAGGATCTAGAGATAGGGAGATTATCCTAGATTTTTCAGGTAGGCCCTATGTATTCCCCAGAGCTCTTACAAGAGGGAGGCAAGTAGGTCAGAGTCAAAGGAGGAGATATGACTATGGAAGGAAAGTTGGAGTGATGCAACGGGCAAGTGGCCTCTAAAAGCTGGAAAAGGCGAGGAAATGGATTCTCCCACAGAACCTCCAGAATAAACACAGCCCTGCTGTTACCTTGATATTTGGATTTCTGTCCTCCAGAACTGTAACATAATAAGTATTGTTTTAAGCCACTAAGTTTGTGGTAATCTGTTACAGCAACAATAGGAAACTCATACAGTACCGCTTTGTCAAGAATTGTGAACTCTATCAGAGCCACGCTAGAACTGACATAAACTGCTAACTTGTGACAACCTGAACTTATCTAGACAAAACCGTTAAAAAAGGTGTTGAAATCACAGCCATCAGTAGGTTACTTTTTCAAT
Source organism: Leucopleurus acutus (assembly GCF_964270905.1). Classification (NCBI taxonomy): domain Eukaryota; kingdom Metazoa; phylum Chordata; class Mammalia; order Artiodactyla; family Delphinidae; genus Leucopleurus; species Leucopleurus acutus. Next base: position 52,606,009 of record NC_139143.1, read on the forward strand.
GAAACGCCGGCTCCTTTTATATACTAGACCATATATTCTTAATTCTAGACACTGAAAATATTGCTATAAAATGTAGTATTAAGAATAACTATAAAATTGTTTTAAAGTAATATACTATTGATCACCCATTTTTAAAATTCCATTCCTGTTAATAATCATAGTATGTTTGCTGTAGTGTGAGAGGGTGATCTTGACCTACCAGTGGTTGGCAGGTGATGTCACTGCAGCCCCAACCATGAACTACTAATATGAGGTGCAGTCACAGGGAGGATTATTGTGATGTGATTGCAGACTAACGGGAAAATTCCCAGTGGAAACCATTCTCAGTTATGTCTGTCTTTTAGCACGTAACAATCACTTTGAGAGATTTAATGCTATCATAACAGCATTACTTAAACCATAATAATGAAAATAAAAACCAAGAAAACGCACAAAGAAAATGCTGAACTGAATGGGTCAAATTTATATACTGACATCGTGCCATTTTGGAACCAAGACATTTAAATACTAAATCTATCATTAATTCAAACAGCTCCTTAGCACTGACATGCTGGAGAAATTATTTTCTACTCAAAACGATGACAGTACTTAGGGTTTCCCTGGTGGCGCAGTGGTTGGGAGTCCACCTGCCGATGCAGGGGACACGGGTTCGTGCCCCGATCCGGGAAGATGCCACATGCCACGGAGCGGCTGGGCCCGTGGGCCATGGCCGCTGGGCCTGAGCGTCCGGGGCCTGTGCTCCGCAGTGGGAAAGGCCACAGGAGTGAGAGGCCTGCATGCCGCAGAAGAGGAAAAAAAAGAAAAAAACAAAAATGATGACAGTACTTAGCCACCAACAATAACTAATAGGACACTTTGAACGGTTTTCCTTATATAGTCATTAAGGACTTATGTCAGTCCATTAACATTTTATCTCTATATCTCACTTACCACAAGACTGTGATTGGGAATACAGTTTGTGGTTACAGAATCGATGAATGTTAAATGGTCCATGCAAGTAAAAATAATTGCTCTTAGTAGCACAGTGATGGCCCCTTACCAAGAGAGCCAAGCAATTTTATCACCATACCACCTTCAGAGTTGTCCTTCTAAAATGACTTCTATACTTCCACTGCATGCCTTGAGTATTTATTATAGCTATTTTTTCATGTCTATTTACTCATCTCTGTACCCTCATTGCCTGTAACACAGTAGGCACTTTATAAATGTTTATTCAATTAATCCACCTACCCATCAGTACCCTTCAACCACATTTTAGCCTACACCTGGGTGAAGCATCTCCCACAGCAAAGGACAGCAAAATCACCTGTGCAAGCTCAGGATTTACAGGGGTTCACAGCTATTTAGGATTATCCTGAACCTTCGTGACATGTTAAAAATTACATCATTCAATTGGAATATACGAACCAATTTACAATATGAACTAATTCAGCCCTGAGTACTCTTTCTTATACACAAGACAAATATACTCCTAGGAAGGTAATGGTTCAAAAATTACTGAATAAAATCAGCAAAAAAGTATTAAGAAAAATGAATTCACCTGGTTTTAAGCATTAACTAAGTTTTTGTTTCCAAACAAGTGGTTATATATATTAACAGTTAACTGCAGTGCTCTAAGGCAAAGATCTTTTCTAGCTTTCTTTACTACTAGAATAAGAAAACTACGTAAGATCCTTGGGCAATGATTTGGTTTACTAGCTACAGCACAGTTTTTATTGACAAAATTAGAACACTACTAGGAAACCAAATCAGCATCTTATCTCTGAACCACATAAAATCTTAAATAGCACCCAAAAAATAAAGATTAGGGCCAGGTAAATACAAGCAGATGTACTTATGCCCGTTGAGTAGCATCTAATATTTATCTGTGGGCTAAGGGAAAAAAAGACTCCTACACAAAGCAGCTATGCCAACTATTAATAGCTGGAATAAAGTAACTGGACAGAGAATTGAAGACAGGCTCATAAGAGTAAATGGACTAGAATTTTGAGAACATAATCTGGCAATGAGAAAAAGCTAGGGTTTTTTTTTTTTAATTGAAGTATAGTTGATTTACAATGTTGTGTTAGCTTCTGGTGTACAGCAAAGTGGTTCGCTTATACATATATATACATACTTTTTCATATTCTTTTCCATTATGGTTTATTACATGATATGGAATATGCTTCCCTGTCCTATACAGTAGGGCCTTGTTGTTTATCTATTTTATATATAGTAGTTTGTATCTGCTAATCCCAAACGCCTTATTTATTCCTTCCCCCAACCCTTCCCCTTTGGTAACCATAAATTTGCTTTCTATGTCTGTGACTCTGTTTCTGTTTTGTAAATACGTTGATTTGTGTCATATTTTAGGTTCCATATATAAGTGATATCATATGATATTTGTCTTTCTCTTTCTGACTTACTTTGCTTAGTATGATAATCTCTAGGGCCATCCATGTAGCTGCAAATGGCATCATTTCATCCTTTTTTATGGTTGAGTAGTATTCCATTGTATACATGTACCACATCTTCTTTATCCATTCACCTGTCAATGGACATTTAGGTTTCTTCCATGTCTTGGCTATTGTAAAAAGTGCTGAGAAAAAGCCAAGTTTTAAAATAAGGGTTTATTTTTTTTAATATCCTCAATGATAAAGATATGGGGTTCAGAAACTATGAAAAATAATTCTCAAAATCCATTTAAATCTCTGCATTAAAGAGGTACAGCTCATTGCTTTTTTTTAACTTACTCTTGTTATGAGGGATCCTAACTCTTCTTCCTTTCCCAACTCTGATCTTTTGAAATCTTTCTGAATAATCACAATCCTTCATGTTTCTGATTTCAGCTTTATAGTTTTTTCAGTCTTGCACTGGGGTTTTTGAAAATGACTTGAATAAAAATAAGTTTACCATAAAGACATTCTTTCTAAGCTCAGATGGGAGCAGATGCTACTTCAAAGTCTGTTTATTCTTTGTTAACTCACTCTCATTGTCACGATAAGAGCATTAAAATTTCCCTCCACATTCCAAGTTTTAACATAGCCCATCTCACTCTACAATGTTAATAACCAGTTAACATAAGCTCTTTCCACCTAAAAATTTTTCTGAATCTCATTATACTTTTCTTTTTGTTTTATTCACATAACAGTAAATATTTACTGGGGGTCTACAATATATGCCAGACAGTATACTAGGCATGAACAAGCGAAAGTCTCTGTCCTTGAGTGTATTGAGAGAGATGGACGTGAAAATAGGCTGTGGATTTCAGTACAACAAATGCTCTGCAGGTGGTAAAGGGCGCTCACAGGAGGCAGCTCCTATATCTACAGGTCAAGGAGGTTAGGTCTTGGTATGAGTAGCATGATTCCAAAGTATGAGTAGGAGCTTCTCAAGCACAACAATTTCACATTAATTAAGATAGAGGCTTGGGGCTTCCCTGGTGGTGCAGTGGTTGAGAGCCCGCCTGCCGATGCAGGGGACACGGGTTCATGCCCCAGTCCAGGAAGATCCCACATGCTGCGGAGCGGCTGGGCCCGTGAGCCATGGCCGCTGAGCCTGCGCGTCCGGACCCCCGCAACGGGAGAGGCCACAACAGTGAGAGGCCCGCGTACCGCAAAAAAAAAAAAAAAAAAAAAAAAAAAAAAAAAAAGATAGAGGCTTGGAAGTGAAGAAAAAAATAAGTTTGGAAAAGTATGAATAGGATGATAAGTGCACATTTTGTGACAGAGGTAATAGAAATAAATGACGCTGGACCTTACATACCACGCTAGTCTCTCAAAAGAAATGTGAGTAAGGGCTCGTGTGCGATGTGAAGGACTCTCTGAGGAAAAAGCTAACCATAACCTCCCATTTCCCCTCAACCCAGGGCAGTATCACCTCTGCAGAAGACATTTGGAAAAGTGTGGGGCATTTTTTGGTTAGCACAATGGGGATCACACCAAGTCTGAGGTTCCCACCAAGTCTACCCGATCACAAAGCCCTGCTCCTTCCACGCGTCAGGATAAAGCTGTGGTTTGAAAGCCAAGCACAAAAGGCAGTGTGTTAGAAAGGACTGACGGTCAGTAGCATCACAGTCTACAAAAAAGGCAAGGAGAACGAGACTGACCAAATCACTGTTTGCTTTGGCAGCAAGCACGTTGTTGGCGACCGCTGGAGAATAGTAGCTTTTTTTTTACAAGGAATACAGGAAGGGGTGATTAGGAAGTGGAAGTTTCAAGTAGATTTAAAATGTGCTTTCAATAAATGTGACAATGAAGGAATGCATGATATTAAAGTAGCAGTTTGAGAGAGCTGTTGCATTGTAGCTGCAAATTTTTGTTCTTATTGTTGTTTTGATCAGGAGACTAGGATATGGTGTGTGTGTGTGTGTGTGTTTCACAAATGATAGGAGAAACTGTTTGCAAGAGCCCATCAAAACTGACTGAAGAACAGTGTCTCAGGGGAATGGAACTAGAACAGATATTTTTCTAGGAAATATAGATCTGACAAATATTCAAGTATTGAAGATCTCTCAAACAGAAAGACTCAGGCAGATTCTATAGTTCTTAGCAGGTAGAGCCTAGAGATGGGACCAAAAAAAAAAAAGAAAAAGAAAAAACATAGCATTAAAGACTGTACCAGCAAGCTGTAAACTCAGAGATTATCTCTGACCCTGGAACAGAGACTCTTCCTGAGCCCACAGGAGCTAAGAGATAGCAAATAAAATTGCCTCCACCAATAGCCAGGACAAAGTCATAGAAAATATTAAAAGAATATCACGAGGTACATTGAGTATAATCACAAGGCCACAATCACAGAAATGGTCTCCACTCAGAAACATGGTAGAGAAAACAGCCAGGTCAGATGCCATTCTTTAGATTGCCACCACAATTGGTGGCATAATTGAGTTAAAATTTACAATATTTCTGTGGTGTGTAACATTTACAGTATTTCTGTTGCACAAAGTAATCAGTGTGTATGACATGCTTCCTAATTAATGTAATCAGGCACGCTTTATCATGTCATAGTGAGAGTACGGTGATTTCAAAATGCAACCTGACCTATGCTGAGATCTGGATGCCATGTCCTGTTAACCCTCCCTGTAGCTATTGCCAGTGTCTCTGTGATTACTAGAGAGGGCACCACAAACCACCTCAAACTTAAGACCCAAAGAGCTAACTCTTTTCTCACACACCCTTGTTCATTCTGTTAACTAACAGAAAACCCATCCACCCAGCTGCTGAAGCTAAGAACATAAAATAAATGCCTTCCAAGTCACATTAATATCCAGTAAGGTACCAGTGTTTCTGATGGCTTTTTATTGCTTTATTCATATCAAATACTATACGTGAATTTTAATTTTATAAAAGTAACTTACAAGTCTTTGGGAATTTCTAATAAAAACAAGTGTAGTTAAAGGGTTTTATTTCTCTATCTCAAAATGCCTATAAAGCTTTACTTCATAATATTTCAGAAAACCTTAGGTTAAGCAAATACTTTGAATGTGTTGCTTTATTATATAGGTATAAAAAGGTAAATAATAAATAATCAAATCCCCATGATTTCTTCAAACTAAGTATGGAACATTTTTACTGACTACATTACTTGAACTATTTTTTTTCTGAATATATTTTTTAATATCCATTAAAAGAACTGCATCTGGGGGCAACATTTTTTCACAAAACGAAACAAAAGCTCTGTTCTTCTGAGAGGAGACTTGGGCATACCAATGCACAATTCAAGAGAGCTCAGGAAATGTTTTACTGATATTCCATTATCCCTTGAGACACTTAACTTCAGCTCATGAAAATACCAGTGTCTAAAGGGATGAAAATTACAATGGCTTCCTGCAAAAGCCCCCTCTAGGCTATGGGACTAATTTAAACAATATGCATAACTCCAACCAAACCACTAGCATAAGCTAAAACATCTATTATTTAAAAAGCTGATCTGTGCATTTATCTGTCAATACTAAATCTTTTCTTTTAGGTTTCCCACGTTTTACATGTTCCACAAAAATAAAAAGAAACTATCATGTATTCTAATGTAATATTAATTTACATTTACACTGTCTCTCTCTCTTTTTCTTTTTCCTTTTCTTTTTTGGAGAAGGAGAAAGGGGAGGGGAAGGCTGGGCACAGTGCCTTACATATGTATGTACAGATGTGTTGAAATGGGTATTTTATCATGGCATTTGAGTAAATGCATAGATGAAGCTATGTCCTCTTTCTGTCTGTTGGCATTAGAGAAATGCCCAAACTTTGCAATAGTCCATAAAGTCTATCAAGAACAAAAAACTCAAAATAAAAGGCAATATCATACATTTCAAACTTACCAAACCGTCAGCCTAAACTTAATTTAATGTAATTCACTGGGTTATGGCCTTTAGGAGAGAGCAAGCTAAGCTGATGTTTAATATGGACAGACTTGCTACTTTGGATATCAGTACTTGGGGGTGAGCAAGGGGGAGAAAGGTTTAGTATATATTAGTCCAAACATACACTCTGAATCCAAATACTTGGGCCTGAATTCTAGTTACCATTCACCTACTATTTGGCCTTCAATAAGTCACCTGGCTTCTCAGAGCTTTGCCTTATTACCCGTAATTTGGTATAAAGAAACAAACAATCTCATAGAATTAAAAGAGAAAATGCACGTTAGCCCAATGGATGTTAGTTTCCTTCCTTATCTCTTCTCCAGCATTTGTTCCTTCTGCCCTGAGATATGCAGATAAAATATATTCTACCATTTTACTGAGGATTTCAGTCACAGAGAGAAAAGGACTTGCCAAGGAGAGCTGAAAAATGGCAATGGAAGTGTTCGGGATCTTTGAGGCTTTACATGGCAGCTGCTCTTACCATATTAGCATACCATGTGCTTTGGTCAAGCGGTGTCCCTGGGCCCTGGGTGTGCTCTGCCAGTCTCTCCAGACTCTAATTCGGTGTGGCACGCACATGCCTGCTGATTCCCACCCTTCCAGCCCAGAGTAAGAAACCAAGCCAAGGTGAAGTTTATAGCAGCTTCTGATAAGGGTACCTTCAAGCCTACTCTTAACCTAATTCCTCTCATATCTGATAGAGGGGGTACCTTAGAAAGTATATCTTTTCTATCTGCCTCCTAGGCAAATCTGTTATCAAGAAAACTTACATAGAACACCCAACCACACACACATGCACACATTCACCGCATAGGTTCAACTTTAAAGAAGTGTATTTTAACTTGTGAAATTACATTAAAAAGAGGAAGAGAAAGAGAAAACACTGAAAAGCAAAGTCATCTCATATTGCCAGAGGCAAGTCAAAAAAGCATGTCCCTTCATTCCATGTTTAACTTATAACAAGCCAAGCCTGGAGGGAAAAGGACTCCCTATGCACGTTGGCCAGATGCAGCACTGGGGTGACACATAGTATAGGATACACTGATGCTAACCACGAATGGGAAATTAGGCCATCACAATGACCCAAACCTAGAGACTGGGAAAAATTCAATAGTTTTAATTTGGTTCTGCCATATTTGATTTATATGAAAGCTTCATGTTGGCTTGGTATCTGGAAATTTGTCCTTCTTCAAATAGTTTTAGCATTAATAATTTGCAGATCAAAATCTGTGGTTGAATACATCTTTAAGAGGGTATTTACAGCTAGCAAAGATTTGCACAACGCTACATCACAACTGCTGGAATCAGACTGAGTGGTAGAACAGATTTCCAAGGAAGTCAAAGAAAGCCAAGATGCAAGAGAATCCCAGATGAGGCAAAGGGAGCCAAGACACCACTTTTAATACAAAGCCCAGCCTCCCTTTGCCTATGTGCATTTTCATCTTAAAACAAAATTAGGATTACTTCTTATTGGCCAAACAGTGAGTGCCCTACAAAGAAATAAATGACAGGGGAAAAAAAAAGGATAATCAATGTTAATAGGGAAAAAATCAGGCTAAATACAAAGTAACAGGCATGCAGAGAGAACATGGAAGAATACGTATCACATAAATTCAAGTTCCAAATACGGTTTTCTGCATTTCCATGGAAAACCTCATGTTAGGGAAAATGATTTCTGGGCCTTCAATTTGAAAACCAGAAGAGGCCTCCTCGGAGCCAGATAAATAACAACATTGTCACAAAGGCATTTTTCTTCGAAAATATCTCAAAATGTCTTACAGACATCTCTGTGTTTATTGGCATGGGACTCCCTGAGATACACACATAGCATTTTACTGATGGAGGATTTCAATCACAGAAAAAATTGTCACTTGCCAACAACAGCTGATAAGTGGAGACAGGACTAGGCACAAGGTCATCCAGTGTATAGAACAGTCATCTATCCAAGAGGCAATGCTATTTCAAAGGCAAGTACATTCACAATAGAATGACTTAAAATCCTGCAAGTGAAGAGCATTACCCATGTGTTTTAAAACATCCCACTGAAGAAGATGAATCTTTCTCAGAATTGCCCTCGGATTTGTTCATGTTAACGAAGTGTTTGATTTTTAAGGACAGAAAGTCTCCTATCAGCCACAAACTGAATCCCATTACATTTGTTGTTGCTGAAAAACTATTTTCCCTATTTGACCATCAAAATGGATTTACTGGACTTCTGAGGGAAGATGGAAGAATAAAGTCAAATTCACTTTTAAAACATATATATCTGCTTTGAGAAATATATATAATGCATGGAAAGGAGAACTCTGAATTAGTTGAGCAATTTTCAATATTTTGTCTGCTACACATTGGACTTCTAAGGAAAACTAGCAGTTTGAAGCCAGATCACAGAATCATCCTTCCCACAAGCCTAATAAATGAAAGAAAAAAAATAGGCTAAAACTAACCAAGAAATTTATCACAGCAATCAAATAAAGTAGGAGGCACAATCTTAATGCCACTTTCTTTTTAAGAAGCATGTCCAGCCAATGTTTTCTTAGGTCAGTCTCCCAAGGCAATAGAAATAAAAGCAAAAATAAACAAATGGGACCTAATGAAACTTAAAAGCTTTTGCACACCAAAAGAAACCATAAACAAAAGGAAAAGACAACCTATGGACTGAGAGGAAATATTTGCAAATGATGCAGCCGACAAGGGCTTAATTTCCAAAGTATAAAAACAGCTCACAGGGCTTCCCTGGTGGCGCAGTGGTTGGGAGTCCGCCTGCCGATGCAGGGGACGCAGGTTCGTGCCCCAGTCCGGGAGGATCCCACATGCCGTGGAGCTGCTGGGCCCGTGAGCCAAGGCTGCTGGGCCTGCGCGTCCGGAGCCTGTGCTCTGCAACGGGAGAGGCCGCAGCAGTGAGAGGCCTGCGTACCGCAAAAAAAAAAAGGGCAGAAGACCTAAATAGACATTTCTCCGAAGAAGACATACAGATGGCCAATAGGCAAATGAAAAGATATTCATCATCGCTAATTATTAGAGAAATGTGAATCAAAACCACAGTGAGATATCACCTCACACCTGTCAGAATGGCTATCATCAAAAAGAACACAAACAACAAATGTTGGCAAGGATGTGGAGAAAAAGGAACCCTCGTACACTGTTGATGGGAATGTAAATTGGTGCAGCCACTATGGAAAATAGTATGGAGGTTCCTCAAAAAACTAAAAATAGAGTTGCTGTATGATCCAGCAATCCCACTCCTGGGCATATATCCAGACAAAACTAAAATTCTACATTCATAGCAGCACTATTTACAATAGCCAAGACATGGAAACAACCTAAATGTCCATCAACAGATGAATGGATAAAGAAAATGTGGTACATATATACAATGGAATATTAGTCAGTCATAAAAAAAGAATGAAATAATGCCATTTGCAGCTACATGGATGGACCTAGAGATTATCATACTAAGTGAACTAAGTCAGAAAGAGAAAGACAAACACCATATGAAATCACTTGTATGTGGAATCTAAAATACAACACAAATGAACATATCTATGAAACAGAAACAGACTCACAGATATGGAGAACAGACTTGTGGTTGCCAAGGGGGAGGAGGGTGGGGAACGGAAGGATTGGGAGTTTGGGATTAGCAGATGCAAACTATTATATATAGGATGGATAAACAACAAGGTCTTACTGTATAGCACAGGGAGCTATATTCAATATCCTGTGATAAACCATAATGGAAAAGAATATGAAAAAGAATATATATATGTATAACTGAATCACTTTGCTGTACAGCAGAAACTAACACAACATTGTAATTCAACTGTACTTCAATTTAAAAAAAAATTTTAAAAAGGAAACATTGCCAGAGGAGAGGAAAAAGTAAAGATTCTAGAAAGTAGCTTAGTCATCCTAAACCACATTCTACATACACCAGAACAGTAAGTAGTGACAAATTCCCAAGTTTTCCACTAATATCTCCAATTATTTTTTTTAAAGAAGCAGCTTAAGCAATCCTAGACCAAACAATGCATTTCCAGATACTTATTCAAGAGAAATGAAAACATATGTCCACAAAAGGACTTATACAAAAATATTCATAATACTCAAAAACTAGAAGCAACCCAAATGTCCATCAACATAAGAATGAATAAATAAATTGTGGTATAATCATATAACTGAATATTACTTAGTCATGAAAAAGGAATTCATACGTGCAAAAAGAAACTGAATCATGAAAAACACTAAATTGAGTGCAAGAAGTCAGTCACAAATGAATACATATTCTTTTGACTTCACTTATATGCAAAACTAATCCATGATGACAGTTATGAGAAAAATGATAGGATGACTGGCAGAGAAGGAGCATAAGGGAACATTCTGGGGAAATGGAAAAGTTCACTACCTTGATTGCCCTAAAGGTTACATGGTGTAAACATCTGTCAAACTCATCAAACCATAATCTTAAGATGTGTACATTTTACTGCATGTAAATTATACTATAATTGTCTTTTTAATCCAAAATAAATGAATAAAAGCAGCTGCTGAGGGGATAGGTAGACAGCCCAGGAAAAAGATATAGAAAACCCCTCACATGAACAAAGCCTCCCTACCACCACAGGGTCTCACAGGTTCAGAAATTTCCACCGAGTTGTCCAATGAGAGCTATCAAAACCAACCCACTAAATTTCCATCAGTAAAGAGGGATTGGCAGAAGGAAAAATAAAAGGGAAAATAAGATGATTTTCTGAGGGGACGGGAGATGCTTCAGAGAGAAACACACAGAGGTCCCTATAGAAGTCCTGACACCTCTCTGAATTAACAGGCTATGGCCAAAACCCAGAGTTGTCGCTTCACGAACTGGAGAAAGGTCTGAAACCCCCCAAAATAAAAAAGTTCTCCCAAATAGGTGGAGGAAACTCTAGTCCATGTATTTTCATTGGCCTTTAGGCAAACAGAGATTGGTCCACCAATCACCATAGCCAGCCAGTCCCTTGCAAGTTCTACTATCCTCCATCCTCACGCTATTAAAGAAAAGCATACTGAAGACTCAATATATCCAGTCCCAGAAGAGTAGTAAAGGGCATGACAAACAGGCCTCAAATAGGGTGAAGACAAGAGAATTGAACAAGGCCATATCACAATCAATTAGAGGCTGATGGAGTTGCCTGCATCTAACGTGAATAAGTTGTAAAGAAATGGCATATTGCACCAGAATTGTGTATACTGGAATCCCACTTTAATACTGTGTCAAACATCTGAATTTGAATAAGCTTTTATAATATAAGATTATAGAGTAAGTTATTGAACACAACCAATAGTCTCCTGCCTACTTTGAGATATCAGAAGATGAACTGCTCTGAGTTGATGTCGTAGAACAGAGGCAGGAGAGGAGACAGCAAGAAACCAACCTGTATACTCTTCTCTTCATCCCCACCTCTCTACGCCCTTATCTATCCAATGGGAAAAAGTAGAAATGAGGGATGGGAAAAGGCACTGGAACTTAAAGCAATTTCTGAGTACTGAAAATTATGCAAAATAAGGCTATAATAATAAATATTTTCCTGTATTGACCTACTGATTTCATATTTACACTTGAATGGTAAGTCAAAAGGGTAAACAAGCAGTAGGACTGCATTCTCTCTTGTACTTATTTTTTAACTGGCTATGCACAAACCATACTTTCAAAGGCAGTGCAGACCCTATTTTTGACAATAAACAATAATACAACAAAGTGGGGTTCACCAAATGAAAACAGAAATTACTGAAATAAAATCTGTAAAGTCTTAGAAAAAGTGAGTATTCCACCAGGAACAAGATAAAAGAAAAGCAAGCATTCTAAATAGGCAACCAGAAGACGTGCCATTCATATTAAGCATTTTGATGTAATCATACTGTCATCCTAGAATAAGTGAAGTATTTGTGGATGCTAAAAGCTTATGTATTTTTCCCACTCTCAAAATAATCTTATTTATTTTACCAAGCTTTCAAAACTCTTTACCCCCAGCAGAGACCTAATGAAATGAGCTTCATCCTTAGTGAGATTTTTTTAATCAGAGAAAAAGGAAGCTATGAGAATGTAATTGTTTAAAAAGAGATTTGTATTTACTTGTATTTACTCCACATTATAGTATGGCTATGTTAACTGAGTGAGGAAGGAAGGAAGAAAGGAAGGAGTTGAGGCAAGGAGGGAAAGAGGGGGAGGGGAGGAGGAGGGGAAGGGGAGGGGAGGGGGAGGGGAAGAGAGGGAGGGAGGGAGGGAGGGGGAGAGGGAGGGAGAAACAGAGAGAAAAACATACAATTATTACTGATACTGAAAGTTAATCACCTCCTCAAGGGCATGTTCCTCACTTGCCCAAATGTGGGAAAATTCAATGACAACAACAGACATTCCACTGAAATAGTGAAGAAAGCATATGGCCCCTAAAAACAAAATATCTAATTAAAATGCAGAAAGACAGCTCAGCTCTCCAATTATTAAATACACAAAAGAGACCATTTTAAGGTTCATAAACAACTCTAAAAAGAAAATTAGAGTTTACAAAGAATTTAAATATGAAAATAAACTAGACCTAATAATAAATATAAACAGGAAATACCAATGGCTGATCACTTAGTAAACCATATGCTCTGAGCCGAGATTTGGGTCACTTTAAAAAACAAACCCCAACTTTACAGTATTGCATTTCAACATATAGAGCAGTCAATAAAACGTGCAGGGAAAAACACACCTTCTCTCTTCATGCTGTTCCTACAAGCTTGTCAATTACTGTCGGGCACAGCAGAGGTTGAGGAACACAGCTGATCTCTTTCAACAATGTTAAGGCTTTCACCAGCCCAGCCTAATAAACACATGTTCCCAATAACTTCTCCAATGAATAAACCCCTTTCAAAAGAGAAACAGGACTCACATGAACACTAACCTCTTGATTAGAAAGCACATACTTCGCCAGTGGACTGTGAAGGTCTCCCCCAATTCACATGCTTCAGGCTACATTCCTAATCAATTAGTTACATCAAATCCCCTTTTGTTTCCCTCCAGTGACTTTCAGCCACCCTGTTACTTGACTCCTAAGCAAATGCCTCACCTGGCTTTCATCCAGATTCCCTGCAAAGCTTGCCCTTCCCAGACCATGGGAGCCAGCCTCTAGAGATGTGACTAGCCTTCTAGAACTTCTACAGTATGGCAGAGAAATGTTTTCAAAACAATTCTGCAGAGCAACTGAGGCATTTGGAATATTTGTTCAACTGAAGAATCTGAAAGATACTGAAGAAAAGTATCTTTCTTTTATCTACTCCAGAACTGCTCCCGGAAGAGCATATTCAGCTGAAAACAAAGATATCCAGGTTATAATCTGTTTAGTCATTAAAAGCTACCTGACCTTGGGCATCTGCCCTTGGCATCTCTGAAGCTCACATTCTTTATCTACAAAGTGGGTGAATTTTGGTAAATCCATTTCTATTTTAAAACGTTATTAATCTGTGAAACAGGACATCCAAGACATGATCTGTTGCCTTCAATTACACTTTATCCTGTTGTCATTTTAAATAAATGTTCAAGCCCTACAACCACCCCCCAAACCTCATCCCTGAGAGATCACTTGATGCCTAATGATGCATTCTAACCATTCACAATTCCCACTGTGTCCTTTAATACCCTAAGAATCAGAATTTATCTGAATGTGTTTCTACTGACAATGTGATTGATGCTCAATAATACCAGCAACTTTCCTACCAGCATTTACAATTATTACTTTGCCATTTTACCTTCTATTCTACCCCTCCTTCCAATCTCCGAGTTTGGATTAATACAACTGTTTCCTTTCAAGAGTCACTGAGCATTGCCAAGGGGAATCACATAAATATGCTAATTGGATCCATCACAAACTTATTAGATTCAACTTCAGCTGCTCAACAATCCATTAATTTATTTCTCCTCTGCTCCGTTTTCTGCTGCCTACAAGTAGCTATTCCAAATCTTTATCACTCACTTCAAGCACTAGACTCCCTGCTTCTGCCCTCCTCATTCCCAGTGGACAACTGTCAGAAAAAAAAAAAAAAAAAAAAATCTATGACTTTAGCCAAGAACCCCCTCAACTGCCCTCCCTTTGATTTACATTGTATCCATTCTTCCCACCTTCCCTCCTGCAGGAGACCAACTACTGTTAGTGATGCTTCTTTTCCAAAGGTATACACTCCTTCAAGTGAACTCACATGCAACTTTTCACATCTCTTCCAAAGCTATCAATCACATCTTCCATTTCTTTTATCAGTGTTTCACTTCCACTCCATAGCCTTTTTTCTCACCTGCCTGGGATATGCACTCAAAACTCCCCCAAACTGTGAATAACAAATTCTCTCCCATTGGACTTTCTTGAGGTTAGAGGGGTCTGGGAAATGTAGTTTCTGGCTGAGCACCTGCATCCCAGTAATTCTTCCACAGTATGGAACAAAAAGCACAACTTTTCAGAAAATGTCAAGTGGTCTCTATAACACTGTATCTCTCATTAGGTTTGGCACTTAGCTTTCCTGACTCCTTTCAGCAACTCTTTTACTAAATCTTCCTCTTCTCAGACTCACAATTTAAGCTTCTACCCTTATTGGCTTTCCTTCTTGCTCTCCAAGCCCTGCTTGGATTCGAGTATCAGCTCCATGACTGTGCCTATCACCCTTATGTGAAATCTTTCACAGCTCTAACTCCAGGCTTAACCTTTTCCCTAACTCTAATATCACATTTTAACACTACCATTCTGAATCATCCACAAGCAACCCAACATGGCAGTATCAGGATGCTTTAGCTTACAAGTAGTAGGAAACTTCTACTCACTCTATCTTAGACCATAAGCAAATTTACAGCCCCATGAGGTAGAGCAGGCTACAGGTACTGCTGAGATATACATCAAGGCTCCGAATCCTTTTCTCTGCCCTTTTTTTTTTTTTTGGCCCTGCCCTCCTCTGCATTGGCTTTATCCTCAAGCTGATGGCAAGATGAATGCAACAATTCTAGGTGCAATATTCAAACATAACATCATCCATACATGAAGCGTTTCACTTCCCTAAGAGAAAAACATTACAAAAGTCCCACTGAAAGAGATCCGTGTTTATTTCTAAACCAATCACTGGCAAATGGAATGAGCGCACCATACTCAGTTTAGACCAGGGTTTCTCAACCTTGGAACTATCGCCATTTAGGGCCAGATAATTCTTCCCTGTAGGGGGCTATTCTATGCATTGTAGAAAGTTTAGCAGCATCCGTGGCCTCTACCCACTACATGCCAATAGAATTTGCCCCTCTTGACAACCAAAAATGTCTTCAGACATTGCCAAATATCCCCTGGGAGGCAAAATAACCACTGTCTGAGAACTCCTGGCTTAGACTAACCATGATATATCCTTAGAACACAAGTACTGGAAGGGTCATCTCTTAAGAAAGGAGATAGGAAATTAACGTTGACTAGGCAACCAATAGTGGCCACTGCAATGTCCAAAAACAAACTTGTTTTCTACTTCTCATGTCCAAAACACATTTCTCCTCCTGAATTTCTGATATTGATTAACATACCACTATCTAGATACTCAATGGCCCAAAATGAGAACAACGGCCCAAACTAAGAACTCTAGCATCATCTTTATACCTTTCTTATTTCCCATATCCAGTGGTTAACAGTTCTTATCAATACTGATGATGAAGCTTCTTGTGGATCTGTTCTCATTTCTCCATGTCACCTAAATATCTCAGTGGTCACCTCCTTACTAGGTTTCCTGCCTCATAGGCTTTCCTACAGCTTTGATAGTTACCTTCTAAAGGATAAATCTGGTCAAATCAACCTTCAACTTAAAACCATTTGATGACTCTTCCTCATTACCCACAAAACCAAATTGAAAGTCTTTAGCCTATTATACAAGGCCCACAATGACTTATCCATTGCCCAGTGCTGCAGCCTCAACTCCAGCACCTCCACTTACCTTATTCTGTACCACTCCAGATTATGTATTGTTCCTCAAACCAGACATCTGATATATCAGTGATTTGTTTGTATCAGTCCTTCTGTCTGGAATGACCTCTCCACTCTCACTTCCTAATCTGTCTTCAAGTCCTTCACACTTCTCATGCATTATTTCTATTTTGGTAACTTCTACTCTCCCCATGAGAAAATTAATTACTCTCCCAGCTGTATCCCCATAGTACTTATTAAAAATATAATTCTGATTGAGCACTTAACACATCATATTATAGCTTTATTCATCTGCCTAGCTAGATCAGGGCTACTAAAGGTGAGGTATTATCTCTATTTATAACAACAATTTCTGGCACAGTGCCTAGAACGTAACGAAACAGCTCTAAATGCAGAGATTTTGAAATGAAGGAATTCAAATGAACTGACTTCAATGTATTTGCCCAAAGTTATTATAAGTCTCAGGGACTAAGTCTAACCAGTCAGTTAAAATACTTTTTCTCTAATAGTAAGCCAAATAATCTGAAAAACATATATACCATATAAAATGCTAAAAAATACCTGTTTAATAATTAAATAACAAGTCAAAAAGTGAAAATCAGTGTGACAAATAAAAATACGGCAAAATCACCTATAAAATCATTGAAGTGTTAAGAGGGATGATAATTTCCAAGTCTTTGCATGATTCAGAGAGTCTTCTACACATGTGCATTCCCACAGACTACCCAAATCCCTTCTCATACTTCACCCTCAATGATGAACAGGGTCTGAGTGGGGTCTCTGAGAACAGGGGCTTGAATACGAGTGTCCTTGGGCCCCAAGAGATGCTGAACTAAAGAAATTAAGCAAAAGCCACATTTCCAAAAGATAAGGAAGTTTTTTTTGAGTTTTGTTATTGTTGCTGTTGGTGTTTTTAATCCAAACCAAAGTAGAAACTGAGTACAAGGCAAAGGAGTCAGGGTAAACAGAGACTATCTGGGGAGAGTCACTAACAGAGGCATCACTGCTCTTGGTCTGTTGTTATGTTTCTTAGTACACAAGATGCCTGAGTAGAAGATAAATAACAAGAACAGAATTTATAAAGGCCTATAGACGGGAAAAGCGATGGGGCAATATGTGTCGAGTCATAAAGATGTGACTTCTCTTTGTCACAGAGGTTCTGCTTTGGGAATCTTTGCCAGGCAAATAATAAAAAACCCAGAAGGAAGTCTGTAAGCACCTTTGTTTATAAAAAAGAAAAAACAGAAGTGACCTACACATTCCCCGTAAAAGACTGATTACATCTTTTTACATTCTTTCAATTAAATTAGCTCTGAAGACTATGTAGCATCTATGTGAAAACATGAGGAAGTGCTTAAGACACCTGATACTTATGTCCCAGTCACAATTATATTGATAAAAAAATCATGTGTGTAAAGGCTCTACCTAAATATGTCAGAAAAGACAATGGCTATACCAGAATGTAGCAATTTCTAAACTTTATATTTTCATTATCTTCCAAACTTTCTATACTGTGGTTATGTTACTTTTCAAAAGTTTAACTTCAAGTCGGCAAGAGAACCACAGAGGCTGTGTCACAAATAAATTTCATCCATTTACACACACCTTCAAGCACAAGCAGCACAGAACACCCATGTTCAGAAAGGCCAATGCAATTTGGGTGGAATGCCACTGAGAAAGATCTACACGGCCTGTTGGAGGCCCTGGCCAGTTTGATCTCACTTCTTGGAAAGTCCCAAGAGCTTGGAATTCAACTCAGAACTGCAGTCATAAGCTTCATCAGCAGTGTCCCAAAGAATATGAATTAGCGGACAGAAGTTTATGAGGTTTCACAAAAAAAATCTAAAATTAGCCGCTCTGGCGCCCTGATGGAAGTCCCAGCCTGGACACCTACCCTGCCTGGTCAGGGTGAAGAAGCACCTGTGATTATCTGCCAAACCTTACTGACTGCTTCTCTTCTCTGCAGAGAACCTTAACTGTGTTAGCCTGTGGACCATGGTGCCCAGGAGTCAGAATTCTCAAATAACGGCAGTTCATCTTACATCCAGAGTGAGATTTGTATAATAATGCTATAATGTGGCCCTGTTCTCTCTGTCCCCTAAATTTCTATTTAACCCTGTTTGTCAGGAATAGCCCAGGATCCAGCTCTTGTCCCTAAGACTATAAAACTGCCACAGGCACCAAGATAGAGGCAAGAGCTAATAAGATGGCCTGCGCTGGGCTGGGTGTGGCGTGATCCTATTGTCTTTAACTAACAGTCTGGTGACCATAAACACTGCCTTAATAAGGTCCCTGCCCTTAAATGTCCCTTGTATTTTTGTTTCCTGCTTAATCAGCTAGAATAGAGTGAGAGTTACTGCTAAATGACTGCTCCATGGTGGAAGCAACTGCGTATTAGTGATGGGCACATAGAGAGTATAAATTCTGAAAAAGGGTGTTCCCCCACTACCAGAACTAGAGGCAGTTTGTAGGGCTGAAGAGACACCACTTCTCCTCACTCCACCCTCACTCATCCTGTTTACAAGGGTAAAAAGATCAGATTTCTCAGAAATTCCTGTTTGCATCTGGGTATCCTAAAATGGAACTTATTGCCTTATAAAACAAAAGTACCACATTTCTACAGGAAAAAAAAAATCATAGATAGCTGTATGTCATATTTATATTTTTGGATAGGATCTGGATTTTTTTTTCTGTGTTCCCTTTCTCTTCTTTTTTTAACACTGATACACTCCACCTGACCTTCTCTATATTGCAATTACCAAACCACTGACTTCAACATTTTATCTAACTTAAAGTTTAACACGAATAATTTCTTTTCTCTCTGAAGTGAATTTCTTTTATCTATAGAACACCTTAAACATATATTCTCTCTGAAAAAATTTAAATCCCCATTTGCACCTCTCTTCAGTATTCTTCCCAGAGTTCCCATCAAGTTCTACATCAGCCTTCTAGGCCTTTCTAATCACCACTGTTGGGAAAATTGTTGGGTTTGGTGAAATCAGCCTCTTATAGGTCCTCCTCAAGATCTTTTGTTCTCATCATAAAATCTACTAGAACTCACTTCCCTGCTGTAGCAGTTTGCAAAATTGGCCACAACTATCCACATGCATGCCCTCTGCAATGTGACTGTACCTCCCACCAGGAGGCAGTGTCTATTTCCCCCACCCCTAATCTAGACTGGCTTTGTTATTTGCTTTGGGCCAATAGAATATGGTAGAAGTAATGGTGTGCCAGTTCAAACAGTAGACTTTAAGAGCCTTTGCACACTTCCCCTCAGTCTCCTGGAACCCCTCATTCCCTTGGATGAACCCTAAGCTAGCATCCTGGATAATGGAAGACCACAAGGAGCGGAGCAAACCATCCCAGCTGAAACCATCCTAGAACCTGGAAATCATCCAGGCCCTAGCTGACTAAGCAGCTTCTCAAAAATACATCAATGAAGCCAGCCAAGAACAGAAGAACTACCCAGCTGAGTTCAGCCAAAACTGTTGGCCCACAGAACTGTGAACTTTAGTAAATGATTGTTGTTTAAAAATCATTTAAGTTTGGGGATAATTTGTCACCCAGCAAAAGCTAACTAATACAGCTGCTCGTACATTCCTTAACAACCAAGCCTCCTCTTCTTTACCTTGTTACTTTTCTATTTATAGGATAGGGTAAAGGTTTCTCTTCAGTTCTCTTCAATTATGATATCCTTTCATCTAGCACATATTATAAATTCCTATAGTTCAATGCAAAAATTCTCCTCATTCCCAAAGTATTTGGACAGGGTATTCTTAGCCACAATGATATCATAGGAAGTATTATGTAAAAATTTCCCTCAAGAATCAAATATGTAAGATTATCCTACTCTGTAACAACCTAAATGGGAAAGAATCAAAAAAGAATAGATACTTGGATCTGCAAAAAAAAAAAAAAAATTATCCTAGTTCATACAAATGTCATATAATATAGAAACAAATCCTTTTCTAATCCTTTTAGGATTATAACCTGCTATGTGCCAGATATTTTACAAATTATATCTCCTTTCATCTTTTCTATGAGAAAACTGGTTAATTCATGTCTTCATGTCCTTCTGATTCCAGAGCCTATGCTTTTTTCATTAAACCATACTGGCTATTTTCAACTTGAGAGTATATGATTAATGTCCTAATTTCTTAAAAGACTTAGATATACTAAATTTTGTGTCAATTTATAGAACTAAAACCCAAATCCTTTACTTTGTTTGTTTACTCATTCATTCAAACGGCAGATGCAGCCTAAGAATGGTGCACTCTTGATCCCACCATTCTCAGCATTGACCTACCTACTTTCCTGCTTTTTCTCTTCTCAGAGGTCGTGACAGTGGACTAAGCCACTTTCATCTACTCATTTCTACATGTGCTTTCCTGTCAAAAAAAAAATCAGCCATCTCCTCTGAAAGGTCTTACTTTTTCCAGCCTCTCTTCTAATCTGTGACTGAGGTAGACAGAGGAGGAGAAAGATGGAATACAAATCAAAACATTCATTAAATGTAAGACGCCAACTTACTCTCACCTATGAGATTCATCCCTGGCTCTGGGTTATACATATTGTAAGCTTGCTGGACAAAGTCTACTTCTTCGTTTATATCTTGACATGACGTGTGTTCAGTAAATGAAAGTTGAGGCATAATAATACCAAAGTGGAAACTACGGCCCCCCTCCCCACTGGCTTCATGTTGCATTCAAAAGAATTATCTTTTATGGCATTTAACTTGCACTTTATGTTTTTTCCTTGCTAAGAGCTATTAACATTACTATTGCACCACAGAGGGGATTTTTGTTTTTCTTCTGATAGCCATCTTTCAACAAGTCTGGCTGCAAGTAAATGAGATCAGGATTTTAAGAGCCAATTATTGTGTGGCTTATTGTTTGTACTTGCTAAACTTTGTTTTCCCCATAGTTTGCCTCAGTTTCTATCACTGACTCTATCTTGCAATGAAAATTAATGCTCTGATTTAAATGAGTGATATGAAACATGATCTATTATGCCTGCTGGCACACAGTATGTTTCACCTCATTACCACATTATTAAAGAATAATTAGCATCTCTAGGGATGAATTGGATATTACACATCCAACATTTGTAGATACATTTACTCACAGTTAGAAAATGGTGGTTCTATCCTTTCCATACACTAAGCCTCAATTATAAGTTTTACCAGTCCTGAAAATTGAAATTATTCTCTGGGGAACACAGATTGTGTTAACTGCTGAATCACTTGCATGCTAGTGGAACCCAGAAACTTTCCACTTGCATGCTTATATACTGACCCTATAGTCATATCTGCCTTTCTTCCAAAGTTATTTATACTCAAGTTGTTAAATAAAATGGAGACTGACACCATTTAACTTAAATATTTGGTCTCAAAATCCACAAGTGTTCATGATATATTCAGATAATTAAGACCAATTTAGGCCATTGTTTAATGTATTGGAGAGGTCACTCATACACCTATATCATTATCTATACTTCAGTTGAATGTAGAAACTGAAATACAGATTTAATGTAAGTTTAATGCACTTTGAATTATCTTTATGTATTGACAAGTTAGAATTTAAACATTAAAAATGTCATTTATTCATTAATTTCAAATAAATTTAAATCAAAAGTTAACCACATAAAATATAAGATCTCACAAAATCTACTCTTATCAAAAATATAGAAGGTTATTCAGAGTATAAAATAGTGTAGTTTAATCCTTTGTTATCAGTCCCTTGGTTTAATTTTCTTTTTACCACTCTTTTCTTTTCTCTAAATTCTATTTTTTCCCCTCAAATCTGCTAGGCTTGCAGTTTCCTATTTCCTTAAAATATTTTCAAGTTCATCTTACTGCTTTAAAGATAGGACTGTGTCTTATACTCTGACAATTCGAAAACCTTACATTCTTGTGTGTCTGTTTTGGCATCTGGTTGTTCCTGCTTGTTCTTATCCTTGGTGCCTGGCTTCCATGAGTGCTTGATTAAATTTTACTGTGATTTTCCCATTTCACTCATGGAACTATTGGGTTGGCCAAAAGTTCATTCGGGTTTTCCACAACATCTTACAGAAAAACCCAAACGAACTTTTTGGCCAACCCAATATGTCTGGGAATTCCTGGGAGCCTAGGAGCTTCATTTGCTTCTACTAGGTACACACAGGGCACAACCAGTTCAGGACCACCTTAAACCAAATCCACGCCTAGCATTCTTGAAAATTCCTAGGTGAGGTGTATTTAAGCAGCACATCCTTGAGAACATAAGGGTTTGGCTGTAACTTCTCAATGATTTATTTCATTTTGGTTTGATTTTTGTGCCATCTTCTACTCAGCACTAAAGGTGGGAGGGCAGGGAGTCTTGACCTCTGGCTCACCCTTATCCTGAGGGGATAGCCTTGGGATCTCAGCTTTACGCAGAGAGGTTTCCCCTTTGACTCCCTATCACAGGTGGGCGCTGGGCTCAAAGCGACCAGGTTTTGCAACCTAGAATAATCCCTGCCCATGTCGTCCTCAAGCAGAAGTGGCTTCAGTGTTCCACTTACCTTTCTGGGTTGTCATTTTCCTCTAAGATTTTAGCCAGGTAATTCCTTACTATTTTTTAGCTTTCTGATGCTTTTAAAATTATATATGTGTTCATCCCAGGTTTTTTAACTGTTTTCAGTGGAAGCATTGGTCTGAGTATCCTAGCCCACTATGTTTCCAGAAATAGAACCCTCCCTAGATTTAATAAGCCCCATTAAAGCAAACGTATTCTACGTGTCTGAAGTGTGTGTGTGTATATATATATATATCTTATATAAGGATACCGGTGCATAGGACCCCAGGAGTAACTGAACAATCCAAACCACAGAAAGAGAAGCTTTTTACGATGTGTCGAGATGGGAAGAACTGAAAACAGTAGGAGACTGTGAGCCTTCACTCGGCATCAGAGGTTCTCAAACTTTAGAAAGACTCAGAATTGCCTGGAGGGCTGTTAAGAACACAGGTTGCTGTGTCCCACCTGCAGGGTTTCTGAAGTAGGGCCTGAGAATTTGCATTTCTACTGAATTCCTAGGTGACGCTGATGTTGCTGGTCCAGAGACCACCCTTTCACCACCCTATTGCAGGAGAGCTCTGGAGTTTCACTGCTTAGATCCCAATCCTAGTTGCCCCTCTACTACACCTGTGAATTTAGACATATTTTCTCACCTTCTCCACGCTTGTTTCCTGTCTCGGTGACTAAGATTCCTCACCTGTAATAAGGAAACTGGTAGTACTTACCTCAAAGGGTTTGTTGAGAAGATTAAATGAAACGAAGGATGTAAAATGCTTAGAATAGTGCCAGTATTTAGCAAGCACTTGGTAATATCAGCTATTACTAATATCATTAACACTCACCTATTTTTTTTTTTTTTTTTTTTTTGCGGTACCCGGGCCTCTCACTGTTGTGGCCTCTCCCATTACGGAGCACAGGCTCCGGACGCACAGGCTCAGCGGCCATGGCTCACGGGCCCAGCCGCTCCGCGGCATGTGGGATCTTCCCAGACCGGGGCACGAACCCGTGTCCCCTGCATCAGCAGGCGGACTCTCAACCACTGCACCACCAGGGAAGTCCCAACACTCACCTATTTTAATTACATCATATTTCAGTATTTATTCTCTTTTTAACCTATGTCCAATCTTACTTTCTTTTGTGAAGTTGCTCTTGCTCCCGACTCCCTCCCTCCTGCATGTCTTTAAAAATATTCTAGCATAGTTTCCTTGCAACTTTAGTTTACATGACACTCACAGACTAGTAGTCACTCTCCCCCTTCATGACTGTCTACTTTATGACTTCTCTATTGCCAATCTTTTGAGTTCATTAATGACTACTGTATACTTAGCTCTTAATTATACTTCTTAATTACATACTTAATTCTGCCCATTTTTCCCAGTTTAAATTCCCAAGAGAGAATCTGACTAGTCAAATTATCATTTGCCACCATGCCACATCACAATCCATGAACTTGCTGCCGTTGGACCAGGTCACCCTCCCTGGTCCAATCAGCTGTGGTGCAGCACAATGAGAGGGTGAGTGGAATAAAATGAGGCTGCAGAGGGCTATCTCCAAAGCAGTGACTATGAATGGGGACGATGCACTAAGAAAGGCCTGGAAATGAAGCACACACCATGACTGACACGTCTAAATACCACTGTAAGCTTAAAAACATTTAATGTTTTTGCTCAATTTGTTCTCATTAAAATACTGTGATTAAATTCCATTATATCCAATAATTTCTCTTTTTATACAGACCCTATTCAGATATATCTGAGCTCTCATGTCATGTGCTTCACACATGTTAAGAACATTGGAGGCCGTCAGCAATAAGTATAGCAGGACCTTCATGAATGGGAATAGGAAAAAACTGATCCCATGACGGGGTGAAGTTCTACTAAGTGTATATTTACACTATCTGCTTTGATATTACTATTAGATCCATCAGTCAGGAAATATGATAAAAGGGATAATTTTTGAAGACTGAGTGATATTCAAAAGAAAATCCGTAAGACAAACATGAAGAGCACAGCAAACATTAATAAGGATGAAAACAACATTGCAACTCTTTCTAGAAATGGCATCAGATAATAATTCTATACAAACTGTGGGAGTTCCTTTAAAAACACCATCTTGAAATATTAACCATAACAGCCCTAACTTCTTACAGAAATACTGGTTGTGGATCCATCATCTATGAGTTTATTATGAAAATCTTCACTGAACCTATTTGAAATGTTGAAATGTTACATGTACACTTTTATTCTCCCTCATTCTCCACTTCACCATGCAAAGCAGAAAATGTAGGTTTCTCACCTCAAAACGTCCACTAACACGTTATATGTACATATATACGGTATATATGTTCGTATATACTTATCTTTCTTGAATTCATTTTATGGGATTCCACCAGCTGTTTCAAGACGTTAAGAGTTGTGAGCCATTCTTAATGATATACATTTGTTCTCCATTTAGGAAACTGACTGGACCTTTTCTCATGGACCCCATCACAGGGTTAGCATCCAGCTCCTGGGTCCTAGAATATATTTTCTCTTCCTGACCTGAATAAACGACTTGCATAAACATTTTTGTTCAGGTATTCCTCAATTGTGTGAGACTGTCATATCATGTGAACTCTAAGTTATAAAATAAAAAATGTTACAAACATTACAGCACATAAAACTTAGAGCATGACTAATTGTCCAACAGAGAGAACAGGTGACCAGGTGAATTAAGTAATCTCTCATAGCTTTACCCTTCTCATCTGTAAAATGTGTATACAAAGAACGTACATCAAGCCGAAATTGTGAGAGTTCAATGAGACAATGCATGTGAGCAGTTGGCAGAGTATTTATGTTTATGAAATGTAAGTTCCTTTCCTTTTCTTCTACAGTATATAATAGAAGACAGAGCCTGCATTACAATGTGATGCTGCTCTTTATTTTTATTGAGCATTTAGGAAGAGATACTATAAAGTTCCTTGAAGAGCAGCCACTAGCTTGTTCCAAAAGTTAATTAACATAAAGAGCCAGGTTTCAGCCAGGGGAGGAGAGAGCGACAGTAAAGGGTATCATTTTATACAAAATCTTTTTTGTGTCTCTACGTTCAGCTAGATTGTTCTGATCCTCCCTCAAATGGATCCTTTCAGCAGCTAAATCCTCATTTTGGGAATGTGCCTTTGTGTCTCTGTAATTCCAGCCAACTCTTGACTCCACACTTCACCCTTGGAATTTTCCCTCAGGCCTAAGTTCATCTCTGTGGTTGTCGGCCTGTTTCTAGCTGTCCCAGTACTAGTTCTCAGGTTTCTGATACCATGTCTGGTATCAGCTCTCCCTCACATTTTGTTGCAGAACATGGAATCGCTCCAGGCATGATCAATTTACCAGTGTCCCTGGGTTTGGGGGGCCTAGGTACTTCCAGTCTCAATGCTACCCTTTTCTAGATAACCTCCCCAGAGGACAGATCTCCTCTGTTCTTCTCATGCCCCTAGCCCTGTTCCTTAACCTTTGGGCTGTAACAGCTTTAAGCATAAAGAAAGGGATAAAAATAAATCAACGAAAGAAGCAACTTCCATCATTTGAGGAAGACAAGAAGGAGGTGGACAATAACAGGTGGAAAAACAAAAACCACTGTAAAAGTCTTTAAAAGTTTTGCATAAACATCCCCAGTATTCAAACAACTGGGATCTAGTGGTCTTAACCAACATCAAATCTCTTCTACACTAAAAGCTTTCAATTCAGGTTCTTGGGGCGTTTTTCCTTTAAGTTATTGTTGACACTTTTATTATCAGAACTAGTGTCAAAATGAATTCATTTCATTACCTATCTTACGCTACGGTCAATTCTGCTGAAATCCATCTGTCCTGCCCTGTTAGTCTCTCTGCCTGATTTCATCACTAGGAGGAGTAAAATATACTTCTCCTCCATTAGTGAATGACAGACTGATACAACTTCTAGCTTCCCCAGTTTTCTTATTTGCTAGGAACCATGACTATGGGAACTGAAGTTTCAGGATTAACCTAAAAAAAAAACAAGCAAAAACTTCATTCACTTTGCTTTAATAACCACAGTGTCCAAGCTAAATATGAGCACCTTAACACAAGTTACAAGTACCCAGAAGATGTGCGCTCAGAAACGCCATGTGTGCTCAGCCATCTGTAAATAAAGTCCTACATAACATCTGCAAATCTTTCCTGGTGAAACTGGAACTTCATTATAAAAAAAAAAAAAAACACCCAATAATTTGTTTTAAAGTGCAGAGACATATAAAACTGCTCACGGAAACCCCCTTCGAAAAAATAATAATGTCAGTTATTCCTTTCCAAACAGAATTGTAATGCAGGGTAGAATGTTAAGTCTTCCCCTAGAAAAAGGAAATCGTTGTTCTAAAATACTCTTCCCCTCTTTTTTTTCCTAGAGTACAAATCACGCAGAGTATTCTACATGGAAGTTCTTCTGGTCCCCTAAAACTGGTAAAACTGAAACACCTACTATGAGCCTGTTTAAATAGGGTACCAGGCCAGGAAATTATCCTTTGTACACAGTCAATTGTAAAGGTGGATATTGTTTTAAGACATGCCTTCATATTTATCACTATTTTTTCTCTCATGCTAACAGTTAAATTTAGCATTTTTAAGATTAATTATGTAAGACTTATGATCTTATTAATAGTCAAGTATCTCTCTCCTAAGACTTCACTTGACCATCTTACTCTCCTGGTCATGTTCTTCCTTAGTTTTTATGTGTCTACAGTCAAAAGTCTCTCCCCATGAACCTACTAACTTCATGTTGAAGCTCACACATCAGCCAACAAAAACAGCTCTACCACTCACCTTGACTGACTGACTGCTCTCCAATTTCACCATCTCCTTTTCGCCTCTGAGTCTTGAACATGCTTCCCCTCTGCCCTGTGCCATCAGCCTTTCTCCCCAGTTATATTTCCATCCCTTCAGCCAAGTCTAACTGCAATGTCCCAGATTGGGGGAACGTCTCCTGGTTCCTTGTCCCAGTCCCACCACCTTCCACTGAAGACTGGAAAAATGAATAGGCCGTCGGGGGGGGGGGGGGGGGGTAGGAGAGTATATGTACTAGGAGCTTGGATCCTGGAGATGAATCATGGATTTCAAATCTCAGATCTACCATTTACTAGTTATGAGGCCCAGGACAGGAAAACATCACTTCTCTGGGCCTCTGTTTCCTCATACACGAAATATAAACAATATCGTTATTTTGTGAGGATTAAATCTGTCAACGCATGTAAAGCACTAAGAACAGTACCTGATGCACAGTAACTATTCAGTGAGCATTAGCCATGAGTATTACTGCCACAAAATCTGGATTTCCCACATCCTATTATATGATGTTATAATGTAATTATATTATAATAAAATAATTACAATATATTATTATATTGTAGTTGTATATTATATAATATATTGTGATATAATTACAATATATTATAATTATAATATAATGTTATATTATATGTAATTATATTATTATAATTCTTATTCTTACAGCATGATCTTCCAAACATTATAAGCTCTGTAAGAGAAAGGATCTTGTCTGACTCATTTATTGCATTCTAAGCACCAACTATTGTATAAGGCATAGAATAGGCACTCAAAAACATTTAATGATTCAACGAATAAGTGAATTATTTTCAGACAGTGACTCTACCTCCAAGTCATGAGTCCAATCTTCCATTTAGGGAACTGTCACTGTATCCCTACAAGCCCACGTCCCCCACTAACAAACTAGAGGGGTTCAACTGCTCTAGAATGACTTCTCAACTTCTCTCACACCAAGTTCCACTGCGCATTACCTTTGAGGCTTTTGGACTTGAGTCAGCCATTGGACTGACCGTTGGAATACTCTAACTTGATGTTTTGGAATCTGGACTACACTAGTTGATCCTTAGACTTGCTGAGTGTTTGCACTTGGTTTGTTTCCTGGACTATTTACAGGACTTGGTATCCTAGCTGTGCATAAGAAATACCCTGCTCTGGGTCACCACCTGAAGGAGCATTTCCTCACATTTAGTCTACATCCTATCCCCACCAGGAACTGAGGAAATTGACAATATAACACCCCCTATAACACCCTGTAACTTTGTTCACTAACTAGGTGGCTTTAAAGAAAAGAAAAATTATCTGTTCTGAATATCAGTTGGAATTCTATTATTTGTTACTTTCTCATTATTATGGTACAATGACAATAGGTGTTAATAATGACTTGACCCAATACATTCAGTATCAGTTTACTCTTCTGTGTTTTATTAGTTGTAATGTTTAAGATCTTCCAAATTCATAACACCATCCTATTGTCCGTGACATGTAACAGAAAATGTTTCATGCTAACAAAATCATGGGACAATACTACAAGGTTATATACAAGTCCATATCAAGGGCACTAAAACAATGGTATTTCATCTGTTCATTCAAAAACATGTATTGAATTCCTACTATACTGTTGTGTATTAAAATAAAGGATAGAGATGTAAAGATGGATAAATCATATTCTATGCCTTTAAAAGTTCATAAATTAGTCGATTTAAATTTAGGTTAAAACAATACTGAAGCATTTGAAATTAAAGCAGTTTCCAGTTTTGCTCTTCACCAACAAAAACGGTACCATCATGATCTTGAAGGACAGCTGCTAAAATCACCTCTTTTGAAGTGTATTATTTCTATTAAATCTTTCTAAATATATGTAGAACAGATCTAAAAGGACTGTCTCTCCTTATGACCCTTCATTTTTCGGTCAGTATAGAGTCTAATAGAATAACAAATGCATTATAACGCTCTGGTCTTAATATTCAAGGAACATCCCAGGAAAGGCAGAGAGGGAATCAAAGTTCAACAGCCATAGACCTGCTCCCTCCACAATTCTCCTCGTCTGTACAGCACACTCACATTTCTGCTAGGTTAAAACAGTAAAAATGTGTTCATACAGGAAGAAGGAAATAAGGGGAAAGGACAACACTCTCAAGTGTTTATAATCATAGACAGTACAAAAAGCAGGCTCTGGTCAAGCTCTGTTTAAATGTATGCATTTTTCTTCCAACAGAGCTGTAGCCTGTCAGGAATAGATGTAATTTGCGCTCTTAAACCTCCAACCATGGCCTTCACTAATGTTTCCGTTCTGTTTTGCCTATTAATACACTTCCAAGGAACACTTTTGGGTTAGTCTACAGTCCTGACTTTGGAAGTAGAAATTCCTGGATTTGAATCCCTCCCCCACTACTTGAGGACATCTTGATCAAGCTCTTTAACCTCTCTGATCTTCACTTACACAATGACAGAAATAACAGCTACTTCATAAATAACATATGAAGATGCCTAACAAATGTTGGTTCTCTAACTGTTGAGTCAAAAATTAATTTTTAAAAAAGGAGAAGGAGTAAGACGATGAAGCCAGGAGGGAAAAAAAAAAAGAAGTCAGGGGGAAGTAACAGGAAGAGGAGGAGAAAAAGAAAAAGGAGAAGGAGGAGGAAGACAATGGAGAAGTTTTTAAATCATGTCATCAAGTATGGAAACCATAACCCACTGGCTTCAAAAGCAGAACAGCTATAAAATTAAAAGAAAAACAGGAAATAAAGCCATAAACTGGTGGTTTGCTTGAAATGCTGTGTATCGGTGAATAAAGAATGAATGAATTGTACCAACCTAATAGGGCTGAGAAAAGGCAGAGGCATGTGTAGAGCATTCCTAGACAATGTATATAGCTGACCCTTGAACAATGCTGGTTTGAACAGTGCAAGTCCACTTATCCGCTGATATTTTTCAATAGTAAATACTACAGTACTACACTGCCCATGGTTGGCTGAATCCGGGGATGAAGAGGAACTGCAGATAATGAAGGCCAGGGCTAACCGTAAATTATAAGTGGATTAACCCCCGCAGTTATTCAAGGGTGAACTATATATCTTCCAACAAGCCTAGTTACAGTCCAAATGCCACAGTTGTCAAAGAATATTGAGAAGTGGTAGTGAGACAGGCTATAGCCATTTTCAGGACTGCCTCTTCTATCAGTATTTTAAATAAGGATGATTTTATTGTTTGTAATTGATTCATCAATTCAACCAATATTTATTGAATGCTTTCCCTCCAGTTCTGCCCTCCAGCACTCTATGGTCTAGTAGAGGATACAGGATAACATCCACAAATAACCAAAATACAGGATTTGTGATAAATATAGTGAGAAATGCAAATGAAATATAATAAAGACTCAAACGAAGAAAGAATTACCTTTGGTGGGAGTAGTCTGAAAAGGCTTCATGAAGGAAATGATATTAATTCATTCATTATGCATTAAGCAAATACATTGTGGCATTTTCCCATATACCTGATACTATTTTAAGGAGTCAAGAAACACATCCGTCATCAAGACAGATGAAACAAACTTTCAAAGAAGAAAATAATAAACATGCATACAGATTTATACATATATAAATAAGTTTAGACAATGACAATTGTTTTTGAATATTGAAATAGGGTAGTCTGATGGAAAGCAATTTCAGGCAAGAGGAGGCAACTTCGGGTAATGTAGTCAATAAAAATCTCTCTGAATTTTTAGCATTTGAGCTGAGAATTAAAAATATTCTTGGCAGGGACTTCCCTGGTGGCGCAGTGGTTAAGAATCCGCCTGCCAATTCAGGGGACACAGGTTCAAGCCCTGGTCCGGGAAGATCCCACATGCCGTGGAGCAACTAAGCCCGTGTCCACAACTACTGAGCCTGCACTCTAGAGCCCACGAGTCACAACCACTGAAGCCCACATGCCTAGAGCTGGTGCTCTGCAACAAGAGAAGCCACTGCAAATGAAAAGCACGCACACCGCAACAAAGAGTAGCCCCCGCTCGCCACAGCTAGAGAAAGCCCGCATGCAGCAACAAAGACCCAACGCAGCCAAAAATAAATAAATACATTTATTAAAAAAAAAAGAAAAGAAAAGAAAATATTCTTGGCAGAAAGAATAGGAAGTGTAAAGGCCTTGAAATGAGAATGGGCTGAGCATGACAGAGCATTCGTAAGAAAGAAATTGAAAAAGAGTGCAGAGAAGTACTCAGGTGGCAGATCACATAGGGCTTCCTAGGTGAAGGAATTTACCAGAAGGAATTTACATTTTACTTAAAATCTGTAGGAAGCTGTTGAAATGTGATTTATTTCCATTGTTAAAAAGACTACCATGGCTTTTGTGTGGATGGAGGCAAGACTGACAGCACGGAGACCAGGTGAAAAGCTATTACAAAGTTAAGAGAGATGCTGGTAACAGTTGACAGTAGTGGCGACTGAGAGAAATGGACAGGTCCAGGCTGTATTTTGAAGTTAGAGCAAAACATGTTGAATAAGTGTGTGTGTGTGTGTGTGTGTGTGTGTGTGTGTGTGTGTGTGTAAAACTGACTGACTTGACCATTTAGAATGCTGGTAGAGAAAAAGGTAGAGAAAGAAAAGTGGAAAGGAATTCATGTTTATTGGTCATCTGCTATGTCTAGGCACTTTATATCAATTACTTCATTTAATGCTCACAACAATTGCAGAGGTAGATATTATAACCCCTCCCTTTTTTTTTCTGAGATAAAATTAAGGGAGAAATATGTTAGGTAAATTGTCCAAGGCCCCATGACTAGCAGAGAACAGTTTCAAATCCAGGTCCATCTGACTCAAAACCTGTGTCCTTTTTTGACCTAGTATCTCTCTGGGGCTGTGAAAAGGCATCAGTAAAGACACAAGGTAAGTAAAGGTATGCACAGGAAACATCAGTGTTTCTCAGTGTGACTGGAGAATGTTCACAGGGGAATAGTAAGAAACTGAACTGGTTACAGCCTTTAACAACTCTCTCTTCTCCCAGAATTTCACCATGATGTCCTGTAAAACTCTCGGCTTAAAGCATCTCTCCAGCTCCACCTCCCCAGCCATCCACACTTACTGACTTCCACTGCCAAAACTCCATTTGTGAGCATTTTCTGTCCATCCTATGGATGTGATTTTCTAGAAGAGCCCAGGTTTTCTGAGTGCTGCACAGGAGATAAGAAATTTGGTTCTCCTCTGCTCCACTCATGGGGAGCCCCTTTGCTCCTATTCCCATCTCTCTGGAACCTCACCAGCCCCAGAGAGAATAATGGGGTTCCCAGTCTCCTGTGATTCTCATCAGGTATGGCTGCCCCGGCCTGCCAGTCCTCAGCCCGTTCCTGAACCCCAGACATGGTTTACAGAGCAGCTGTGATCTCCTCAGCCAGCTGATAAGGTGACACTTGAGACTTTTCACTCTAGGTTTCCCAGCCTCATACAGGAATGTCCAAGCAGCACATGATGGTCTCACAGTGGCCAAGGGTAAGTTCTAGAGCCCTCCCCTAGCACTGCACCCTGAGGCTTAGCAGCTGCCTCCACTGGAAAACCAGTGAAAGACAGCCTTCCAGGTTTTGGCCAATCCTGATGCTGTTTGGCCATCTCCAAACCACCCTGGACAACCTGCTGAGTTAGCCTTCCGCCAAGCTACCTGACCCACAGGATGTGGCTTTTTCTAATCTCCACAGAGGGAACTAGATCAGGTAGAGGTCCTGGATTAAGAAGGAGACTACTATGTAATAATAAAATGGATAAATCCACCAGGTAAATAATTTTATATGCACACAACATTATAACGTTACAACAAAGAGAGTAAAGACTGGCCAAAGTACAAGAAGAAAAAAACAGATGATAGTGTGTGATTTCCATATATCGCTATCACAAATGTATAGGGCAAGCAAATAAAAATAATTAGAAGTACAGATTTGAACAACAGGGTCTTAGACATATTCTGTAGCACTTAATATGTGCCAGGCGCTATTATAAACACTTTACATATTAATTAATTTAACCCTGAAAATAATTCTATGAAAGGGTACTATTATTATGCATATTTTACAGATGAAGAAACTGAACATAGAGAGGTTATGCCCAAGTTCACAGAGCTAATAAGTAGCAGAGCCAGGCTTGAAACCCAGGCAGTCTACCCCAGAACCTATGTTCTTAACCACTATGTTATACTGCCTCTCTAAATAATACAATTAACAAACTTATCTAAATTATATGTAAAGAATCACATAGCCAATAAGCAGAGAATACTGTTTTTCAAACACACTCAAAATATTTAGAAAATAATAATTGACCAAACTGGCTCGTTCACAAAAGCAGTCTTTACAATTTTTTAAATAGAAAAAAAGTATGAATTACAGTTAAAAGCCTTAAATGTCTGTATTATGAATAAGATAGGTAAAAATAAACATATAAATTTCAAAGTTAAAGAGAAACAACAGAACAAAACTAAGGAAAGTGGAAGCTAAGAAACAATAAAAATAGGGCCACAAATTAATAAAGTAGAAAACAAAAACATAGAGATGATCAAAAAACCAGAGGCCATTTTCTTGAAACAGACAAACTGATCATGAAGAAAGAGAGGGCACAAAGAAATAACACTGGAAATAAAAACTGAGTCATTGGTATGGATACACTAGAGTTAAACTTCCTTTACTGCCATCTTTATCTTG
This sequence comes from Leucopleurus acutus, assembly GCF_964270905.1. Taxonomy (NCBI): domain Eukaryota; kingdom Metazoa; phylum Chordata; class Mammalia; order Artiodactyla; family Delphinidae; genus Leucopleurus; species Leucopleurus acutus. Next base: position 52,640,339 of record NC_139143.1, read on the forward strand.
GTTGCAATTTCAATGGGAAAAATTTTAGTTTAATCATCAAACATGATGATAACTTTAGTGTATTCTGAAGAGGTTTTTTTTTTCTTTTAGATTAAAGGAGTTATTGTATATTCCTAGTTTTCTAAGAGTTGTTTGTTTCCTTATTTGATAATGAATAGATATATAATTATATTGAATGCATCTACTGAGATGATCATATTATTTTTCTCCTTTTACTAATATGATAAATTACTATTTATTTTCTAGTGTTCAACTAATCTTCTTAGCCTTGGGATTAAAACAACCTGGTCATTACATATGTCCCTCTTTATATATTGCTGGATGGATTTGTTAATATTAATTTTTGCATCTAGATTTATGAGGGAAGTTGACCTATAATTTTTTTTTTTTTTTTTTTTTTTTGCGGTATGCAGGCCTCTCACTGTTGTGGCCTCTCCCATTGCCGAGCACAGGCTCCGGACGCGCAGGCTCAGCGGCCATGGCTCACGGGCCCAGCCGCTCCGCGGCATGTGGGATCTTCCCGGCCCGGGGCACAAACCCATGTCCCCTGCATCGGCAGGCGGACTCTCAACCACTGCGCCACCAGGGAAGCCCTGACCTATAATTTTTCTTTCTTGTATTAGCCTTATCAGGGTTATGCCAGCCTCAAGGAAAGTGTTCCCTTTTTTTTCTTTTCATGAAGTGGTTTCGTAGAATTGTGATTATTTTTCCTTGAATACCTGATAAAGCTCTCTGAGCAATCACCTGGGCCTAGAGTTTTCCTTGTAGGCAGATATTTTACTATAAATGAAACTTTTTTAATGGGATAAAATTGGATACAGGAAAAGAATACAGAAGGAAAAGTATGAAGATATGAGAAGTGACCTTTCAGCAACATGGCAGACTGAGTTGACAAGGAAGACACTCGCCCTACAAAACAGAAATGCTGGATAAAACATAAAATTTCCTTTGTAATAAAAAGCCAAGCTCAAATAATAAAAATAAAGGGAAATCTCCCAAGTACCTAAAATAAAAAAGGAACTCAAACCAGAAGTAAGCTTCAGTTGTCACCATGTCAGCAAAAGAGGGTGTCAGATCCTGATACAGGGCTTGGCTGCTAAGATTTTAATGCCCACTGAGTACAGTTTTCAGAGTACCCTATTTAAAGCCAAGTCCTATCAGTGAAACAGTGATCAGGAAAAATTCCTCACACTAACCTAGAAAATTGGCAAGAAAGTTTACTATCTATTCAGGTATATAATTGGGGAATAAATCTCCTGAGGCTAAATTGAAACCCTAAGCAAGAAACATAGAAGGGTTTAGTAGGAATTGTACTAACTGCATAGTGCAGGGACCCAAAGCCCAAGAAAATCTGCCCACAAGCTAATTTTAGGACCTCAACAAAATCAAATGCAAAACCACTCTGTAGAAACACTAGTAAGTACACAATCCAGGGTACGCTAGACTCCCTGCTAAGGATGCACTCACAGTCAACAATCAGCAACCACACAAGGAAACAAACCACAATGAGGGAGAGTCAGCAGACCAAACAGTTGGAAGAATCTGCACCACTCTAAGAGGTAGAAATAATACAACAATATTAAAGAGACTGTAATATTGAAGAGCATACAACACAAAATAGGCAGATTTGAAAAAGAACCAAATGAAACTTCTGGAAAAAAAAAAAAAACTATGGTTATTGAAGTTGAAAACTCAATGCATGACTTAAAGAGTAGATTAGGAGCTTCCCTGGTGGCACAGTGGTTGAGAGTCCGCCTGCCGATGCAGGGGACACGGGTTCGTGCCCCGGTCTGGGAAGATCCCACATGCCGCGGAGCAGCTGGGCCCATGAGCCATGGCCGCTGAGCCTGCGCGTCCGGAGCCTGTGCTCCACAACGGGAGAGGCCACAACAGTGAGAGGCCCGCGTACACAAAAAAAAAAAAAAAAAAAAGAAGAGTAGATTAGAAAGAGTTGAAGAGAACTTACGAAAGATTTGAGAAAATCATACAGAATGTAGCAACGAGAGAAAAAAAAAGGAAACTATGAAAGAAAGAAAGATAAAGAGGCTTGGAGAATCAAATGAGAAGATCCAAAATGTACTTAATAAGATTTTTTTGAAGGGGATATTACAGAATAAAGAGAGAAATATTTGAAAGATAAGAACTGTCCAGAAATGAATACAAACTAAAGTCCTCAGGTTGGGGTGGCAAACCAGGTTCCAAGCAGGAAAAATAATATCAAATCCAAGCTTAGACAATAAAGAACTGCAGAAACAGAAAGGCAAAAGAGATCAATCTTAAAATAACCAGAAAGAAAAGATAGCTTACCTAAAAAGGAATGACAAACCGAGAGAAGACTTCTCATCAACAAGTCAGAAAACAATAAAATATCTTCAATGGGCTAAGTTAGGTACAGAATTCTACCTACCTACTAATCAAAAATTAAGTTGCTATAGACTCTCAAAAAAAATAAAAAAGACCAAAAGGATTTCCTATTATTGGAGGAGGTCACTGAGAGGACGAGACCTTGAGCTGGAGGTCTCACCCCCTTCTCTCCTTAGAATGTATGTTTGTTCAGACCACTGTTACCACATTAGGAGCTACTTCAGGGGCAAAGCCTTGAGAGACTAATGTGTTTTTGAGATCATTCTGTACTGTATACATGACTGAACCCCGTCAAGGCCTCCACATAAACTCCAGTTGGTGGATGTAGAAATCAACTCATCTTGTAGCTACCCAAGACAAGTCTCGTATGTAAGTTCCTTTTCTTATTAAAACTGCCACTTATGAATCTAGAGTGGTCTTCCTCTTTCTTTGGTCTCTCCTTGCCCTCTGTATATACCGGGGGGTTCAAATTTCTCCTGGGAACTCCTGAGGTCGTGAACCAACACCTACTTATATACAATTCCTGAAGAAAACTACTAAAGAGTGTAAATAATTTAAGAAAGAATGGAAACAAATACCTTGATATCTGTTATAAGGTAGAAGGGGGAAAAAAACAAGTGAAGTTATCAAAGGAACAAATTAAGTCCATATAAGGTACAGTTGATAGGTTGCATATTGAATGACACTTTTCCAATACTCCAGAAAAATTCCTTGGAAGAGGTGAAATTTTGAAAAAATCTTTTAATTACAGAAGAGAAAATGTCTGGCACACAGAGAGACACTCCAACATAGGGTGTGGCTTAGGAGAAAACTTCAAGGCACAAGCGGGATCACCTGACCCAAGGGCTAGTGAACAAGTTCACCTAAGAAAAGCACGGAAGACCCTCTGGGGAATATGAAACAATAGAAATGAGGTTGTCTGTGTGCTCCAGCAAAGGACTCTGAAGTGGAAATAATGAACTAAACAAAAAGCAAAACAGGTTTCACTTTGAATCTAAAAAATTAATATTCCAAGTAGTACAGTATCTTTTTAGAATTTTGTTCTCTACTGCTTAATGAAATTATGTATTTTCTGGACCTTCTACTTGGTAAAAAAGAAAAAGAAAGAAAGAAAAGAAAGACAAATATTAAATATTCATCTCATGTATTTATCTCTTCCCCATCAACCATCAGTCTCATTTAACCAGCCTCTCCCAGTCTGATCTAGGCCAGAACAGCTACTGAGTTGCCCTGAAGCATTTTCGATGACAAACAGAGTGACTTCCAGCCTGGGAACTTCCAGGAATTCCTCCCACCTAAGAATAAAACAATGCTTAAAGGGAACCTCTCAGAGATTTAGTGCTAATGGAAAAATTGCTCCAATTTGTGTGTTTGAAGTTTCCTAGAAAAGAAATCCATAGGTATACAAACCCAAAATATTTTGGAACACACACAGAATTCCCAGAATTCCTAGCTTCTGTATAATTTCCCCCATTTCAAAATAAATGTCTCAACATCTCCAAAAGAAAAAAAATCAAATAAAGCTTTATTAAATGTTTTAAGAGCAAAAAAGAAAGTTTTAAGAGTAAATGCTCTAAAGTATTAAGTGATTTAAGAGTAAAATTCACCATTTTTTTAAGTCAAATTATTTCAAGGACTTAAATAGCATCCTAAACATATTAATACCTCTCTCTGTAACTCCCATTGGGAACCCTGTTCCTATCCAAAGAGAGCTCAGAGCTTAGAGCCCATGATACTCCCTGATGCAAACATTTTTATTAGAAACTTACAGAATGAACTGAGTCTATAGCAAAAGAGTTAAAAGAGTTTTGTTTTATTCGGTGTTAATCACTGGATGGTCTTAATATGGGTTGAACTGTGTCCTCCCTAAAATTCATACATTAAAGTCCTATCTCCCAGCACCCTGGAATGTGACCTTTTTTTTTTTTTTTTTTTTTTTAGAAATTAGGATGTTTCAGATATAGTTAGTTAAGATGAGGTTAAGATACTGGAGTTGGGGCTTCCCTGGTGGCGCAGTGGTTGAGAGTCTGCCTGCCGATGCAGGGGACACGGGTTCGTGTCCCGGTCTGGGAGGATCCCACATGCCGCGGAGCGGCTGGGCCCGTGAGCCATGGCCACTGAGGCTGTGTGTCCGGAGCCTGTGCTCCGCAACGGGAGAGGCCGCAGCGGTGAGAGGCCCGCGTACCGCAAAAAAAAAAAAAAAAAAAGATACTGGAGTTGGGTGAGCTAATAATTCAATATGACTGGTGTCCTTATCAAAAAGGGAAAACTGACACAGCACACAGGGAGACCACCCTGTGAACATGAAGACAGAGATCTGTGCCTCTACAAGCCAAGGAACACCAATGATCGTGAGCAAAGCACCAGAAGCTAGGAGAGAGGCATGAAACAGATTCTCCCCTACAGCCCTCAGAAGGAAACAACCCTGCCAACTTCTTGATTTCAGCTTTCTAGCCTCCAGAACTGTGAGACAATAAATTTCTGTTGTTTAAGCTACCCAGTTTGTGGGACTTTGTTATGGCAGCCCTCACAAACTAACACGGTGTTCCCTTTGCCATGCCTTCCTGGGCACATCTTCTCAATTTCACACATTTCTCAAAACAGAAGAAGGTGGCAAAAAGTAACCTGTAGAAAGCTATTCTTTTTCAGGAAATTTTGTACATAATGTGAGAGTTCATATAAGCCTCAGTTGCCTCCTACGTAAAATAAATTTAACATCGACCAGTTAGGTTTTTTGTGAGCCACGCAACGTATCTAGTTCCGTGTCGGTCCATAGTAATGACTCAAAAAAATAAAATGGTAGCTGTTATTATTAGAAATAAAAATGATGCTACTAAGCCTGTGTCACTAAGATGTGTGAGCTGAAGTGTTCCCTCAGGAGTCCCTTCCAGCCATGCTGTCTGCAACAGATGACTTCATCAGGCTCCAACTCTCCCAGGGCCTGAACTGGTATCTTAAATTTATAGCCAAGTCTCAGACTTTGCAAACAGCATATCCTGCCCCGCTTTACATCACCATCATCTGCGATCACTGCCGCAAATGCAAATCATTCCTCTTCCCTTTTCCTCTCATCCTGTTTCCTCTCTCCTGACCCATTCATTCACATCCTATCTCCTCACAAATCCTGTGGCCTTCCAAACTATCTTCTCACAGGAACTCCGCATCTAATCCCCACTTTAGCTGAAACAAGGTTCTCCATAGATGACGCCACCTCCCCTACAGCCCTCCCCAGTGGAGTCTGCTCATTCTTCAACATGCCATTCTGAGGTGTGTGCCACCTGACACCCTCTAACCTTCTTCATCATTGTCATCTCCCATCTGAAGACATCTCAATGAATCCTTATTAAATAAAAATTTGATGCCTGACTCACTGGCTTCCTCAGCATTTTAAGCTCTGTTATTATCCAGGTTACTTTAACACACATGTTCAACGCTGCAGACTCAAGTTCCTAGATTTCAATCCCACAATCTTCATTTCTACTCAAGCTGAATTCTATGATCAATCATTCTGGCCATTCTTACCAATGAATCCCAAATTCTTTGTTATATTGTCCTTCACATGCAAAATCTCAACTCTCGTCAGTCCAGCACATCCAGATTTGACTCTATGATCTGTCACTTCGGTCTCTCTCTTATCAATATTCTTCTCAACCATATCTTAGTTCCTTAGCCACAACTGCTCAACGAAATCCCAGTCCTAGGTCAAACAAGTGATTAAACTCAGCAATTATACCCAGGCTGCCGAGAGCTACTGGAGAAAATCACAAAGGTAGGCAGTATTCAAGCATCACAAATTCATCTTCTGAACCACAACTCATCCTGGAAAACTGTCTCTGTGTCCACAGGTAACTTCTACCTCCAAAACTCCACCATTTTTCTACAATCCCTTACTTACCGTTCTGCCACTTCCCTCAACAAATGACCCTCCTTTCTGTTTGAGAAAAAAAGAGTCCATCAGACAGGAAGTCACCCAACATCCTGCATCCTCACCTACCACCTTGTCCATGACTATACCTATCAATGGTCTGCTTCTCTCCTATTACGCTCAACCAAAGGTCTTCTCGTGCCAACAGCCAATCCTTCTACTATGCATTCTATCTCCTCTTACTTCCTCAAAGTCCTGGTTTTATAAAGTATCTGTTCTCCCTTTGGCATATTTTATCTCTTCTATTCTACTGACTTTTCTGGCAGTATTTAAATATTTAGCCTCTCTCCCACCTTAAAAAATGTCCTTTCTCAACTCTAAATCCCAATTACTAATAATTATTGAGAATTTACTGTGTGAAAGGGATTGTGCTAAGTTTTGGACATCTAGTATTTCACTCCTCACATCAACCTTATAGAGTAGTAATACTATCCCCGATTACTGAAAGTGAAGCACAAAGAAGTTACAATCACACAACAAGTAACTGGTGGAGCCAGTCTTCCAACCCAGGCATCAGACTCCAGAGCCTATGCTTTAAACCACAATGTTATGTTTCATGACAGAACCACACTGCATTCATTAGCTCCATTTTCTTACCTGTCATTTCAGCCTCCTGACTCCACAACTCCAATGAAACTGTCTATTTTATTTTAATCTTTTGGTTAAAAGCCTTTATTTTCAGTAACTTTTTAAATGGATAGAGTTGACAACTTCTCCTGCTTTAAACTAACAACTTTTTAGATTTCCAAACCCTGCTCCTTCCTGTTTCTCTTCCTATTTACCTGGACTCACCTTTGCAGAATCTTTTATGAATGTCCCTTCTTTTAAATGCTTGTGTTCACCATAGTTCTTGCCTGTCTTCCTTCTTTTCTCAGTCTACATACTCTCTTTAGATGATCTCGTTCATTCCGATGGCTTCAGCTATCACCTATATAAGTTTCAAGTGGAGAGGACAGTTACCTGGCACTATTCACACTAACAGTGACAGCTGGAAATGCTGAGGGGTGGAACCTGGAGACTGACAGGCCAGCCAAACAGATTCACACAGGGAGACATTTATTTTCATAAATTTACCATCAACCAAGATCTGGCTCTCAGACTTGCAAACTCAGAAACTTTAACTTGACACTGTCAGAATACTTTAAACAATAGAGGCAGATGTATAAAACTGGTATGCCAAAATGTGAGTTACCAACGAGGAATATAACTGTCTGTGAATCTGAGGTATATGCCAGTCTGACCAGAGCATTCTCTCACCATAAGTAAAGTTCATGAGGTTAAATTATTTGGAGGCTGTTTGGTGAGCACGGAACCAAAACAAGGAGAGTTAATAGTATGATCCAAATATGTAATGACATCATTACATATTTATAAAGATAAACAGTCTATCACCACAGTTGGAACATTGCTCATGATGGACTAGTTATTTAAGTGCAGAATGAACTAACACTCCAAACCGCAGATAGAACTTGGCAAAAATATATATATCTGATTTAAAAATGGGCAGAGGATCTGAAGAGACATCTTTTCAAAGACATGCAGATGGTCAACAGGTAAATGAAAAGTACTCAACATCACTAATCACCAGGGAAATGCAAATCAAACCCACAATGAGGTATCACTTCACACCTGTCAGAATGTCTACTATCAAAAAGGCAAGAAATAAGAAGCGTTGGTGAGGATGTGGAGAAAGGGAACCTTTGTGCGCTGTTGATGGGAATATAAATGGGTGCAGTCACTAGGGAGAACAGTATGGAGGTTCCTCAAAAAATTAAAACTAAAACTACCATATATATGATCCAGCAATCCCACTTCTGGGTATTTATCAAAAGAAAACAAAAACACCAACACAGAAAGATATATGAACCCCCATGTTCACTGCAGCATTATTTACAATAGCCAAGATATGGAAGCAACCTAAGTGTCTGTTAATGGATGAATGGAAAAAGAAAATGTGGCATGCATACACACACACACACACACACACACACACACACAACACACAGAGGAATATTATTCAGTCATAAAAAAAAATGGAAATCTTGCCATTTGCTACAACATGGATGGACCTTGAGGGTTTTATGCTAAGTGAAATAAATCAGACAGAGAAAGACAAATACAGTATGTTCTCACTTATACGTGGAGTCTAAAAAATTTTTTTTAAAAACTAATGGATACAGGGCTTCCCTGGTGGCACAGTGGTTAAGAATCTGTCTGCCAATGCAGGCGACATGGCTTTGAGCCCTGGTCCAGGAAGATCCCACATGCCGCAGAGCAACTAAGGCCATGCGCCACAACTACTGAGCCTGCTCTCTAGAGCCCGCAAGCCACAACTACTGAGCCCATGCTATTGAGCCCGCATGTCACAGCTACTGAGCCCGCCTGCCTACAGCATGTGCTCCGCAACAAGAGAAGCCACTGCAGTGAGAAGCCCACGCACAGCAACGAAGAGCAGCCCTCGCACACCGCAACTAGAGAAAGCCCACGGGCAGCAATGAAGCCCCAACACAGCCAAAAATAAATAAAACAAATTAAAACAAACAAACAAAAAAACTAATAGATACAGAGAAAAGACTGATGGTTGTCGGGGCAAAGGGTGGGGCGGGCAAAATGAGAGAAGAGGGTCAAAAGGTACAAACTTCCACTTATAAAATAAGTAAGTCATGGGATTGTAATGTAGAGCATAGTGACTACAGTCAATACTGTATTGTATATTTGAACGAGGCTAAGAGATTAAATCTTAAAAGTTCTCATCACAGAAAAAAACAGTTTCTAACATGTATGATCACAGATCTTGGCTTATCGTGGTGACCATATCACAACACAGACAAATATCAAATCATTATGTTGTACACCTGAAACTAATATTATATGTCAATTATGCCACAATTTTTTTTAAAAGGAACTTGGTTGTACAATGTCTAAGTGTGTTTCTGTGACTCTTTTTTCATTGCTGACCTCTCATACTTTTGGTTGAGAGTTTATTTTGGACAAGTTAATGTATAAGGAACTTATAACAAAGACTACCACCCTGAGAGTAACAGTGCATCTTAAAGCTAACTTTACATATCTTTTCTCTTTCATTGTATACCAATTTCATATTTTAATCTACAGAAGGCAATCATATTTCCCTTTTTTCCATGTTCTAAGGGCCAAGTCCAGTCTTTTGGACTTTATTAATAGCTCAGAAATCCATACCCTTCTTCCTATGCCCAAGTCCCCTCAATTTTCCTCCCTGAATTGCTATGATGGTCTCAGATTTCATCTCTCAGCTCTCAGGACTGCCTTACTCCAATCCATCCAAGACATAAAGATCTAAAATGAAAACCCAATCATGTCACTTTTCACTTACAATCCTTTCAGCCTCCCAAAAGCTTTCAGGATGAAATCCAAACTCCTTAATATTTTTGACTAAACTGCTTTTACTCATGCACTTTCTCCAGGTAACACTTCTTCCAGAAAACCTTTGCTGGCCATCACCCTCCTGAATTCGGGATCAGGGACATGCTCTCAGCTCACACAATTCCCCATGCTGTTTTCCCCACTATAAAATGTTTCACAGCATATAATACTGTTATTTCTCTTGCCTTTCTCCCCAAAGACTGTTAACTTCTTGTAAGCTATACCTCATTATCTCTGAATCAAAAGCACCTAGCACAGTCCTTGACAAACAGGGAGTTTATTACCTACAAATAGAGATAAGCAGTCATAAACATCCTTGAGAATGGTTATTGTTTGCCTGATAAGAAACAAGCTATAAGCAAAACCAAATTCTGATTTACTATCAATCAATTAAAAGGCTGTCCTCAACCTAATAAGGAAAACAAAAAAACCTTCATCCTGTGGGAGTCATAGACGATTTCTCAAAATAGAAGCATCCCTAACAAACAACATATTTGATATATCAAAATTCGATTCCAAATGCTGGTAGCTGGCGTGATGGCTTCAAGTTTACTCCGCAGAGCTGAAGCTCTGGCCATGCAGGCCCTGACGGCCCGCGGTCCCAACGGAGTCTCCATGGTGCCCTCTATGGCATCTGGAGGTGGTGTTCCTACTGATGATGAGCAGGCATCTGGGCTGGAGAGGGAGGTCATGCTGGCTTCACACAAGGGACTGGACCCGTACAATATGCTCGCCCCAAAGGCAGCCTCAGGTACCAAGGAAGACCCTAATTGAGTCCCCTCCATCACCAATAAGCAGATAGTGGGCTGCATCCGTGAAGAAGACAACAGTGCTGTCACCTGGTTCTGGCTGCACAAAGGCGAGGCCCAGTGGAACCCATTACAAGCTGGTGCCCCACCAGCTGGCCCACTGAGCCCCTGCACTAACTCACTCAAAATGTGATGTAAAGTTTCTTCTTTCCCATAAAAACTAGCCATTACATTGGCTCCTCCTCCCATTAAAAAAAAAAAAAATTTGATTCCTACACTTCGAAGTTTTCATTGTGCAGAGCAAAATGTCTCCATATCCTCAGAAAACAACCAGTGACATGGGATCTACACTCTCAGGTTAAAGTAGTCTATCATCCTAGGAAACAAAGTTATCATTATCATTGTCTAACCAAAATCTCTCACTCTTAAATTTTAGTTCATTTCTTTTAGTTAAATTTCTCTTTGACTTAAAAGATCAGTCCATTTCCTCATGAAAACCCTTTTCCTGTAGGATGTGCCAGAGGCAAAGGGAGACTAATAGCTTCTTGGCTCCTTTTTCTATATATACTGAAACTGAAAACATTCAACTTGAAGTTTAGTTCATATAAATTGGTATAGGTTTTCAAGGTCTGAATGTGCAATACTTTCCTAGTAAAAATCTTTCTATTCTATTGCTCAGAAAAATATTCTAAGAGAATCTTTTCATAAAAGAAGTCCTAGAGTTTTTTTTAACACTTTGTAGGTCCTGGAGAAACATACAAAGTCACTGAGGGCTCAGAAGTTTTATTACCATGAAACTTTTAAGCGCAGAGACATGTAATGCTGCTATTTCTCCCAGTGAATCAAGTCCTTGTCACTTTAAGTCTCATTGCAGTCCCTTATCTTTCACTACATTATGATCATTAAAACCATGGACTTCAGTAATAATCTACCAATGCACTGATTTTATAGATAAAGAAACAAGTCTGGCAAGGTTAAACGATTTGCTTAAATGACAAGAATAAGGAAGAGAACACAAATTTGTTCCAAATTGGACATTCTTTCTACTACATCGCATGGGCATTTTGTAAAATACTGGTTGAATCATTTATCAAAACTAGTTTCTATTTTGTTCTATTTTATATTTGTTCTATTAGCTTCATGAACAAAACAACCTTTCCAGTAGCTGGAAACAGCAATATAATTCCAAAGATTTCCAATTCCTCTACTCCCATTCTATTTTAAATTCTCTCCAAACAGGCTTTCACTCCTATCGTTTCTTGTTGAGACATCAATGATTTCCACGTTGCTAAATAGATTAGCCAATTCTCGGTCCTCTTCTTAACTAACCAATTAGTGCTTCTTCCTTGGAAAGCTTTCCTCTCTTGATTTCTAGTTATACTCTTCAATCTTCAGTTTCTCAGGCTACTTTGTTCTTTTATCGTCATCTCTGACTGCTAAACATTGGAGTATTCCAAGGCTGAGTCCTTACACCTTTATTAATTCTTCATTTAATCGGTCCTTTAGTGGTCCTACCTAGCCTCAGAGCCCTGATTATCATCCTATATGTGCCTCTGGATCCCAAATTTATGTATCTGACCCAGACCTGTCCCCTTGAATTCTAATCTTATATATCTAACTGCCTTTGTAATATCTCCACTTGGGTAACAAAGGCATCTCAAACTTAAACATACCCCAAAATAATAGCCTCAGTCTCCCACTCTTTCTCAAACCTACTTCATGCTTGTTCTCCATCTCAGTAAATCGCTATGCTATGCTTCTACTCACTCAAGACAAATCCTCAGAATCTCTCTTATCTTCTGTTACTTTTCTCTCACATCTAGTTCGTCATTAAATCCTTTTGGTTGAATCTCCAAAATATACATAGAATCCAACTATTTCTCAAAACTTCCAACTACCAACTTTACCCAAGATATACCATCCTCTTCTGCACCTGGCTCTGATGACCAGGGAGACTGTGCCACTGCGTCCCACAAGACACCTTCTAATATAAGGCCACTCTTTCAAGACCAGGAGACACAGCTGATATACTTCATATATAGAAACAAACACAAAGAGTTAGGCAAAAGGAGAAGACAAAGGGATACCTTCCAAATAAAAGAATGAGATAAAAATCTCAGAAAAGAACTAAACAAAACAGAGATAGCAACTTACCAGATAAATAGTTTAAAGTAAGTAATAGCCATAAATAAGCTTAACGAACTTGGAAGAAGAATGGATGAACTCAGTGAGCTTCAACAAAGCTTTAACAAAGGTTGAAGGTTAAAGAGAGAATCTTAAGGTTAAAGGTTAACCTTAAGGTTAAAGGTTAAAGGTTAGAGAGAGAATCAAAGGTTAAAGAGAGAATCTTAAAAGCAGCAAGAGAAAAACACTTAGTTACATACAAGGGAACCCCCATAAGACCATCAGCTAATTTTCAGCAGAAACTGTATAGACCAGAAGAAACTGGCACAATATATTAAAAGTGCTGAAAGAAAAAGCTTACAACCAAGAATACTCTACCTGGTAAGGTTATCACTCATAATTGAAGGAGATATAAAGAGTTTCCCATAAAAGAAAAAGCTAAAGGAGTTCATCACCACTAAACTGGCCTTACAAAAAAAAAGTATTAAAGGGACCTCTTTAAATGGAAAAGAAAAGCCCATAACCAAACCAAACCAACCAAATTATGAAACAGAAAATCTCACTGGTAAAGGCAAACATACCAAAGGTAGTGGTTCAACCACCTATAAAACTAGCATGAAGGTTAAAAGACAAAAATAGTAAAATCATTGATATCTAAAATAATCAGTTAAGCAATACACAGAATAAAAAGATGTAAATATGACATCAAAAGCATAAAACATTGAGGGTGGGGAAGTAAAAATGTAGTGCTTTTAGAATGTACTTGAACTTAAATGACCATCAACTTAAAATAGCCTCCTACATACATAGGTTGTTATATATGAACCTCATGGTAACGACAAACACAAAACCTATACCAAATACACAAAAAATAAAGAGAAAGAAATACAAACACAGCACTAAAAACAAGTCATCAAATCACAAGGGAAGAGAACAAAAGAAAGGAACAGAGGACAACTACAAAAACAACCAGAAAACAATTAACAAAACTGCAATAATAATTATTATTATTCTACGAATTATAATTATTCCTATGAATAATTATTCTAAATGTAAATGGACTAGATGCTCCAATCAAAAGACATAGGGCAGCTGAATGGATTTTAATTAAAAAAAGACCTATATATACACTGCCTGCAAGAGACTCACTCACTTCAGGTCTAAAACACACATACTAAAAGTAAAGGAATGAAAAAAGACATTCCATGCAAAAAGAAACAAAAAGAATTGTTGGAGTAGCAATATGCATATCAGACAAAATAGGCTTTAAAACAAAGACTAACAGGAAACAAAGAAGAGTATTACATAATGACAAAGGGATCATTCCAATAAGAGGATTATAATAATTGTAGTATGCACCCAACACAGGCATACCTAAATACATAAATATTAACAGATATAAAGGGACAAATTGACAGTAATACAATAATATCAGGGGACTGAAACATACCACTTGCGTCAATAAATAGATCATCCAGACAGAAAATCAATAAGAAAAAGTTGGCCTTAAATGACACATTAGACCAGATGGATATAATAGACTATTATAGAACATTCTATCCCAAAACAGCAAAATACACATTCTTTTTAAGTACATACAGAACATTCTCCAGAGGTTAGGGGTGGGACTGAACGTTCCAATGCTCTAATCACAGGGATGAGTCTCCTGGCAATGAGCCCCCATTCTTCAGTGGGGTTCAAAAGTTACCTCATTAACATAACAGAAGATACCTTTACGGTTCTCATCACTTAGGAAATTTCAAGGGTTTTAAGAGCTCCTTGCCAGAAAAGGTGACAAAGCCCAAATATTTATTTCATACTACAAATCACAATATCACATATGTTCACACAGAAAAATGCACACAAATGTTTATATTAATAGAAGCATTATTCATATTAGCCAGAAAGTGGAAACAACCCAAATATACATCATAGATTAAAAGATAAACAAAATGTGGTATATCTATAAAATGGAATATTATTTGGCCATAAAAATTGATAAAGTACTGATTTATGCTACAACATGGATGAATCTTAAAAACATTATGCTAAAGTTAAAGAAGCCAGTCAAAAAAGACCACATATTATATGATTCATATGATTCCATTCATATGAAAGTCCAGAAGAGGAAAATCCACAGAGACAAGAAGTAAATTAGTAGTTGCTTAAGGCTGGAAGGAGGATGACACGTGGCGGTGGAGGGGAGGGGTAGAGGACTGATAACTAAAAGGCACAGGGCTTCTCTGTGCAGTGAGGAAAATGTCCCAAACTTGACTGAGGTGATGGTTGCATGTATATATCTCTGAATATACTATAAACCACAGAATTGTACATTTTAAATGAATGATTGTATGGTAAGGGAATTATATCTCAATAAAGCTGTTAAAAATTAATGCATTAAATGTGATTCTAGAAGTGAAAAACCCATCTTAAGCAGAGGTAGCATCAAAAAGTTGACTTGGCTTGCCATGACCCTGGTCCTCTCTGGTACTTCCTCCTACCATGGGTTATGCTGCTGCCCCTCTAACAATAGCTTCCTACATACACATTTTCTGAATGATTTTATCACCTCCTTGTCAACTTGTTAGACTTATTGCTCTTGTATGTCTGTATTTTCCATGTATTTTCATTTTTACCCCCACCTGAAAACACACACCTTGCTCCAAACCATAACGCAGAGGTCCAAACAATCATCTGTAAAGGCTTGAAGGTCTTTGTCAAATGCCTGAGACTGCAGCCCAGATCTTACCCATTATTTCATCTAGCTAAATGCAAAAGCAGATGTCAAAGGATTTTGAAAAGCTATAAGTAGTCGAGGTGATTCATATAATTACATTAAATTACACACATCTTTTCTTTGCCTGTCAGTTGTGTCAGGGACTGTGAAAAACCACCACATGTAAAACAGTCGTAAAACGTTACAGTTGGACATGACCTTAGCGATGTTCAGATTCAATTCTGCCATTTTATAGTTGAGATAACAGATACAAAAAGGTAGATAGACTTCTCTAATGTCACTCAGTAAGCCAGTAAAACTCCATTCAAGGCCCTTTCTGTCCACTGGTGAGCACAAGCTGATAACCAACCAGAAGTACAAAGGAATCGGAAACTCTTGATGACTGTACACACACACAAACAGAAAATGACACACAAAGATAATATTACAATCCACTACAGTGAGTTAGTGAACTTAATTAAAGGTTATTAGTATGTTTTATTTCCCTCTTTATCTTCAAAAACACTTTGGTCTTAGCCTCTCTACTTTGAATCACAATGGAACTAGAATTAATCATTTTTGCTGAATTATACATACAATTAATTTTATGGAACCAATTTAAGTTAATCATTTTCTCATATTATTTAACTCAAAATAGCTAAAATTTCTTAGCCATTTGTTATTAGCATACCACCTTTCCCTACTTTGAATCATGATTGCCAAAGTATAGGAAAGTCAACTACGACAAACTTCCCCATTTGGTAACAACTGAAAGGCGGCACACTACAATACAATTTATTACAATAATTTTTCATATCGTATCAAAATATGATGGTGATCTAGTTTCCATTTATGACTAGAGGCAATTTTTGTGTTCTGCTTACAGCAACATCATTTCATAACAGTTTTTTGGAGGAAAGCAAATTGTGGTGTTAGAGAAAAGATTTTTTACTTTTTTTTAGCCTATTTCAGATTCATCCCTAGAGAAGAAACATATTTAGCCTATTCCAAAATAGCAAAAGTCTTGGACCACATCACAATTGGCATCTTGACATTTAATAAATTAAAACATTATAACACATGAGGTATCTCACGGAGGCAGCTAACACAGTAAATGATCGTTCAATTCTTCATTCAAATATAAAGAACATATCACGTTTGATCAACGTAGAAATTACTAAGATAAATGTATATCCCGGAAGAGTAGGATAGGTTATGGTTTTCATCACTTAAAGAACAACAACAAACAAAAATCCCAGAGTTCTATTTCCCTCTAAATTCCTCCCCCTGCCAATTTTTTTAATAGCTGAAACCTGCCATATTTAATACCCAGCAATGACTTGAACTCATATATGCTTGTCAAATGCACGAGGAAAGAATCTGAGATTCTCAGTATCAAACTCTCATCGTGAAGAGGTTGTGTCAAGGTCTTCCAGTGAAGAGACAGATTTCAATAGAAATGTGGGAGAACAGTGGGGGAGGACTTTTAAGAAACCACTGCTTTATTTCTTCAACTGGGCAGCCACTTGTGCTAATGAAACTCAGGTGGATGTTATAGAAGCCAACCCCAGGGCTCCCCCGGCAGTGCTACCCTCAGCAATGACAATGAAGGCTCCTATGAGCCTCATAGAAAGGTGCCACTTTAAAGAGAAACAAAAAAGTAAAGAGGATCAAATTCCAGTGGAGCAGCTGAAAGCCATGGCTTTAGGGCAAAAAATAAAGTGATTGTCCTTCAACTACCTTTAAAGAGCACCGCCATACCAAATTTCAAGCATTTCTACTGGATGAGACATGGACATAACATTTATTACCATCTGTGAACCTAACTAAGGATGATCTGGTGCAAAGAATTTGAATAGATTCAATTAAGAAATGAAAGGCTTCTTCTTACTTTCATCTTTTCAGTTCATTAGTAATCATTGCTTAACAAGCTTCCTGTGTCTCACACTACAGGTTTTTCTCCCCCCTACTTGAGAGTTATCTTGAGTAGGCTCTCAAGCTGGATGTTAGCTCTTAAAGTATTGCTGCTGAATACCCATGTCCCAATCTGCCTTAAACACTTTAGTTCTAAAATTTTTAAGTTAATTAACTGCTTTTGATGTCGTTGCTCTGGTTCTGATTTTCATAATTCCACATTTCCAGGTTTGGGTACCACCGTACAATCACCCTAAACAAGCCACCTCCATGGCTGAGACTTTAGGTATCAGAAAGCAAACCCAGATACAGGCGAGCAATTCTTTGTTACAACTGTATTCAGCTACACATTTTTAAAAAATTGTTCTGAAACTCACACAAAATTTCACAGCATAAGAAACGATGTAATCATAAGGAATAACAAAGAATAAATATTTCCCTTACCTGGATCATGGAAAGGCACCAAAGCAAAGTTGAAAAGAGGTCTCTTAGGTCTTTTCAAAGACGTCTCCAAAATTTTGGAAGCCCCCTCGATAACCTGAACTAAATCATCATACATGGAACCCGTCACATCAAACACAAAAGCCAACGTGGAGGCCCCCTCGGGAATTTCCTCAGCCCTGATCTCTGACTGGGGTCTTGCTTCCTGAGCCTGGGAAGTATAAAGAAGAGTGAACAGGAATACTGTGCGGACAATGTCCCAGGAAATCATTTTGTCTTTCTTTCCTTTTTTTTTTTTTTTTTTTCCTGAGCGCCTAAGCACTGTGCTGAGTCCTCCTCAACAACAGGCAGCGGGTTTCTTCTCGGGGCAATTCATGCGACTCCCGAAACCTCTTTGAACTCGCAAAAAACTGGGCGCTGAGAATCAGATGGGGACAAGCACCAAACCCGAAACCCTGCAGGGGCCGGGCGGGCAGAGATGCGGCAGCTTTTGTCCAGACGCAGCCTCCTCCGTGACAGCCGAGTGCCCGCGGCCCGGGCGGCGTGTGGCTGAGTGCGGGCGGCGCGCCCGGCCCATGCCCCGGGGGCCGTTCCGAGCCAGCGGCGCCGCACAGAGTCCGCTGCCCTTGCCGCCGCGCCGCTCTCCGCCGGGCCAGCCGTCGCGGCTCCCAACTTTCCACTGCGCGCCTCCAGCCCGGGAGCTGGGAGGGGAAGGGAAGCCGGGCTCGGCCTCGCCTCCTGATTGGCCGGTGGACGCCCCCCCCCTCCTTTGCTCTTGGGCGCCCCCACCTCCTGGAGGACGACTTCTCTCCACTGATTCTCGGGTCAATTCAGTACCTGGGAAGCGCTCCCAGTATCCCCTCCGCACCCGCCCTCGTTGTTTCTCACTTCCCAAACCCCAAGGTAAACAATGGCTTTCAAGAATGTGTGGCAAGAACCCGAACCGAGGGACACCACGCTAACCAGCACTAAGGGAATTGTATTTTTCTACGATGCACAACGCTGCTTCAGACACCTCTATCATAATTCCCCTCCCCCACCAAGAAGCCAAGACCTCCCCCCCTCCCCAGCCCAGCCTCCCCCTCTCAGCCCGCAACTCAGCCCAGCCGGGAGGGGGAGCTGGAAAGTTCTCCCGGCTGCGCTGAAGCCACATTCTCACTCTTTGATCTCCTCAGGGACTGTAGAGCTTTGGGGAAGGGAGGGAGGACAGAGCTGGATGGGCCAGAAACGGGAGGAAGGGGAAAAGGGCTGTTGAGGGAAATGAGAGAAAGACAGCTGGAACTGGGTAGTCACTGATTGTAGTTAGGAAAGATGGTAGAAGGGAAAGCAGCTGGATGTGGAATACAGGGTGGCAGCTCAGTGCAAAGGATGAAGAGGGAGAGAGGGAAAGGAAGGGGGTGTGGGGGGAGGGGGAGAGAGATCATACTGAAGAGAAAAGTTAATTTTTTTAAATTTCACTATCAAGATTCATGTTTGCTGAGCAATATGAACCCTCCCCTCAGCATAATGAGGCAGAATAATATCCTCATTTAACACTTCCTTCCATAGAACACCCATGTGCCAAGTCTCAGCCAAAGATCCATTGAAAAGGTGTTCCCTTCTATGGCATTTTCTCGCTGATAAGTAAGGAAACCTCGCCCTGTAAAACATTACAAAGTTTTTCCGTGTTGTAATTATTATACACATTTTGGTACTAATAACAGAGATAAGAAGGGGGACAAAGAAAGTCAACCATAAGCTAAGGATTCCTTGCCTCTTTTTAATAAAAACATATTCACATCCTGCAAAAGGAGCTGTGGTCTGGATCCTGGCATTTAAAGAGGGGCCAGCAGGCATCTTGATCTGAGTTGGAATGTGTGTTAGACCACCCATCCAACACGGAGGTCGCCTGAGGAAGAGCCAGCTCCCCTGAGCCTTTTATAGTCTGCAACTGTATTCTCTTTCAGACCCAGGGACTCTGGACCCTGAGTTTATGATACCTATAAGTCACGTCATTTAAAGGAAGCAGCCTGGCCATTTGGAATGAGTGGGAATATGAGAGGAAAGGGGGTACGTTCTTCCTTTCTAAATAGTATTTAGAAAATGCTATTTGAGTAACCTACTCCTTTGTTTATCTAAAAGGGATTGCATTCTAAATCCTGGAGATTTCACTGAGACCTGAGCTGTTCCAGGTGTTCAAGGGAGGTGGTAGAGCCTGGTGATTAAGGCTTCTGGGTCAGATAAGCTGCATTCAACACCCAGCTGTGACCCTTAATAACTGTGTATCTTCAGCAAGTTACCTATTTCTTTATGCCTTCGTTGATTCAGCTGTAAATGGAAATAATGACAGTACCTACCTAATAAGGATTCAATGATCTATCTTGGTAATTGTTCCGTGCATACTTGAAAAGAATGTTATTTGGTGGAATGCTCCATAAATGTCAATGAGGTCAAGTTTCATAGTGTTGCTAGAACATTCTGTATCCTTACTGATTTCTGCCTTCTTGTTCTATCAGTTACTGTGAGTGGAATTGAAATCTATAATTGTGGATTTGTCTATTTCTTCTTGTAGTTCTATGAGGTTTTGCTTCATGCATTTTGAAGCCTGTAATTAGAGGCATAAACACTTAGGATTATTATGTCCTCTTGACTGACATTTTTATCATTATGAAGTTACATTCATTATCCCTGGTAATATTATTTGCTGTGGAATATGCTTTGTCTGATATTAATATAGCACTCCAACTTTCTTTTGATTAGCGTTAGCATGATATATCATTTTCCATCCCGTCACTTCTAAACTATTTGTGTGTTTATATTAAAGTGTGCTTCTTGTAGTCACCTTACAATTAGGTCTTGCTTTTTTCATGCAAACAATCTCAGCCTTTTATTGGGCTATTAGACTATTTACATTCAATGTGATTATGGATATGGTTGGGTTGAAATGTACCATCTAGCTATTTGTTTTCTTTATGTCCCATCTCTTCTTTGTTTCTTTTTTCCTGTTTTTCTGACTTCTTTTAGGTGTACTGAATATTTTTTATGATTCAATTTTATATTTATTGCTAGCTTATTAGCTATAACTCTTATTTTATTTTAGTGGTTGCTATAGTGTTTATAGTATATATCTTTATCACAGTCTTCCTTCAAGTAATATTATACCACTTAACCTCAGAATAATATACTTCCATTACTTTCCTCCCAACCTTTTTGGTTAGTCATCCATTTTATTTTACATTACTGTATTTTAAACCCCACACTATATTAATGTAATTTTTAAAGTAGTCAATTATCTTTTTAAAAGATTTAATTAATTCTAAAATTAATATATTTACCCAGGTAGTTACCATTTCTGATGCTGTTCATCTCTTTGTGTAAACCCAGGTTTTCATCTGATGTCATTTTCCTCCTCTCTGAAGGATTTACTTTAATACTTCCTGTAGTGCAGTTCTGCTGGTGATGAGTTCTTTCACTTTTGTGTGTTCAAAAAATTCTTTATTTCACCTTTGTTTCTGAAAGTTTTTGGGTTTTGTTTTGTTTGGGCTTTGGGGTTGTTTGTCTGTTTGTTTTGTTGGATAGAGGATTCCAGGTTGGCAGGTTTTCATTTTCCTTTCAGTACCTTAAAGATGTCACTCCACTGTCTTCTTGCTTGCATTGCTTCCAGTTGAGAAATGTCTCTCATATTTATTTTTGTCCTTTTATATGAACCACATCTTTTTGTCTCTTGATGCTTTTAATAGTTTTCTCATTATCACTGATTTTGAACCATTTGATTATGGTGTGCCTTGATGTGGTTCCCCTCATATTTCTTGTGCTTGCAGATTGCCAAGATTCTTGCATCTGTAAGTGTATGGTTGTCATCAAATTTGTACATTTTTGGCCATTATTTCTTCAAATATATTTACCCCCTTTCCTTTGCAGACCCCAATTCACACATATGAGGCCACTTCAAATTGTTGCATAGTCAACTGATGCTCTGCTCAGTTTTTTAAATTAGTATTTTCTTTTCTCATTGTGTTTCATTTTTTGATAGTTTTCATAGTTATTTCTTCAAGTTCACTAATCTTTTCTTCTCCACTGTTTATTCTGCCAATTGTCCCATCCAGTGTACTTTACATCTCAGACATTGCAGTTTTTATCTCTAGAATTTCTATTTGGATCTCTTTTTTTTTTAAATATCTCCCATGTCTCATTTTTTTTTTTTTTTTTTTTTTTTTTTTTTGCGGTACACGGGACTCTCACTGTTGTGGCCTCTCCCCTTGCGGAGCACAGGCTCTGGACGCGCAGGCTCAGCGGCCATGGCTCACGGGCCCAGCCGCTCCGCTGCATGTGGGATCTTCCCAGACCGGGGCACGAACCCGTGTCCCCTGCATCGGCAGGCGGACTCCCAACCACTGCGCCACCAGGGAAGTCCCCATGTCTCATTTTAAGTGCATGAATATCTAGAAGACAGTTATAATAACTTTTTTTTTTTTTTTTTTTTTGCTATATGTGGGCCTCTCACTGTGGTGGCCTCTCCCATTGCAGAGCACAGGCTCCGGACACGCAGGCTCAGCGGCCATGGCTCATGGGCCCAGCCGCTCCGCGGCATGTGGGATCTTCCCAGACCGGGGCACGAACCCGTGTCCCCTGCATTGGCAGGCGGACTCTCAACCACTGCGCCACCAGGGAAGCCCTATAATAACTTTTTATGTCCTTGACTGGTAATTCTGACATCTGTACCAGTTCTATTACAGCTTCAATTAATCAGTGTTTCTCCTTATTATAGGTTATATTTTCTTGCTTCCTTTCAGGCTTCATATTCTTTGATTGGATGTCAGACATTATGAATTTTGCCTTTACATTATGAATTTATACTAGATATTTTTGTATTTTTATAAATATTCTTGAGCTCTGTTCTGGGACAGAGTAAAGTTATTTGGAAAGAGTTTGATCCTTTTGAGACTCACTTTTAAAATTTATTAGGTCAGACCAAAACAGTATTCAGTCTAGAACGAATTGCCCATTGCTGGGAAAAAAACCCTTCTGAGTACTCTACCCAATGATCTTTGAATCATGAGGTTTTCCAATCCGGCAGGGGGGGACAGACCTATCCCCATCCCTGTGTGAGTGTGGGCACTGTCACCTTTATTCCTTCAAGTGGCTCTTTCCTCACAAGCACATGCTGGTCAGTACTCAGCTGAATATACAAGGGGGACCCCCTCCACCTTGGTTCCACCTCCACACACCATCGCCTGTAAAATCTCTCTGAAGATGGTAAACTGGGACAGTTATAGGACTTGCTTCATTTGTTTCCCATCTCTGTGGAATCATTGTCCTTTTTTGCCTGAGAGTAAAATGAAAAACATGCTTACAATGCACTTGGCACAATAAATACTCAGTAAAGTTTGGTATTATTATTACCATCATATTTATTTGAAGTTACAGCATTGAAAGTTTGAAGCTATGTGTATATGCATTGAGGACACAATGCTTTGGAAGGGACAGATAACTAGGGAGGCTTTTTGTTTATTTATAGAAGATCTTTTGTAGCTTCACTAACATCCTGATATCTAAGTGGGTGGTAACACTTAAGAACTTAATGTTTAAGGTCCGGAAGGTACCATGACAGGGAAAGACGGATGACAAAGAAAAGGAATATTTAATGTCTCAAAAGGCGTTTCTACTTACATATGTATATATGTAGAAATACACATTAACTTCCGTAATCCCAGTGCATCTCTCCACTTCAGTCTCATATAATTGATAACTGTATGATTTGGAACACGTGAGAGACATACATGGGCTCTCCCACTCCTTTTCAATAAAATTTGATCTTTGTTGAAATGCAGATCTCTGGGGACAGAGTAGCCCTGTGGACAGAAATCTTATTTACACTTTAAAATAAATGAGTCCCTGAAAGTAGATTTTGGCAGGCAGTCAGCTGAGAACACCAAGTATGTAAAATGGGAGAAAGTAATTGGGTTAGGAAGAGGGCATGGCCCAGGACAGGGGTAGGAAGGGTTGGGCAAAAAAGACGGTGACGCTTAAGTCAAAGTACTGCCCAGAAATAACAATATATCCCAGCCTTTTTCCTGCTTGTGTTATTAAAAACAGTCTCTATGATGTTGGAAGGAACACTAGTTTATGAATCTAGTCTCTTCAGCCACTAATTGTTTCAGTTCTGTCACTCACAGCAGGTCATACTAAACAATTTCTAAAATTTGTTCCAGCTGTAACATTCTCTGATGGTCTTAGCTGAAGTTCCCCAGAAAGCAGAGCCAGAAATGAAGGGCTGGGGTGTGATTCCAGGGTGCAGGCATGACGGATAAGGGGAATGAAGCAGCAGAGAAGGGGGAGGCAGTATAAAAGTGCATTATCAAGTTGGCCTCTGCTGTGAGCTACTAGTTACTGGGTCCTGTGGAACTGACTGAAAACCCTTATGTTAGGTGCCTCAAGACTGTGAAGGCGAAAGAGCAGTGAATGAGGTAAAAGGGCAAA
This sequence comes from Leucopleurus acutus, assembly GCF_964270905.1. Taxonomy (NCBI): domain Eukaryota; kingdom Metazoa; phylum Chordata; class Mammalia; order Artiodactyla; family Delphinidae; genus Leucopleurus; species Leucopleurus acutus. The sequence continues at coordinate 52,664,433 of NC_139143.1, forward strand.
GTACCTACTATTGGCAAGCATCCTCATTGGTCAAAGGCTTACCCCATCAGGCTAAAAACACCCCAAACTTTTGGGTCCCACTTATATGGGCGCTGATCTGGTTTCCTTGGCATCCTGCCCCAAGGCGTCAATAGAAAAGCCCAGGACAGAGACAAGAGAGGCACACGAGACACCTGAGACAAGACGCTCAAGAGGCTGTCGGGTTGCACCTGCGTGAAGTTGGTTGGAGCTTGATTATATCCTGAAGACAAGAAAAGACACTAAAGGAATGTAAGCTGAAGAGCAAGAAGATGAATACTTCAGCAAAATCAGACAATGAGTGGAATAAGGGAAGTAAGTTGGGGAAAAAGACAAAAATAGGAGTAGGCTGCAGTAATAATATTAACAACATCCTTCATCTAGCAAAACTGAGACTTGGCAAGTTTATGCAGTTTGCCTAAGGTCATTACTAGCGAGCAGCAGGATCTGGACCCAGGCAAGCTGATTCCCAAGCCCATGCTCTTCACTGCTTTGCACTGCTGCCCCCAGGCTCCAAGTTACAAACTAAAATAATAGCAATGGATAAGACAAGGAGAAACTGTTAATACGTTAGGAGTCTGGGATTAACATATACACACTACTATATATAAAATAGATAATCAACAAGGACCTACTGTATAGCGCAGGGAGCTCTACTCAATAGTCTATAATAACTAAATGGGAAAAGAATCTGAAAAAGAATAGATATATGCATATGTATAACTGAACCACTTTGCTGTATACCTGAAACTAACACAACATTGTAAATCAACTATACTCCAATATAAAATAAACTTTTTTAAATGTCATTGCTTTTTAATATATTGACTTTGTATACTACAATCTTGTTGAGTTTGTTATTAGTTTAATAAGATGTGGTTTTTCAGGCAGATTCTTAGGACTTCCTATATATATGATTATGTTGTTTGCAAATAAAGACAGTTTTACTTTTCAAAAAAAATTATCAAAAGTATGTGGTAGGGACTTCCCTGGTGGCACAGTGGTTAAGAATCCGCCTGCCAATGCAAGGGACAAGGGTTCGAGCCCTGGTCCGGGAAGATCCCACAGGCTGCGGAGCAATGAAGCCCGTGCACAACAACTACTGAGCCTGCGCTCTAGAGGCTGCGAGCCACAACTACTGAGCCTGCGAGCCACAACTACTGAGCCCGCGCACCTAGAGCCCGTGCTCCTCAACAAGAGAAGCCACCACAATGAGAAGCCCGTGCACTGAAAATGAAGAGTAGCCCCCGCTCGCTGCAACTAGAGAAAGTCTGCGTGCAGCAACGAAGACCCAATGTAGCCAAAAATAAATAAATTAATTTTAAAAAAAAAAGCATGTGGTAATTTTCTATTGCTTTTTATAAAAGATCTGCAAAGGTAATTCCAAACAAGCACAAGTCAGAAACACCCTTTAAATTCTCTATGGACAGAGACAAGGATGAGAGGAAACAGTAAGTTTAATGGTAGCTGATACCTATCCTTCCTTGGTCTACCCTAGACACTATCCTAGATAACCTCCAGGATGTCCTAGAAGATCCTAGGAGGCAGGGAATAGGAGTAGAGAAGGGAGTAGCTCCTCTTGGAAATTAATACACAATGCAGGCTTTGCAGTGACATGTAGTAGTTTACAGAACATCTCCAGTTTCATGCTAACAATCACCAAATTAGCTCTCAAAAGTCTCGTTACATAGATTCTCATCTTTGTTATATTTTAGGGGGAGAATATGAAAAGGTGATGTGTTTTAAAAAGTAGTCTAGCACATGTACAGCAACGTCAACACTAAAATCTTCTCTTCAATTCAGTTTTCTCCCTTGAAATTCTTTGACCTGCGCTCGAGAAGATCAGACACTGCTCACTGGTTAAGTATTTCAAGAAATCACCTAATTGGAAGCATTTATCACACTAGGCCTGATAAAGCCTAGCTCAGAAAAACATTGCCTTAAAAGAGTGAGTTCTCAAGACGATTGCTGTAAAGTGGTGTGTCCATACACTGCTTTATTGTAAAATGCCTCCTGCAAATCACTAGATGGTTTGACATTATCCTCAATGATCTTCCCTAAAATGTCTAGTTCTCTATGTAATGAGGCCCAGGATTATTTTATGTTTACTTAGCACATTTCTACAGGGTAAGTAACGTGCTATTACAACTAAATTAAAAGTAGAGTACTTCTACACCGACCATAATGGTTGTACTTGGCACCGCTATGAAACTTAAAAAAAAATAAAAGTTTGATTATTTTTTCTTGTCTCTCTTAAGAAGGCAATAAAAGGACAGAAAGCCATCATGTTGTAACTAGAAAATTAATCACATCAAATATTCTCTTATACTAATCAAGTTATAAGTCAGGAATTGGCTTATATAAAACAGATGTTTACATTCTTATTCTCCTTTGGTACGAATGTCGAGAGAAGAAAGAACAGAATAACTCTGTCATGGTGTGCTTTGGAGAATGGAACACTAACTTTTTTAATGGAGCCACAAAGCCTGTGGCCAGCCAAGGAGACAGCCAGAAGAGGGAAAAGCACGGGGGCCAAGTCTTCTATTCCTTATATAGGCAAAACTCCTGTTGTCTGTAATGGAATGGGAAGTACGCTGCCTGAGGAAGAAAGAACACGTGTCATCCAAAGGGAGCCCCACTTTTGGCTCAGCCGCTGCCCTAGCTCTCTAGGACTCATGATTCTGGTTTGCATTTCAATTGTGAGCTCTTCATAAGGACCACAACTACCCACCCCCTCCTAAAATAAAGACCAAGAGACCTACAAGCTACCCTCAGACTACTTGGGGGGAAGTTTTGAAAGCTTAAGTGAATGCTTAATGGAGAAGAGAGGCTTGAACAAAGAATGCCTCAGCTTCCCTTTCTGAAAAGAATGGAAGAAATTAACATTTAGCCTCAATGACCTCTCTCCAGATGTCTTCTCAAACCTCCATCCTCTTTCACAGGTGGATGCTGTCCCCGTAAAGTCAGGGCAATATTCACACACCCAGTCTTTTCCGCTCCTTTATCCCAATTCAAATGCTGGAAAAGATTTTAGAGATCATTTTTCTACTCCAGGGCCTTCAGTTTACAGAGAGAAAACTGAGTCCCAGACACTGACTTGTCCAAGGTCTTACAAAATTTTGAAGTAAGGTTGGAAGTATATTTTGGACCTGTAATTATCACTTTTTTCTATCTCACCAAATGTACTAGCTAATATTTATTGACTTACCAGGCACTATTTTAACTATTTTTTATGTATGAACACAGTTAATCATCTTCAATTCTCATTCCAAAACTGTGAGGTAGCTAACATAATGATCCCCATTTCACAGAAGAGGAAATTGAAGATGAAATTCACATAAAGAGGTTAGGTCATCTGACCTGGTTCTCACAGCTCATCCTTCTCTTCACTTTTATTCTCTTCCTTTTGCCTTCAGTCCACATTTTCCCTATTATTTTATAGTAAAATTGAAAATTTTAATAACCAAACTTTGAAGTATATCATTACTTTATAGTATATTTCAAAGTTTTATTAATAATATAATAAACATACTATATTGGCCTTTTCAGAGAAAAAAAAAAGATACTACAGTCTTGATTTCTTTTGCTTTGTCTACTATCCACGAAGCAGTCTTTGTCTTTGAAGGAGCTTTTCCTACCCCTAAGCCTACTTTTGAGCTTTCTCCCTCATGATTTATCAATTCAAACTAATTTTATATTTTTCCCATGATGCCATGAATTCCTTGAGAATAAGGGCTGTATTTGAGTCAATTTTATAAACACATTGTGCCCAACATGCAGTAGAAATTCAATAATGTTTCTTTAATGAATTGCTAAATTCATAATGATTAATAATAATGATAGCAGTAATAATAACCACTGCCATTTAAGGGGTAATTTAACCATGTTCCTGGCACATAGGTAAAATGAATACATTCAATATTCACAATAATCTTGTAAGATAAATATTTCTTTTTTTTTAACAAATCTATTGGAGTATAATTACTTTAAAATGGTGTGTTAGTTTCTGCTTTAAAACAAAGTGAATCAGTTATGCATATACATATGTCCCCATATCTCTTCCCTCTTGCGTCTCCCTCCCTCCCACCCTCCCTATCCCACCCCTCTAGGTGGTCACAAAGCACCAAGCTGATCTCCCTGTGCTATGCGGCTGCTTCCCACTAGCTATCTATTTTACGTTTGGTAGTGTATATATGTCCATGCCACTCTCTCGCTTTGTCACAGCTTACCCTTCCCGCTCCCCATATCCTCAAGTTCATTCTCTAGTAGGTCTGTGTCTTCATTCCCATCTTACCCCTAGGTTCTTCATGACCTTTTTTTCCCCCTTAGATTCCATATATATGTGTTAGCATACGGTATTTGTTTTTCTCTTTCTGACTTACTTCACTCTGTATGACAGACTCTAGATCCATCCACCTCACTACAAATATCTCAATTTCATTTCTTTTTATGGCTGAGTAATATTCCATTGTATATATGTGCCACATCTTCTTTATCCATTCATCCGATGATGGACACTTAGGTTGCTTCCATGTCCTGGCTATTGCAAATAGAGCTGCTATGAACATTTTGGTACATGACTCTTTTTGAATTATGGTTTTCTCAGGGTATATGCCCAGTAGTGAGATTGCTGGGTCGTATGGTAATTCTATTTTTAGTATTTTAAGGAACCTCCATACTGTTCTCCATAGTGGCTGTATCAATTTACATTCCCACCAACAGTGCAAGAGGGTTCCCTTTTCTCCACACCCCCTTCAGCATTAAGATAAATATTTCTATAACCATTTCAGAGATGATCAAACTAAACTAAGAATGGCAAGCAATTTGCCCAAGATCACATTGGTTGTACATGGTACAGATAGGAGTTAAACCCTGATCTTTTAGGACTCTTTCCAATACACTCCATTACCACCATGCAAAATAATTTCATTATTAGCCTGAACCTGACATTTCTAGGAAAAATAAGTGTTCTGCAGAGAAAGTTATTCATTTTAAGGCGAAAATATTTATTTAATTCATCTTGCTTACGTGAATCTATCTTTACTTAACTCTAGATACCTAATCAAAGAGTTGTAGAAGTGAGGACAATTTAGCAGGATGTAGCTTTGGAGAAAAAAAAAGGAATAGTATGAAGCTGGGAATATTTTATTTAGCTACTCATCTGTGTATTAGAAACATCCATAAAACATCTATTTTTATGGAAAGGGAAAGATCAATGTTCTAACATGGATTTACCTGATACTGAAAGAATATGAAAAGGTATTAGAGTACAGTTCGGATGGTAGATATAACCCATCTTCTGTTTTCACTTTTATTCTAACTATGATATATTTTTAGGGATGAAACATCCTTTCTTCTCTTCTTGCAGACCTCCCTTCCATGTCTCCAAAATAGAGATTTTCCTAGGCTAAGGCTTTGATTATGGATGTAAAGAGTCCTAGAATTCAGGGAGGAAAAGAGCTATGAAAATCAGAAAACACCTACTATTTTAGACAGCTGGGAATCTGTCCTAATTTCAAACAGAGGAAGAAATTCTAACTTCTTATCTTACATTCCAACATTCAGTAACTCTCTTTATCAGAATATTTCTCCTTACATTTCTTCTAATATAAGTTAAGCCTCTTTCTTCTTGTTCTGTTTTCAGAAGTACTACAGCTGGTCACAGCCTTCCAAATATTTTTTTCTCTCTGTAAAGTCATGAAAGCGTAAAGGTGTTGGCTTCAGTAATAATTACCCAGATCCAGGTTTTCTGCCTTTACTTTTTTTTAATACCTTAATCCTATTCAAATCATATTAATCAAAATATGATAAATAATTCCAGGTTCCTCTGAAGAAATATATCATAAGAATTAATCTTCTTTCTTTCCTTTTTATTTCCAGCCTACACTTAGTTTAAAATCAATATTTTTTTTTTGAAAAGTTTTAATTAAAAACAAGGCTAGGGCTTCTCTGGTGGCGCAGTGGTTGGGAGTCTGCCTACCGATGCAGGGGACACGAGTTCGTAGCCCTGGTCCGGGAAGATCCCACATGCCGTGGAGCGGCTGGGCCCGTGAGCCATGGCCGCTGAGCCTGCGCGTCCGGAGCCTGTGCTCCGCAACGGGAGAGGCCGCGACAGTGAGAGGCCTGCGCACCGCGATGAAGAGTGGCCCCCGCTTGCCGCAACTAGAGAAAGCCCTTGCACAGAAACGAAGACCCAACACAGCCAAAAATAAATAAATAAAAAATAAAAATAAATTCCCTTAAAAAAATTAAAAAAAAAAAAAAACAAGGCTAAAGTGATACTGTGGTGACAGATAAGAGTTGGAGACATCAAAACGAATCAAAGTTTGACTTCATACAGATGCAGATAGATACATATAAAAATATTTATAGAGATGTGTATATACACACATGTATCTCACACAGGTGTTAATATACACACATGCATTTCCTTGCTCTGTCAGCTGAGAAGACCTAAAAGCAATGATACACCAATAGCAATGAACACACTTAGTGCCTAAATCTTGGTTTCTAGTGGCAATTTCCAGTAAAAGGAACCAGAGCTCCTTGGAGAAATGGCTGATTCTAAGGCTGGAACAGGAAATATATAAGATGAGCTTAGAGCATCTTATTGGGCCATAAATGAAGGCAATGCAAGACAAAACAAAAAAGGTACACACACACACACACACACACACACACACACACACACACACAAATAGGATATGTCAGAGGGACACAGAAGCCAACTGAAAAAACTCCCAGTGTCTAAGCTGGAACAATTTGAACAACAAAACATAATATTAAATTATAACCCGAAGTATAAAATAAATATCCTTCAGTCTAGAAGGATACAAATGATTGGATAAATAAATAAATAAGGGGTTCTTCTCCCATGCAGAAGAATTCCAAATAATATATGTAGAAACGCCAGCCTCAAGGAGATGGAAGATAAATACCCACCCCTTAAATGTGGTAACTTGCTCCTCAAAAATAAAGTAAAGAAAGGGGGAAAATAATTTTACAGAGGAGAAATCTAGCCAACATTAACTCCACCAGGTGATCAAGGTTAATTAACATCAACAATGATAAATCGTGTTGACAGCATGTATTCTTGATATGACATGATGAGAACAGCATCTGTCATTTTCCTTCCAAGAATCCCCCCAAGACTTCTTGTTATAGACTAGAGAAGTCTAATGTGCAATTTGGTATCCTGGATGGGATCCTGGAACAAACAAGGAGCATTAGGTAAAAAACCTAGCAAATATGAATACAGTATAGTGGAGTTTAATTAATATTTAGTTAATATTGATTCACTGGTTGCAACAAATGTACCATACCCATGAAAGATATTAACAATAGGGGAAACTGGATATGGGGTTTATGGAAACTTTCTGTTCTACCTTCACAACTTTTCTATAAATCTAAAACTGTTGTAAAATAAAAGGTTATTTATAAAATAAAATAAATAAATGAATAGCAAAAGTAGCCCCGAAACCATTTTTAATGAGGCATGAATATGATAGCATCAAAAAATACAAGTAATTTTTATTAGTCGTTTGTCGTCCATACAATGAAGTGAATTAAATAACTCATGGTAATTCATGAGTGTATTTTATCAAGCAGAATACTGCCTTGCACTTAAAAGACAGAACATCTGAAAGAAATTCTACTGGGCCTATTGGAAATCAGACTAAAGGCATTATATAGCATAAATAAGCATTGAAAAATGTACCCTAAAGCAAAAATACTTCCGTTGCTCATTGCCATATGGCAAATCACTGCCACTTAAGCAAGGCTATAGTGTTAGTTACTGAAACATTAAGGGTGGAAGACATTCATGATTATCTTTTCTTCAGAAAAAAAAATCCTATCTATAAGAAATTACAACTGCTATTTCAATCAGAACAGCTTGCTAGTGAATCCAAAGTCATTAGCATGTGTATCATTTAGTTTGATGATATTTGGTGACAAGCTCTAGCCCCATACAAGCTTGTTGCCTTACAGTCATTAGTCAATGTGAGACAAGAGTGCGCCTAGATCAGCATAAACCTAAACCCTTCCCTGGAAAAACTGCTTAAACGAATGCCTTATTCATGATAGATCAGGTATGTTACTATCTATGGAACCTGACCTGCGTTAATCTGGGAAAGAACCTGTGCAAAGGCAAAGCAAGTTCTACCATAAATGACTCTAGTGGGAGAACTCTGCTGAGATTTGATGGACAAATTTCAGCAAAATCCTTCCACTCACACTGCAGCTAATCCCAGATATCTTGATAGAGGATTTTCTGTACTACATTTAAAACATCTCCACAAATTTCTTTTGCTGTGACTTACAGGCTGGCCAAGGAACTGAACATTAAGATTGTACAGACAAGGGTTTCTTCCCACTGGGCTTGTAGTTTACGGCTTAGGGTTGATTTTCTAAACACAAATGTACAATGAGTTATTAGAAGCATGAAAACTCATTCAGTCATCCCCAAAGAGCATTCTTTAATGCTAAATATTTAGCTATATGCTGAAACTGAGTATAAAATTAGAACCATATTTAAGAGATGTTGAAAAAACAGTGGTGTTACTCCAACTAATTCAAACTACCAACATTGCTGCTATCAACTTATATAAAGAACAAAATAATAATAATAAAATAACTGCACACCAAAATTGACAAAATAAGATACAAACATATCCAGCAAACATATGACTTACAATTTGTATCATATCTCTCAACTAAATTCATCCTAAAAAAAGTCACAGTTTCACTCTTTCTGACTTTAGTTCTTATGAAGCTGCTCATTTAGTTCAACCAGAAACTGATCAACAATAGTTTAATTTCCAAAGCTTGCTCTTCACAAATCCAATCTAGCCAAATATCTTTACCAATAAAGTAAAACTCAGAATGCTTCCATGGAAAATTCAGCAACTGTGTTTGTCTTCTACTAACGCAGAGCTAGTTGATTTAACTAGTTGATTTAAGGTTACCCTAAAATTTTCAAAATGGCCAGAAACTACTTTCCAAGGTGCTACCAGAAACATTTAGAGAAACCATGCACAAAAATGATTACATTCTCAAAAAAAAAAAAAAAAAAGATTACATTCTCAATGAGAAGGCAGTGTGGGAAGTTTCACCCTACCCTCAGTCTCTACCCTAACCCACACATGGATATATTTGGTCAGCATTATCTATTCATAAGTCATTCAATGTATAGTCATTGAGAAACTTCTATATGCTAGACACTAGAGAAATACCATAAAGAGATGGCAACCCTCCAGCCACATTATAATCAGCCAATATCTAGAGTATTCATGGCAAGATAAATAAACTTAACTCTTATCACAGATGTTAAGATTTTGATAATTAACAGTTGCCTGATCTTTGCTACTAGTATGTTACTAGCCTTATTTGCCTAAGATTTCTACTAAATAGCTATTTTATACTTAATGGTTTAGGATCAGTAGAGGCATTAGGAAAGTGTGAAAACTAATATTGCCCTCTGCTGGCAGATTCCTCAAGTAAAAAGAATTGTGTTTGTTTTGCCATTTTACCTTATTCCTCACTCTTTGGGGATACATTTTGACATTAAAAGATTAGAGTTTGCTTCTTATAAGTAATACTTGGAATTCCTTCTGAAACAAAGTTCAGAATGTCTAGGCAATGATGATAAGCATAGTCAGCACCAACCAAAACAAATACTTTAAAAAATATAGTGCTATCCACATCATGTGAAGACATTATCTCACAGCATAGCGGTTCAGGGATATCTTCACCTCATCTTATTGAACCTGAACCTAATAAGCAAAGACTCTCCAGTTTCCTGAGAACTTAGGTAGCTCTGACATTTGAGAAGGCTTTGTCAGTCCACGTGACAGACAATTATGCCTCTCTTTTCACCATCGAGGTGTACGAATTCGCTCCTTCAGATGCAGCATGAGATCTGGGGGCGTAACTATCTCAAGATATTTGTATCAACTCTCAGTTTTAGATGATCCTATGTTAATAAGTTGAGAGGCATTATGACATAGAAGCTCCTTGTTAGTGAAAAAGATTTGAATCATACTTGGAAGTTGATTCCAACATTCTTCAATGAATTTCTCTTTTTTAGTGAGTATAGTTGGATACGAGAAGCTTTGGTTGTGAGCAAACACTCAATTTCATCTCTGTATTTCTAGTACTTACCACAGTGTCCTATAGTTAATACGTATTTAAGGCAGGCTTGTTGAATAGGTAAGTGAATTGGTCAATTACATTTATTACGTTTAATCAAATTAAGCCTTGTTTCTCAATAATATGCTTCGGGTAGAATCCGGTATGGTGTGTAGGAAGAACACATGCTTTGGAGTTGAACACGCTTGGATTTAAATCCTAGCTTCGATACTCAGCTGTGTGGTAGGAAATTCACCTAACTTCTCTGTGCTGCAGCTTTCTCATCTGTAAATAAGAAACATATTTCTTCTTGCGCTGCTTTAGAGATTAGATGAGATAAAGTATGTAAAGTATCTGGCACGTAATGAGCATTCAAAAATGTAGCTCTCTTCCTTTTCCTTTTAGATAAATTGTCATTTTTTTTCTTTTTAATCAGTATCACAGAACATTTAGCTCAGATACACCTTGAGGAGAAAGAAAATGTGCTATAGTTACACTATTTATTTAATTTGCAAACCTTTCTTTTCCCCACCAGCAATAAGATGTATACATAATCTCCCATGTTTTGCCTGCTTTAGGGCTTCTACCAACATCAAAAGAGGCTACCTACATTGGAAAAGGCACTAAGGAAATTAATTTTACTTACCGTCATTTTCCAATTAAGTAAAAGTAGAGAAAATTACAGATTCCCAAACACTTTAATCTATACTCTCGCACTTCAGTTTCACATTAGTCTCCGTTTTAAAGCTAAGGAAACTGGGAGGAGAAAAAAGGGGGCTGCCAAATATGGGGAATAAAACCAGAAACCATGTGTTCTGACTTGTTCAGGGATCATTCCTGACCCACCTGGGATGCACTGCTTCATGTTCTGACTCGACTGCAACTCCCGAGCAGTTGCCATTACATGCTCTCCAGCGCTCCCTGCCCTCCACTTTGGGCATTGCATCCTGGAACCCAGCCTTTTCCTGCTGCCAGTGGGACTGTGATCTCCTAGTTAAGGGAGACACCCGAATCATGAGTCCTGGAGCTCATTTTTTGTTTGTTTGTTTTTGTTTTCTTGGTAACTCACTACAAGATATGTGGTGAGTTGTTTGGAATTAACTACTTTTCCAGCGTTTTACAAAGGCTAAATGCCCTTGGTGGTATTTTTAAAAAATTCTGGGGAAGTTCTCAGCTTATTTTCAACATTAAAGATGCTACAGCAAGTGTGAGCAGAATGGAAAAGTTGAAGCTCTTGTCTGTAGGGCTACAGACTCAGAGTCTCCATTTGAAACAGCTGTGCCTTCAGTTCTCTTCTATGATGGATTTATTGACATTCTTGTGTTGCCAGTGCTAGCTGGTGGCCAGCTGTTCTCATAGTATTTTAATTAAAGACGGTCCCACACCATCAAGAAATATTCTGTGTAAAGATGTGTAACACCTTCCTGCCACTTTTCCTGTATCAAATCTATCTCCATGCCTAGACCTCAACAGTATAATTCATTCTTACCCTTGCTGTCCTACATCCCAAACAAAGTATATTCAACTGGGATACCTGTACCTTTAAGGGAATTGGATCCCCCTAAAACTGTATACAAATTTGGATTTGCATATTTTGATGAAGAGAAAGCTCATACTTTCAACAGATTTTCAGATGGATCTGTTATTCAGAAAAGGAATAAAGAAGATTGACTGTAGAGAGGTACCCCTTTATATTAATTTTCAGTGGAAATAAAATAATACTTCTTTCTCATCTGAAAACTTCAATCAGCAATGGGAGACTTCTGGGGGTAAGCTAAAGACTAAATAAAGTAGGGACAAACATAGGAAAGGAAATTTAAGTACAAATAGTTCTGTGTTAATAGGCAATAGATGATGAATTTCTTGTAAAGAGTAGGTCATAAAATAGAAACTTTTCTACCATAATTTTACCTTAGTCAACATATTAACAAGAAGTGTATGTAAAAACTTCTGGAAGAGGATTTCTGGAAGGCAAAGGTCACCTTTCAGGTTTACAAGCTCATGCTGTATCCGGAAAGAAAGTACATAACCAATTTCAATAAATAATCATTTATAAATCAACAGATTATAATTTGCCAATATTCACTGTTTTCCTCTGCTTACTTTCCCATTTGTCAACTGAAGCAGCCAGTCCAAAGTCATCGTCCATCTTGCTTCTCTATCATAGAATAGAAAAGATCACAGAAGCTCTGAATTTGCCTAAGTATGCCCAACACCAAAATATGATACGGTATTGGCCAAACATGTATTCCCCCAGTTGCCTTCAAACTCGGAATCCAATAAGAAATCTCATTTAAGTTCCTACTGATATACGAGGCAACCCACCCACACCGCTATTCTTTCCCCATCTTTCTTCAACATTCCTCCCTGGCCCTGCTTCTGCTGCCCACTTCCCCTCACCCTCTTTCCCCCAAAAAACAGGGAAAAAATGACATTAAGAGTAGACTTTCTCTGGGGGCAGAGGAGTCAGCCCAGGACTGACTGACATAACAATTGAACAAATATCCTTGAATATGTGACAACAATTTCTACCGCCTTGCCATTTCCACCTTCTTTAAGTTACTTCTGTTGCCTTTCTCTCAATATTGATTGCTTTTAAGAAGCCCTAAAAAAAAACCACTCTGTCACTAAAGCCATCTCAAATCCAGTGTTTCTCACCACCTTCAATTTGGCCAAAATTTGAGTCTTTGAGAAGAGAAAGAATAGCACTAAAAAAAGGGAACTGAGAAAATCTTTATTGTTTTTCCCCTCTTCCTCTCTGAAAAAAGAAACTGTTCGGTACAGGAAAATGAATGGATAAGTAAGGAAACAGCAGCAAAATGCACACACATAAACACAGCATAATGGTCAAACTTTTCGTTGAAAAGAATAACTGAATGGTAAGATGAAGTCCGTGTTAGTAATGAAGTGACAATTCTAGCACATAGTTTTGGGGGAAAGTTATACTTGGCTCACTTCTAGTAAAATCTCAATTTCTTAACTCTACAGATTTATTAGCACAATAATGGAGGACAACCAGGCAGTAAAAAGTTACTACTTTGAAGAGAAAAAGCTGATTCTACATTAAATTGTAAACTTTGTTTCTTCGGTGCCCGGGGTACTGTTTCCAGAAGATTTTTAGCCTAGCCCGCATATGCACATACAGAATACCAAAATAAAACTTTAAGTGGGAAACTTAATAATGTAATTTTTTTAAAAAGAAAACTAGTTTTAGTGTGAGATGCATGCTAGTCCTCACACTCTAAGATTTATTCCAACAGTAGTAAAAAATGTTCATATTTACAATCTGATTCAGGACAAGTTAATAATTAGTCCTGAGTTCGACTATATTTCTATATTATGTCAATCTAACAAAATTAAGTCAATATGCAAACAAAATTCATCAACTGTTTTAAGACTTCCTGAAATTCTACCTCCTCCACAAAGACTTGCCTGAGTAAGGTAGCAATTTCCTGCCCTCTTATCCTATCCTTGTTTTAATATAACGTTCATAAATCTGACCCCATGGTCAGCACTTTTAAAGAAATGATGGAGCTGTGCCGGAGGACCAAAGATAGGCAAATCCCTGATTTTCAAAGGAATGGGGAACAGGAGAAACAAACGTATAAGGTCTTTGAAGTGAAAGGCTACATCTTATTTACTTTTTTATTGTCAGCACCTAGTACAGCATCTGTAACATGAAAGCATACATGAATGAATGAACGAATGAATGAATGGCAAACTCAAATAGATTCTGAAAACCACAGGCTGGCAAATATAACATCTACCTCCTCTTGAAGTGAGAAATATGTAGATGAATTGTGACCCCTTAGAAAGAGAGCCTGGATTCACTAAAAACAAATCATGCCAGGCTAAATCCACCAGGATCTTATTCTTTGCCATGTCCTGATCAACTTGGATCAAAACATAATCAGCATACTAATCAAATTTGTGAACATTACAAAATTAATGAGGAAAGTTAATAAACTAGATAACAGAATGGAGATTCCACTTTATCTCAAAGATCTGAAAAATGGACTGAAATCCATCTGTTTGAAATTTTAACAAAGAGAAATGCAAATGACTTTTTAGATTCATGAAGACAATTTTAACATGTAAGAGGAGGGAATCTGGACTCAACGGTAAGAAAAATATGGTATGGGAGTTATGGTATGAAAACATAATAACAAAGGTTTCAAATGACCACGGATCAGTATGAGCCAATGATGTGAGATGGCTACTAAAAAGTTAATGTAAAATTTAGTAATAATAGAAGTCTTCTATACAGAACATAAGAGCAAATAGTCCACTGTATCCTGCATTAGACAGAAGCCATATTTGCCCTCTGGTGTGACACTTTAAGAGAAATGCCGACTAACTGGAGAGCATTGAGAAGAGAATGACCAAGATGGTGAGAAGCTCTAAAGACACATCAGATGGGAAAAATCTAAGAATATTGGGGCATCCAAATGAGGTAGATAAATAGTAGCCTTCAGGTTTGTTTGTATCTGTTTTACTGGACTGCAGTGCACCAAAGTATGGTAACCATAATACCTTAAGACACATTCTCATCACCAGTCCATGAAGGTTCTTAATGATTTATTTTTATGTTTCATTGTTTCCTTGCCTACTTTTAATAATGTAGCACGATCCCATGAATCACTGCCCCAAAAGAAAATAAGAACCTTAGCAATAAGTTACTTCCACATCTGACAGAGGCCACAAGGATATATCTCTGGCAGATGGCCACATAGATAGCCCCCATACCTTCCTCTTGAACCTGGTAGGACCACTGTAATGACCTTGACCAGTAAAGTCTGGCAAATGTGACACTATGTAACTAGCATAAATCATAAAACTATCACGCACTTCTGTTTTCTCCCTTAGGATGCTTGCTCTGGGGATCTAGTCATCATGCTGTGAAGAAGCTCAATTAGTCCACACTGAGAATCCATGTGGAGTGACCGCATATATGTGGTCCAGCCATTAGCCAGCATCAACAGCTAGACATCACCAGATAATTCCAGCTCCCAACTGCCAAGAAAGTCAGTCCCATCCTTCAATCTTCTCAGTTGAGGCTCAGACATCATGGAGCAAACACAAGATATCCCCATTGTTTCTTATTCAAGTTGCTGATCTATAGAATCTGTGAACATTATTAAATGGTAGTTTTGTGACACTAACTTTTGCGTTGTTTGTTACTCAGCAACAGTAACTGGATACCAGAATGTGGTCACCATCACTGCATTTCCCTGTCACACTCAAAGTAACCACCATCTGTACCCTATGTTTATGCATCCCTTCTTTTCATTTTATATTAATTAGATCTCATCTGCAAGTAAGCTTAAAAGTATATTTTTAATTTTAATTGATTTTTACTTTATAAAAAAGATATATTTAATATATTCTTTTAGAACTTTTTCACTTAATGTTACATTTGTAATATCCATCCTTATTGTTCTTGTTCAATAATTTCTACTGCTAAATAATATTCCATTGAATGAATATACAAAATTGATCATCCACTTTCCTGTCAGTGGGGCTGTTAGGCTGTCCCAGGTTGTTGCTATTGTGAATAGTGCTGCCAAGAACATTCTCACGTGTCTCCTGGAGAATTTTTACAAAGGTTGGTCTGGGGAATATAAGTGAGAATGGGATTACCTGAAAGTAGGAGATGTAAATTTTTGGTCAAATATTTAAAAGAGCATCGTAAGGAAGAGGACTACAACAATTAAGGCACAATATAACGAACTAGCCCTGGAGTCAGATGACTTTCAGGGGAGTCCAAGTTTTGCAGCTCAAAGGTTGTGTGACCGTGGACAACTCATTTTGTTAATCGCTAAGAAATTCTTCTTGAGGTTTAATGTGATAATATAAAATCTCTTTGTAAATTACAGTGATATAAAATTATGACTTTTTAAAATAGACAACAGAAATTTACGGTTCACAGTTCTGGAGGCTGGACGTCTGAGATCAGGGTGCCAGCACCGTCAGGTGACGGCCCTCTTCCAGGTTGCAGACTTCTCATTGTAAAACATGGCATTATTTTTTCAAATAGATATATTGTTTTGTGTGTTACTACAGAAAAA